>NC_058377.1:114367731-114700804 GCF_018350175.1 Felis catus | reverse complement strand
GTGGAATCTCAAGAACCAAGCAAATGAACAGACAAGACAAAATAGAAATAGACTCATAGGTATAAGAATGTACTGATGGTTGCCATGGAGGGGGTTGAGAGTTGATGAAAACAGGGGAAGGGGATTAAAGGTACAGGCTTACGGTCATAAATAAGATGGGTGATGTAGTACGTAGTTAATAATGTGTAAGTAACCACTTTGTATGATGACAGGTGGTAGCGGGATTTATAGTGGTGATCACTTCTTAATGTGTTTAAATGTTGAATCACTATGTTATACACCTGAAACTAACAATATTGTGTGTCAACTGCACTTGAGTAGGAAAAGATAATCAGTTAACGTTTGTCAGTCAAGAGTGGCTTTATCTTCTACGGCATAACAACTTGATATTTGAAGTCTTTTCTTCTGGTTTGTTGTTGAGGGTTTCTGTTCTGAGGCCTGTCCTTCCTATACATCCGTAAAGGGAAAACATAGACGCTGTCCTTGATGACGATCCTTACAGCCTCCCGTGACTATGCTGCTTTGTGTGGTCTTTTGGCTCCTTATCTTGTGTGGTCCTCATCATGGCGCGTTGATGGATGACATTCCCATGTAATGAAGGAGAAACTGAGGCACAGAGACATTAAGTTGATGGCCCCAGCTCACATAACTATCGAGGCGTGGGCCGGCATTCCAGTGCAGGCTTGATTTCAGACTTTTTGGCCACTGTGCTGACCACCTTCAGTATAATTGTAGCAAAAATATTTTCCTTAAAAAATAGGATTTTGTTTGGTAAATTTGGGGCTTTAGGTTTACTTAGTGAAATTCTTTTTTTCCTTTTTTCTTTTTTTAAGTTTATTTAATTTTAGAGAGCATGAGCAGGGGAGAGGCAGAGAGAGAGGGAGGGAGGGAGGGAGAGAGAGAGAGGGAGAATCTCAGGCAAGCTCTGTGTTGTCAGCATGAAGCTCAATTCAGGGCCCCATCCTATGAACCGTGAGATTATGACCTGAGTCGAAACCAACAGTCGGCACTTAACGACTGAGCCACCCAGGTGCCCCAGTTGTAGGATATACAGACTAAAATTCTTTATTTAGACCAAATTTTATTGTAAATTTCATACTTACTACCTTAAGGTTTTCGTAGTTTGGTACTGTACTCTTTGTTTCCAAAGTTAGGGTCTCAGCTTGCAATGAGAAATCATTAACCGGCATGTTATTCTGGAAGACCGACCAGGGCGGTATTTCTAAAAATCCAGAAGCTTTTGTTAAAGCCTATCTGCAGAGTGCATTCTTTGCTACTTACTTGGGCACAAATTGTAGCTTGTCTGGGGGCAGTGGTTGCGGGCTCGTCTGGGTTACTCATTAGCTACCAGAGCTCGTGAGTCCATGCTGGGCACTGCCTGTTACAAGTTCAGGGTTGTCAGGGGCTGAGCAACCTGCTGAACTTAGAGGCAGCGCCAGGAGGCGAAGACCAGCCACTCTTCGTGGAACAAAGATCAAACCACAAGCCCAGTGAGGCGTTTCCCTCCAGGCCAGTTACCCTTGTTGACAGTTTTCCCTTTCAAAACTGGTTTCCGAGGTCAGGGTGGGCCGTAAACCTCTCCCCAAGCCCGCAAGGCGAATTCTTCATCTAAAAAGAGAAGGGTTTTTGCTAGGTTTGCTCCCCGCTATGTGGGGTGGCTTGGTTGTCGGTGGGGCCCCCACCTGTCTGGAGAGAAGTACAGTATGAATGAGCGTGAACTAGCCTTTGCCAGGAAAGCCCCTGACGGACCCCAGTGGACAGGGTGCTCTGCAGTGTCCTCCCCTCATGGGGACTGAGGGATGGACAGTGCACAGTGGAAGAGGCCGCCAGGACATTTTGGTACATTCAGGACATAAACGTTGGTTTGGATGTGTGAATCTGCATGTGGGTTATCAGTCACCCACAGTTACACTCGATTTTCTTTAAAACCTTGGACAGGCATGTTAGAACCCAGTGCGGCAGAGGGCGTTCCCCTTCGGCGTTTGAAGGGTTAACACTTAGGGCTAGCCTCGTTCAGCTGAGTGAAAGCATCCAGTTAAGGGCTAGTGTTTGTGCCAGGCACTGTTGTGAGGGCTCCTTGTACTCCTTGCTGCCTGCGGTGGTGTCTCTGCTGGGAGACGGGGGCACTGAGGCGTTGGTGAATCGGTGGTGCAGCTTGGACCTGAGCTCAGGGAGGCTCCCGCACCAGGCCTTCCACCGTGTGTGTGTGTGTGTGTGTGTGTGTGTGTGTGTGTGTGTGTGTGTGTGTCTGGGCACTGTCTCACGAGCTCCCCTTTCTGGGAGTCCCCAGGGGGGTTCACCTGCCCCTCCGCTCGAGAGGGAACCCCAGTCATCCTGCCCAGCCTCCTTTGTCTGTGTTGGTCGCCAACCAGCCCTGTGGTGGGTGTGCTTGTGCAAGGCTGTTGAGATGGGAGAAAATCAGCTGGGAACAGTGACAAGAAGGGCCCAGGAGACCAGGGTCACTGTGGCAGTAGAGACAAGGGGGCACCTAACCTTGTTGTTGGAGGGGTGAGGGGGGTTTCTTGAAGAGGTGACACCCTTGCTGCTTAGTTGGGGGGGGGTGAGGTGGAGGAGAGGATACTGCAGGGGACTAGGGGTGGGGAGAGAAGGGCCTGGCTGGTGGGGGGAGGGGGCTCCGCTGGATCTCCTTGGGCCCCGCCCCTTAGGGGAGGGACGATGAACAGTGAGCAGGATCTTGTACACTGGTGGCACGTGGGCGGGGGGGGGGACATGGATGGCATCCACTGTCCTCGGAAGAGGCTTGGGTTTTGTGCAGGGGAAGCTGTGGTCAGATGCATCGAAGGGACCCAGCCAGAGCTTGAACATTTCTGGAGTTAAGGGATCCAGTGTCTCACAAGGCAGTTTACTCCTAATTTCTCCTTTTTGTTGTAAAATAAAACACAGACCTATGTTTGGAAATTAATGAGTTATGATAAAGCAAACACCCTTGTGACTTCCACCCGGGTGATGACCCCAGAAGCCCTTCTGCTTGCCCCATCCCATTGATCCCCCCTCCAAACCTCCTGTCCTCATTGGGTTCCTTTGTGTCCTTTACAGTTTTCTCACACCAGGATGCATCCTGAACATTCTGGTGTGGTCTTGCCCATTTCTAAACATTTCCTGTTCTTTAATCTTTATTCCTTTCTTTTCCTTACAACAGTCTGCTGAAGACCCGGGACATTTAAGGGACCTTAAGTTGTGGAGGTCCTAGTGTGTTTCACCATGTTCTTGGCCATCTGCCAGCTGGGTGTGGAGGCTGAGTCGCATATAGTCGACACCTTGGCAAGACTGGAGGTGAAGCTCTGCTGTTGCCTGTGGGGCTTGTGTGGTGTCCATCTGACCCCTTGTGATGCTGTTAGCTGCTCGGTTCCCGCCGTTCTGTGGGGGGAGGGGCCAAATGGTGATATTCTCATTCTCACTGACTTGTGAGGATCCTTTTATGAAGAGACTGTTCCCAGTTACGCTGGGGGATGGTTCCCGTGGAAGAGGCAGGGTAGGTGCTCAGTTCTTTCCCCTTGTTTATCAGGTTTCTTTATTAAAAAAAACTTTTTTTTAATTTTTATTTTTTGAAATTTATATCCAAGGTAGTTAGTATGTAGTGAAGCAATGATTTCAGTAGATTCCTTAATGCCCCTGACCCATTTACCCATCCCCCCTCCCACACCCCCTCCAGCAACCCTCCATTTGTTCTCCATATTTATGAGTCTCTTCTCTTTTGTCCCCCTCCCTGTTTTTATATTCTTTTTGTTTCCCTTCCCTTATGTTCATCTGTTTTGTGTCTTAAAGTCCTCATATGAGTGGAGTCATATGATATTTGTCTTTCTCTGACTGACTGATTTCACTTAGCATAATACCCTCCAGTTCCATCCACGTAGTTGCAAATGACAAGGTTTCATTCTTTTTGGTTGCCGAGTAACACTCTATTGTCTATATGTCCCACATCTTCTTTATCCATTCATCCGTCGATGGACATTTGGGCTCTTTCCATACTTAGGCTATTGTTGGTAGTGCTGCTATAAACATTGGGGTGCACGTGTCCCTTCGAAGCAGCATACCTCTCTCCCGTGGATAAATGCCTCGTAGTGCAATTGCTGGGTCGTAGGGTAGTTCTATTTTTAACTTTTTGAGGAACCTCCATGCTGTTTTCCAGAGTGGCTGCACCAGCTTGCATTCCCACTAAAATTTTTTAATGTTTATTTATATTTGAGAGAGAATAGGGGAGTGTGAACAGGGGAGGGGCAGAGAGAGAGGGAGACACAGAATCCGAAGCAGGTTCCAAGCTCCGAGCTGGCAGCACAGAGCCAGATGTGGGGCTCGAACCCACGAACTGCAAGGTCATGACCTGAGCTGAGGTTGGATGCTCAACTGATTGAGCCCCTCAGACACCCCTATTACCAGTCCTCAAGTCAATTTGTTCCTTAGTATCCTCTCAAGGTGACTAGGTGGTTTTTAAAATGTAATTTTGAACTCATGGATTTCAATGTTTTTGTGAATTTTGACCATTGCACTTTTTATCCTCTTGGAAGCTCAGGCCGTTCCCACCTTTGACTGATGGAGTCTCTTCATTTGGGTGCCGTTTCTGACCTGGCCCTGGTGGCCCGTGGTCTTTGACAGTCCTGTGAGGGCCGGGCTGGTCTTGGGCCTCTCCCTGTCGTGGGGCCAGCGGTTCCACCGAGAAGCCTGGATTCCTGTAGCGGGAACTGATGCTCCCCGATGCGGGTGTGGGGTGCTCACGGTGGCCAGGCGTCGTCGCGCTCAGTAAGCCTCCTCCTCTAGGAGGTACACGCACGCGTCTTGAAGGGAGAGTGCCACATGTGGTCCCGTGGACTCCAGCCGAGGTCAGGGCGGCCGGGGTTTTCTCCGGAGCCTCGTCCACACCTGGAGTCTCAGGGACTGGGGATGACTAGGTGGATGGCCCCCGGCTCACTTCCCGCGGCTCTGCCCCCGCCCCGTCCCGCGTGTGTGCCACTCCGCCGTCCCTTGCTTCCCCGGAGACGTCGCTGGAGTGCCACGAGCCTCCTGGCCCCCCCCCCCCCCCCCCCCCCGCTGCTGTGAGGCCACATGGCGCAGGAGTGTGGCGGGCACACGTGGGCTGATTGTGCCGGCCGCAAATCCCTGGTCGCAGGTCTCGCCTCCCCACGGAGCCCCCCGTGCCACCGCCTGCCTCCCGCTGGGATGCGATGCCGGAACCTGAGGGGCCCCGCTTTTCTCCATCAGGCAGCTTGCCCTTTTTTCCTGGGTGTCCAGGCGATTTTATTTTCTGTGAAGTCAGATGCTTCTATTAGAATACGTGTTGGTGTGTGTTATTTGGGGCCGGCGTTCCCAGGAGCTCGCGTGGTCATTTCAGGGAAGTCTTCGAATGACGCCGTGTAGCCTCTCTGCTGCTTGGTTGGCCGCCGGCCTCAGGGACTCCTGCCACAGGTCGCGTCTCTGTCCATTTGCAGTGCTTGCTGCTTTTTCTTGAACCCTTTATCTCGTTTTCCATTTCCGTCTGGTTTGAGTAATTTTCTTCGTATCTTCTATTTCTGTCCAGACCTCTGCCGTGTCTCTTTGCTCTCGTACCCCGAGGCCATTCTTCGTTTGTGGAACGATGTTTCTACTTCCTGTTTACCCGATACCTGAATGTTTCTAGTGGATTTTTGGGTATTTTCTCGGTTTTTCTTGCCGTCTCTCAGCTGGCTTGGAAACAGTGCTCTGATGTCGGTGCCCCGTTGGAGCGTCTTTCTGCGGCCCTCGAGCAGTTCCAGGCGAGAGCGTTCTGCTCGGTCCCCTTCGTTCCTAGAGTTTCTTTGTGCGGAGTTGACCCCAGCACTTTCCCGCAGCTTGTTTTTCCGTGAACTTCGTTTCTGAGCCGTGGGAGGAGGCATGGGCCAGGGCGGGCGGCGGCTCCATCGGCAGGCACCCCCCCCCCCGCCCCCCCACCTGGCGGCTGCTCCCCGCGGACCTTCCCTCTCTGTGTCACCCGGGGTGTGACGCAGTGCGGGCTCTCCCGTCTTGGCTGCGGCCCCCTGGGTGCTCCCGCCCGGCTCTCTGGTCTGGCTGAACCCCCCCCCCCCCACCCCGTTCTTCTCTCTGCCTTCTCCGCACAGGTGCACCGCGTGGCGTCCGTGGCGTCCATGGCTTTCCTTTTGAGGGGGTGTGTGTTCAGAGAGGTAAAGGAACTCCCCCTGGGTCACAGAGGGAGCAGAGACCGCTCGCGGACTCCAGCCTCCCACGCCTGCCTCTGGAGCCCACTCGTGGCGTTTGCTTGCGCCTTTCCTCCAGGAGAGCCCTCGCCTGCCCTGATTGAGAAAAAAATGTGTACTTCCGTGTTTGTTGTAAATTGGCTGTTTTATTTGTTATTATTTTTATTTATTATTTTTTAAAATTTTATTTTGGAGACAGTGTGAGCGCGAGCAGGGGAGGGGGCAGAGGGGGGAGAGAGGGAGAGAGGGAGAGAGAAGGAGAGAGGGAGAGAGGGAGAGGGAGAGGGAGGGAGAGGGAGAGGGGGAGGGAGAGAGAGAGGGAGAGGGAGAGAGAGGGAGAGACAGGGAGAGGAAGAGGGAGGGAGAGAGGGAGAGGGGGAGAGAGGGAGAGGGAGGGAGAGGGAGAGAGAGGGAGAGAGGGAGAGGGAGAGAGAGAGAGGGAGAGAGAGAGGGAGAGGGAGAGGGGGGAGAGGGAGAGAGAGGGAGAGGGGGAGAGGGAGAGAGGGAGAGGGGGAGAGGGGGAGAGGGGGAGAGGGAGAGGGGGGAGAGGGGAGAGGGAGAGAGAGAGACGAAGAGGGAGAGAGGGAGAGGGAGAGAGAGAGGGAGAGAGAGAGGGAGAGAGAGAGGGAGAGAGAGGGAGAGGAAGAGGGAGAGAAGGAGAGGGAGAGAGGGAGAGGGAGAGAGAGGGAGAGGGAGAGGGAGAGGGAGAGGGAGAAGGTCAAGCAGGCTCCACACGCAGCCGTGGGGCTCAATTCTCCAACCTTGGGATGGCGACCTGAGCCAAAACCGAGAGTCAGACGTTCAACCGACTGAGCTACCCAGGCGCCCCTAGATTGGCCACTTAAAACAAAACAAAACAAAACAAACTTTGGATAAAAAGCTGTAGCTTCCGCCCTGGCCTGGTCTTGCTCTGTGGACGGAGCGTGGTTCTACCGTCTGCTTCTGTCTCCTGGTGGTGACCCTTATGACTCTATGTGCCTTTAGTTTTATTTTGTGATTTCCCAATCTTGGGTAATCTCTGCAGGTTTTATGAAAGCTGATTTAGCTCATTTCGCGTTACTGCTTCTTTCCACCGTCTCCCCGTCTTCGGACGGTCTGCACAACATGGGTTTCTGCCACTCAGGGGGCCTCTTCTCCTGTAGGGCTTGCGGAGGTGGAGTGGCACACGTCCCAGAGAGAGCACGGAGACAGATTCCCGTCCACCTTGTGAGCAGCACAAACGCACACGTGCACACACACAGCCACAGGCGTGCACATACACGCATACACGGGTGCACGCTCCCACCCAGGCACACATACAGGCACACGTAAACAGGTGTGTGCCCCCACACAGGAGCACGCCTGCGTGCTCACACAAACACAGGTGTGCATGCACACACAGGCACACTCGGTGCACGCTCAGGCTGGGCTGCGTCAGGCTGCCTGCAGGCGCCGGGTGTGAAGCGGGAGGCTACCAAGATAGCATTTTCACGGCCGTTTCAGCCAGGTCCAGAAAGCTTACTTCAGCAAAAATAACACTAAGGATGACTTCCCTGCCGCCCTGGGCCATTAAGCCTACTGCTCTAGCGGGTACCCCCCGACTCTTCAGGGCTGCGCCTTATCTTTAAATTTTTTTTAATCTTTATTTTTGAGAGAGAGAGAGAGAGAGAGAGAGAGAGAGACAGACAGACAGACAGACAGACACAGAGCGTGAGCAGGGAAGGGGCAGAGAGAGAGGGAGACAGAACCCGAAGCAGGCTCCAGACTCTGAGCTGTCAGCACAGAGCCCGATGTGGGGTCGAACTCACGAACCGTGAGATCATGACCTGAGCGGAAGTCAGACGCTCAACCGACTGAGCCTCCCAGGCGCCCCTGGCTGTGCCTTATCGTAACTGTTGTGATCGGCTCTGGCCTGCATGACATCGGGGCTGCTGAGGGGGGCTGGACGCCCCTTCCCAGCCTGTCTGCCTCCCTGTTTCCCCAGAGCTCACCGTGCTGTGCTTGTTCCGTTAAAGGTCTCCAGCCCCCACCGCTGCCTGGAACGGTGGCTCCCTGAGGGCAGGAAGTGTTGTTTTGACCTACTGTCTGGTCTCGGTACCTCGAGCGGTGCCTGGTGAGTGAGCCTGCCTCGTGGCCCTGTCCTGACCAGCTGCTCCCCAGGGGCTTTCTAGGGTGGGATTGGCTTAAAGCGGTGTTCCTTTAATCTGGCAGATGGGAAGCCCTACCTAATGGCAAATTAGCAGTAAAAGATAAATGATGTTCTGGGAGCGTCCTGGAGAGAGGGAGGCCGCCTTGCTGGAGGAGGTGACAGACGTGCCACAAGGGGAGGCAGAGCAGGTGGACAGCATTTCTGGAGGAGGACGCAGGCGAGCGCAGTGTCTGGGCGTCTGTGAGCGGGGGGGCGGTACTTGTTCCAGCGGCTGCTTTCCTTTCCTCTCCCGCTGCACGCTGTCGCCAAAGCAAGGATCGCCTGGAGAGGGTCTTTGATAGTAAACTGGTGCCGGCTCTCACAGGGCGATGGGCATTTACCCAGATTTCCACATACAGCTCACTGTGTCCTGTGTGATGAATCGCTTCTTCCATTTTTACAGTACTTGTCAAGATTTGTAGCCCTTAGGAAGTGTCCTACACTCTCGAAGCCTCGGTTTCCACATTCGGTCAAGGTGGAGCAAAACCGTGCGTAGTCTGCTCTCCATTCCATGGCCGACACGCTGCATACACACAAATATTTGTTGGATTGAGTCCAATTTGCAACAGATGTAGAATTTAGCGAAAGTCTGACTGTCGTGTATATGATGTACTTTCCATCTCTTTTGCATATGATGGAGAAAACTTCCCAGACTTCACTGCATGTGGTAAAAGATTTATCAGATTTTGTAGTTTGGTGAATTTCATAGGGGAGGAAAATTGGAAGCTGCTAAAAGGTTTAAAACTTTATACTTTCAAAAATTATCCACGGCAATAACAGTCAATTTTAGGAGTTAACTATTAACTGTGGAAAATGTTCAGGTATTTTGAGTGCTTACAGTTCCAGAACGGTGGCAGAAGAGGGGATTAAAAATGGTGCTGTAGGGGTGCCTGGGTGGCTCGGTCGATTGAAAGTCTGACTCTTGATTTTGGCTCAGGTCATGATCCCAGCGTTGTGCGATCCAGCCCCGCATCCGGCTCTGTGCTGAGTGTGGAGTCTGCTTAAGATTCTCTCTCTCCCTCCCTTGGCCCCTCTTCCGTCTCTAAAATAAAAATAATAATAAAAAATAAAGTAACGATGGTGCTGTAGACCCCTTCGGTTTTTAGAGTGGCTGCTTTCCTGTGTGGTGCTTCTGGACTCACCCTGCTTTGACCTGGGACAGCCCGTGTCAGGGCCCCAGCTTCTGTCCCAGTTGCCTCCCTGCTGGTTTTGGCTGCTGGCAGTGTGGTTCTTTCTTTGCCTCCTAAAAGCAGTGATTTTTGCCTTTAATTCTGAGGTGTTGGTCTTGTCGGGGAACAGATGTTTGCTCAGAAGTGAGTTAAAGTAAATGCATTTGTGTTCTCTCTTTTTTTAGGCAAAAGTAAAGAAGCAGAAATAAAGAGAATAAACAAAGAACTGGCAAACATTAGATCAAAATTTAAAGGTAAGTGTGTTCAGTCTTTTTCGTGAAATGTCCTTTTGTAAATCTTCTGGAGCGGGGCCTCGTCTTCTAATGCCTTTTAACTCTTTCCTCTCTGAATCAAAGTTCTGAGTTAGCACAGTTACTCTTGTGGCTCTGCTGGAATTAAAACGTGCTTAGGGTCAGGCCATTGGTCGCTCTTGAGTTGTCTGAGAACTTGTGTGGAAGGGATGGGGTGGAGGGGCCCCTCCCGGGACCCAGCCTCTTCCTGAAGAGCAGCTCCTTCCACTCCTGGACTTCACTCCTTCAGGTCTGGGAGTGGTGAGCCAGACAGACCCGGTGCGGTCTGGGCTCAAAGCGTGAATCTCAAAGAAGTGCTCTACCTGAGGCCACTCACTGTTTCGGTATGACAGTTATCTGGGCACTTCTTGTACCAAAGTGTTCCTGGCTTTGTGAACCAGTCCCGAGCCACATCGCCCAGCCTCTCAGGTGGTGCCTCTTTGTAGGCCAGCATGTCTGGAGCGCACCTCCCTGGGCGCCCGCACCTTGAGGGGCTGCGAAGTGCAGATGGTCAGTACTGAGGACACGTCTGTGAAAGGCTGGCTGATCCGTTAAGGCTTACTTTCTCAGTGAATTTTTCCAGGTTTGACATCCGGTTCACGTGGCTGAGCAGACTTTAGCCATGAGAGTGGCTGGAATTGCCCGGGAACAGTGAATAGAGGAGAGGCTGGGACTGAAGCCAAGGAGCTGGGGCGGGGTGGGGTGTGTCGGGGGGACACAGAATTTCTAGGAATGGGTGGCTTCTCAGGGCTTGAGGATGGGTATCCTGTGTTATCAAGGGATGCAAACTAGTGGACCTCCAGTATTTCCCTGTGGAGCCCTAGGGAAAGGATTATGTTTTCATATTTTGAATTAGGCCTGAGGATCTTCTAGAAGGTCTGTGAAACTTCTGAAATTGCACACGAAAAGGTTTGCTGTTTCACACACACATGTATGCGCATATACGTGTATATAGTACGTGTGTATGTTTGGGGAGGTCTATAACTTTCATTGCTTAAGTTTTTTTTTATTTAGTTGTTTTTCTTAAGATTTTATTTTTTTATTAAAAAAATTTTTTTTACATGTTTTTATTTATTTTTGAAGGAGAGCGAGACAGAGCATGAGCCGGGGAGGAGCAGAGAGAGAGAGGAAGACATAGAATTTGAAGCAGGATCTGGGCTCTGAGCTATCAGCACAGAGCCTGATGCGGGGCTCGAACTCACGAACTGTGAGATCATGACCTGAGCCAAAGTCGGATGCTCAACCGACTGAGCCACCCAGGCGCCCCAAGATTTTATTTTTTTAGAGCAGCTTTAGGTTCACAGCAAAATCGAGGAAGGTACGGAGATTTCCCATACACCCCTGCCCCCACACCTGCACAGCCTCCCCACTGTCGACACCCCATCAGGCAGCTGAGGAACCTATGTGAACACGTCATCATCACCCAAAGTCCACAGTTGATGTCATGGGTCATTCTGGGGGCTGTACATTCTGTGTGTTTGGACAAACGAGTGATGACACATATCCATCACTGCAGTATCGTACAGAGTTGTTTCATTGCCCCAAAAATCTCTTGTGCTCTACCTGTTTATCCTTTCCTTCCCCCCCGGCCCCTGGCAACCACTGATCTTTTTACCGTCTCCATAGTTTTGCCTTTTCCAGAATGTCATAGAATTGGAATTATACAGTATGTAGCCTTTTCAGATTGGCTTCTTTTACTTAGTAAGGTGCCTTTAAGATTCCTTCTTTCCACGGCTTCCTAGCTCGTTTCTTTTCGGTGCCGAATAATATTCCCTTGCCTGGACATCTCACAGTTTGTTTGTTTGTTTATTTATTTATTTATTAAAAAAAATTTTTTTTTTCAACGTTTATTTATTTTTGGGACAGAGACAGAGCACGAATGGGGGAGGGGCAGAGAGAGAGGGAGACACAGAATCGGAAACAGGCTCCAGGCTCTGAGCCATCAGCCCAGAGCCCGACGCAGGGCTCGAACTCCCGGACCGCGAGATCGTGACCTGGCTGAAGTCGGACGCTTAACCGACTGCGCCACCCAGGCGCCCCTCTCACAGTTTATTTATCTGTCCACCCGCTGAAGGACATCTTGATGGCATCCGGGCTTTGTCAGTTGTGAATATAGCTGCTGGGATTATAAATAAAGCTGCCGCGAATGTCCCGTGAGCTCGCGTTTCGTGGTCGTAGGTCTTCGGCTCCCGCGGTAAATACCGGGGAGCGGGGCTTCTGTGTCGCGTGGTAATGGCGTGTGGGGTTTTCTCAGAAGCCACCAGACTGTCTCCCAAAGCGGCCGCCCCGCCTCCCATTCCCACCAGCAACAAACGAGAGTTCCCGTCGCCCTGTGTCCTCGCCAGCATTGGGTGATGTTGCCGTTCTGGCTTTGGGCCGCTCCAGTGGGTGTGTGGAGGGATCTCACAACGCTTTTGATGTGCGTTTCCCTCATGCCACGTGACGTGGAGCATCGTTCCGTGGGTCCGTTTGCCGTCTGTGCCACATGGTGAGGGGTTTGTAACTTTCACTGCATCCTAAAGGCACTGTCACATGGTGGTTAAGAGTAAGGTTGCCCTGACCACCTGCAGACAGGGTCCTTGCTCTGATGCTTTACAAGGTGTGCTGCCTTGTCACGTTACTTACCCTTCCCTGTGTCTTTTCTCGGCTTTCACGTGGGCTACTGATGATCATTTCAGGCTGGATTCTCTGTGAATCAGACCCTGAGCTAGGCTCGGAGGGCTGAGGATTTATGAGAGGAGCATCTGTGAGCAGGGAAGGGAGGGAGAGGGCTAGAGGCGGGCAGGGGAGGCCCGTTTGGGAGCTTTGACATGAAGATTGCCTGTCAGGGGCATCTGGCGTGGGGTGGGCACGGCCGGGCCCTTGTCCCCCCGCCTCGTGCAGCTGTGGCTCGAAGCCAAGGAAGGCAGTCCCTGACGAAGCTGACCCTTTGAGGTCCCCACGCTCTTGGCAGCCCCAGTCCTTCACTGAAGGGAGGGTCTGTGTCTGCTGCAGTAATTCTATCTATATGTGGAACTAAGCGTAAAGTGCTCTATGGAGAGCGAATGCCTATAAACGTTAACCGTGTTGTTATTAAAAACGAGTTCATGGCCCTTCGGATGGTACGTCTTCAGACTTTCCGTATAAACGTTTGGGGGCAAACAAGCCTTGTGTTGTTTCTTCTGTCTTCATGCCTGCCTAAGCTAAGCTGTCCTAGGGAGGGAAGGAGGTTCCCTCTCCCCTGTGAAGCAGTTGGCATTATTGAGTATGTGTGCACCTTGCATAGTAACAGATAATAGAAAACCTAGCCTTTGTCCTCAGAAATGTGCACCCTGGGGGACTTCTGAGTCCAGTTGTGGCAGATTAGCTAACATACGTCTGTACCATATGGTGGAAATATAATACAAGTCACTAATGCAGACATACATATAATTCTAAATTTTCTAGTAGCAACACTAAAAAAAAAGTAAAAAGCAGACGAAACTAATTTTAGGAGCACCTGGCTGGCTCAGTTGGTGGAGCGTGTGACTCTTGACCTTGGGGTCATGAGTTTGAGCCCCAGATTGAGTGTAGAGATGATTAAAAAAAACAACAAATGAAACTTCACAAAAACCTAGTTTTAATATGTTTTATTTATTGTAATATGCCTAAAATAGTATCGTTGCAACATGCAGTCAATAGAAAAAGTTACCTCTTTTTCTAAAGAGATATCGTACATCTTTTTCATACCACGTTTTTGAATTCTGGTGTGTATTTTACACTTCTAGCACACTCCACACTCCACGCAGACCAGCCACACTTCAAGTGCTCAGTAGCCACACGTGGCTAGAAGCTGCAAGTTGGACAGTGCTGACTTCAGATACACTGTTAAAAAAAGTCTTGAGGGGTTGCCTGGGTGGCTCAGTTGGTTAAGTGTCAGACTCTGGATTTCAACTCATGTCAGTCTCACAGGCCTGAGATTGAGCCCCGCATCCCAAACCCTGCTTGGGATTCTCTCTTGGAAGCATCATAGATAACAAGAAACAAGGAGAGTTTCTGGGCCTTCTCCAGGAGGAGGAAAGTGTCCACGTAAGCAAGTACAGCACACCGCTGTTTGTGCCTCGGGAGCGTTTGCTGATCCCAGAGAAAGAACCGTGAAACAGACATTGATGTGACCACGAAAGTCAAGAGGGTGGTTATCTGTCAGGGCGGCTTTGCCCTCCAGGGGACATTTGCAACACCTGGAGACCGGGTCCTTTGTCACCACCCGGGAGGGGGTGCGTTACTGCCATCTAGTGGGTGGAGGGCAGGGAAGCTGCTTACACCCTACAGCACATACAACAGCCCCCCACCCAGAGCCATCGGCCTGAGATGTCGACGTGCCGAAGTTGAGCAACCCTGGTCTAGGAGAAGAATCAAAGCCCGGAGCCCACGAGAAACGGAGACCCTTTTTGCTTTACACGGAGCTTTCAAGGCAGTGCCCTAAGGGCAGGAGTGGACTGGACGCGAGCCAGCCCTGTCACAGGTGTGCAGTGGGCCTTTGGACACCTCGAACTTTATACTCGGGTTAAGGTAAGAAAAGCAGTCCCCCGGAGGAGGACATTGTCGTTGCAGGCCACAGATGATGCCTAGAATTTTCACCCAGGTAGTCCAGCGTCTGGTCACAGATAACCAGGCACATAGGGAGTCAAGGTGGCGTGAGCGGGAATCAGCAGAGACCACGGGAACAGACTCACGGAGAGCTCTGATACCAGACTCAGATGGTGGTAAAGGGGCAGGTGTGCCATTTTTAAAGAGATAAAGGCACCCTTGAAATCTGTAGCAGGAAACTTGGGGTGCGAAAGGTGGCGTAGCGGAATTTGAAATATTAGAGCAAATGAAAATCCCAGAACTGAAACCTGCAGAAACCAAAGTGAAGAACTCTGGATTTCACAGCAGACATAGTTGAAGAGAGATTTGGTGGTCTGAACAATAGGAACAGAGCGGGTCCTGAATAGAGGGCAGGGGACAGGACAGGGGGCGAGAGGTAAAGGGATGTGGTGATCACGTCTCAAAGGTTTAGTTGGCGTCCCAGAAAGAAAAGAGAGAGAATGTGGCAGCTTTTAAGAGTGCACGAAGTTGTGTGGTGCGAGAGGAGAGAAGTTCGCTGTCCCCTTGATGGGGATGGAGGGGGCCCTTGGGCCTGGCAGCACGCTTACCGTTAGGCTGTGCCGCCTGCTTCGTGGCATCTGACCGTCATTGTTTTTTTTCCCCTAAATCCTTTAAAGTCAAATTCCTAATTCTATCTTTCTAGATTTCGTATATTAAGAATTTATTTTTCTGATTTCAGTACGTTGTGAAATATCTTCAAAATTTTAGTGAATTTGTGTGTCTTAAAAAACAAGGAATGAGTGAAATTGGCCAGACTGCAGGCTCCACACACACGGGTGGCATGAATGAGGTGTACACCTAGACGCGTTCTGCGGAGACGCAGAGATCACAAGTCACGGGCAGGGGAGCTGTGCTGGCAGCCGACGTGGCACGCGGCAGATCGGAAGCCTGGCCCCGTGCTGGAGAACAGCCAGTGGAAGACTGCCCGGCAAGAGTGTCTTCTAAGACTGAAGCTGGAATGGAGCTTCTTCAGACAAAAGTGGAGAGAGTTTCCCGTGAGGAAAAGGGAATCCCAAAGGATATACTTGAGGCCAGAAGCAGAGAATCCCAGATGCAAGGTCAGAGGGGCAGAAGAGGAGGAAAGACGTGGCGGCCACGGAGGTGACCGCACGCTCGCTGCGCACGATAGCACCTTGTGCAGTTACAGATACACGTGGAAGCAGTAGATGAGAAGTGATACAATGTGACAATCCTGAGAACGTCGGGAAGTTGCATCTGTAATCCGAAACCCTGCCACCGAGAAGGCTGGAGGCCGATGGTTTCACCGGTGGGCTCTGTCATTTGAGGAAGGATGTGGGACTTGGTCATGTGATGTGGCCGGTGGGATGTAGACCACGACTGTGTACCACTTTGAGACCTAACCTCGAGGGGGGTTGCTCGTTTCTACTCGCCCCTTCGGGGGCCTTCCCGTCGCCTCCTTGGGAAGGATGTGCTTTGGGTGCTGCTGGGCTGAGAGAGGGAGAGGCGCCCTGTGCGGGCCTAGATCCCACTTGTGGCTGGAGGCCGCCCCTGCTGAGTCTTGGCTGACCTGCAGACTCGTGAGCGAGAAGGTGGTGCTTGTTGTGTGAGCCACCCGGGTCTGGGGTGGATTGGGGTAGTTACTATGACATCAGCCGGCACACTCCACCTCGAGACCTCTGGGAAGCAGCTGCTGTGGTACCCTTCGCGGAGACATCACGCTTGCTTTTCACTGACTGTCCGCAGGGGTGTACCACATGGCATCCGCTAACTTGCTACGTAACCACTGGGTGTCCGCCACGGTCTGGGGTGCACAGCTGAATGAGGACGTTCCCATAAAGGGGGGCGCCTGGGTGGCTCAGTCGGTTAAGTGTCCGATTTAGGCTCAGGTCACGATCTCACGGTTCGTGAGTTCGAGCCCTGTGTCGGACTCTGTGCTGTCATCACAGAGCCCTCTTTGGATTCCCCCTCCCCCCGCCCCTCCCCCGCTTGCACTGTCCCCCAAATAAAGAAAACATTAAAACAAAAGTTCCCATAAAGAACTTAGGTTACTGTAGGTATAGAAAGACTTAAGTAAAGCACAGCTTTTTATGGAGGAAGCGCGAAAGCTCTCGGCAAGGGGGTGCCACGCTGGCTCCCGACGGGCTGGCCGCACCCCCTACCCCCTGCCCCCCCCCCCGCCCCCGGTCCTCGCCGGTGTTCTCCCATGCTTTATGCCTTTCTTCCTGGTGTATTTGACAGGAATGGTTTAAAAGTTGGCTTTATGGGATGTGTTTTACTTGCAATAAAATTGACTTAAGCGTGCACTTTGAATTTTGGAAGGTGCATGTATGTTCCCTGTGTCCCCGTGTACTCGGCCACCTTCGTCAGCCCCCAGCGGCCACCGGTCTGCTGTGTGTCACGGTAGCTTTGCTGTTTCTTGAAACCCACGTGAAAGGGATTGGGTGGCACGAGGTCTCTTCAGCTGAGCACGGTGCGCTCAGGGCACGCGCGTGTGCCGGTGGCTTGCGAGCACTTCTGCACTGCCGTGCACTCGCCCGCGCTTGCCTGTGAGGCCGAGGCTGCGGTGAGCACTCCCGCTGGGCACACACCCCGGGCCCGCGGCAGGGGGCCTTTCGCCGTTTTCGGGGGGCGGCTGTGCACGTGTCACTCCTGCCAGCCGGTGGGAGCGGTCCCAGTTCCTCCACGTTCTTGCCGGCACTTGGTATGGTTGATCTTGTGAGTTTTGGTTACGGTGGGGGGCGTGTAGTGGAACCTTACTGTGGTCTTAATTTGCATCTCCCTTTTTCTAACCACTGAAATCAGTAAGCATTACAGAGAGTGGAGGAAACGCCTCGGGTCTGTGGGGACTCGGGGGCGAAGAGTGGATTCTCCGGTGTGGGCATCTCTCAGTTCACGGAGGAGGCAGGCAGAATGGCGTGGGGGCGAGGGAAGAATACCGTCAGGGTGCAGACGCGAGGAAGGGCCATGTCCCTCCTGGTCTTTCCACCTCTTTGATCGCAAGATACTTGTCGAGCGCCGGTGTCTGTGAGAGAAAACAGTGGGAAAGGGCCACAGGTCAGAAATTGTCCGGAAGAGTCTGCTTCCTGGGACTCAGATGCTATGCCCGCAACCACACGGGCTCTGGCTGGCATCTTATTTGTCAGGTGGGAACATCTTTCTTGGTGAGATAGGGTCGTACTCGGGCGGCCAAGCTCAGACCTCCTCACAGTGGGCCAGGCGCCCTTGCCCTACTTTATGTGACTGCCCACGTGATCCCCCGGTGGAGGCTGAGGGTTTGGAAACCTGTGTGTCCCGGGCCACGTCTCCATTTAGCACAAGAGCCCTGCCCTTAAGGCACAAATGACAGATTCGTGTCAGCCTGAGGCCTGTTGGGGTCAGAGGTAAAACTGATAGGCATCTTTCTCCTGTCCCTTAAGAGTGGTTATCTTGCACGAATGTTGGCCATCGCCACTGTCGAATGAGACAGGATAGGCCCTGAAAAGCATGAGCGGCTGAGGGTGTTTTAGGTTGATCGGTGCTGGGACATGGCAGGGACAGAGCCGGCAGGGACACAACAGTGTGGTTGGAGGGGGTGCACGTGGGGAGCACCGCTGTGTGGGTACGCAGGGCTGACCTGGCTCTGACCCAGACACTAAGCCACTGTCAGGGTGCCTGCCCTCCAGCCCAGCGCCTGAGGAGGAGGGAGCGTGTTTGTCCCCGCGTCTGGGTGCACTGGTGACTCACTCTCCAGTCTTGGGTCTTACTGCTTAATATCTTCTTACAGAAGGACCAGGTTTTTGTCATCCTCAGATAGACCTTGTTTCACATTTCACATTCTGAAATTGGCATGAGTCTTAAGAGCCAGTGATACGGGGTCGTCATAAGCCTCACGTTGTCTCAGGCAGTGCTAAGCCGTGATGTGGTGTCCTGCTTCATTTCTGGAAGGGCCCACCGAGGAGGGGGCCGTAGACAAGTTGGGGGTCTCGGGCACAGACTGGATCCTGATCGTCAGTCAGGATGTGTGGCCTGTTTCCCACCTCCCCTCTTCTCTGGTCTTCATGGAACGTGGGGACGTGGGCCACCCCCTCTCAGGCACGAGATGTGCAGTGTGACAGTTTGAAATTACTGGAATAAAGACACAGTTCTAGCCCGCCCTGAAACTAACATTGTGAGGACCACCTCAGTCTGGTCTGGTCCGAGTGAAACCACACCAGCTTGGAGCGACGGTCACTGGGAGGAACTCCTGAGTTCTGGTGAGGGTGACTACAAGGCCCAAGGTATGGCCCCTCGGGCCCAAGGAGAGCCCCCAGGAGGACAGATCTTCAGGCCCCTCCTTGGAGCAAGGGGGTAGCTCAGCCCCCGGAGAGAGAGAAGGCAGCTGGTTTGGCCGGGCCAGGGCACGGGCCGTCAGGAACTCTCAGAGGGCGGCGACCCACCTCCGGCAGGCCAGTAGCGTGGGGCTGCAGAGGGGATCCGGATGATGACGTGGGCACCGGGGTCACCTTGAGAGGGCCGTGAGAAGGTTATGGCCAGGGTGGGGCCCCAAATTCACTCTGGGACCTCGGAGCCCCTCCAGTCCTCACCCCAAACTGCAGGAGGGCCCCTTCTGCAGCTGTGGCACCGCCCCCCGCCCCCCACAGCGGCCCTGTACTGAGACAGCCACGAGGGAGAGGCGTGCAGAGGGCTCTGCCCCGGGCTGTTCGTGGAGGTGCGCTTGGAACTGACAGGTGGCATGGGGACACTGTGTCCAGCCAGCCAGTTCTGTCCTTGGGAGATGGGCTCGGTCTCTTCAAGAACGGAGAGGATGCGGGGCTACCCATGTGGCCGGGGTTTGTGGCGCACGCTCTGCCCGGGCCTTGCTCCTGAGGTGGGTGGGTGCTGGGTGCTGGGAACGTGCGGGTGGACGCAGGCGGGGCCAGCAAGCACACTCTTTGTT
Organism: Felis catus; assembly: GCF_018350175.1. Taxonomy (NCBI): domain Eukaryota; kingdom Metazoa; phylum Chordata; class Mammalia; order Carnivora; family Felidae; genus Felis; species Felis catus. The sequence goes on along the minus strand of NC_058377.1, from coordinate 114,681,509 downwards.
GACGGAAACAAAGCATCTGGGCTGCGGAGTGAGCAGAGCTCTTTGTTTTTGAGGCCGCTCAGACTGAAGTGCACCCGTGTCTCCTTCCTTGCCCGTGAGGGCCGGCAGGGCCGCTGTGGTGTACCTCTTGAGCCGGGAGGGCACCCGGTCCCTGAGTCTGCAGCCCTTGTAGCTGCTGCTGGGAAGGCCGATGGTTGGACACTTGCCAGAGAAAGCACTGGAGTCACCGTGGGCCCCGAGACGGCGGGGCAGCGGCAGCCAGTGCTCCCCAGACCGCACGAAGCCCACGGGACCCTCCCCCCGCCCCAGCCAGACTCCAGCGTACGTGTGGGAAGTGAGAGTGCTTCCCTCCTGTCCGCACTGCCCTCCACGACAGGACCCAAGGTGGGGGCGGTCCGTGGAAAGGAGAGGCTTCCCCACGGGTCACTCTTGAGTAGGTGAGGAGCCCCTGAGAGCAGGTGGGGCTGGACTGGGCGGGTGCCTGGGGGAGGCACATAGGCATAATGTGAGCCCCGCTCTCTTGGGGCCATCGTTTCTTTCCTGATCACGCCGGGCCTGTGGCACGGTCGGGCGTCTCCCTGCTGGTTCCCCTTGGGAGAGCCACCCTCTCACTGGGGGCAGGGCTCTGCCTTCAGGCAGGGTGGCGTGCCAGACTGCCCTCTTGGATGGCACCCAGGTTCGTCCCCACTCTCTGCAGTACCTTGTGAGTTCCCGAAGCTGCCTTCTGGGCATTGGCCGTTACTGTACATCATAGCCACGCGCCAGGGCCAGGAGGTGCCTGGTTATTCTTCTGCCTTAGTGACGGCCCTGCTGTAAGTCTCCTGGCATTCGGGAGGGCTGTAGGAGGGACCCTGTGTCCGAGGTCCTGCAGGAGCAGAAACCAGTAAGGGGTTTCAGGGAAGGAGCCCCCAGGTGCTTCTGTGGCCGTCTCCACAGAGCTCAGTCTGACCAAGCTGTTCTCTCTCTTTGGATGCTGCTGTGTTTTCCTTTAAGATGTGCTCTGAGTAGCAGAGACCTGTCTCCAGGAGGTGAGAGGAGGTAGGGTGGTACCTTAGGCTTGGTTGTCAGAGGAGGCTTCTGGAAGGTGATGGAATCCGGGTGGGCAGGAGATGGGAGATCGGTGCTGCTTGCCCTGGGCTGCATGTGCTGAGCTTACAGACTCTTTCCCACAGCAGATGGGGGGTGTCCCAGCCAGAGCTGGGCTCCCCGGGTGCGGGGAGCGGATGAGCCAGTGGGGGCTGGCGGTGGTGGAGGAACCAGGCCTGGGCTCCTTTTATACTCTTAGGTCATTACATTGTATATCAGTTTGTTGGTGAAAAGGGAGAGTTTCTCAGAACATCTCAAGGTGAGGTGACCAGCTGGCTGGCTGACATGTGATTGTCCCCCTAGGAAGTCTTAGGGGAGGCCTTCCAGACGGCTCTCCATGGTCAGCCAGTGCTTGTTGGCCCACGAGCACGAGGGTCCCGACTTGTGAGGCCAGTGCTGTCCCCGAGTCCCCTTCAGCCCTCACATGTCCCACACGGGTCCTTCACGCTGTGACAGCAGTGTCACTGGGAGACCCAGCTCAGAAAGATGACCGATCTTTCTAGTTGTCACCTCTGCAATCCGCTAGTGGTGGGCTCTAAGGAAAACTGTGTCCTCGTCCGGCGAATTGAGAACTTCGATCCTTAAAATGGCGCAGGGTGGTCTTTTCTATTTTTTTTTAAATGTTTATTTATTTTTGAGACAATGTGAGAGACAGAGTGCAGGCAGGGGAGGGGCAGACAGAGGGAGACACAGAATCGGAAGCAGGCTCCGGGCCCTGAGCCCTCAGCCCAGGGCCCGTTTGAACTCTGGAACCGCGAGATCATGACCTGAGCCGAAGTTGGACGCTTAACCACCAGAGCCACTCGGTCGCCCTTGGGTGGTCTTTTTTAAATAGCAGTTTGTGTTCTGCCAGTGATGTGTCTCGAACCCGCCTCGTCATGATGTCTCGTGAGGTGCTCGTTTGCGCCGTGTTTAGGGTGAAGACACGGTTCCTCTGGCCCTCTCGTGTGTGACTTCCGCGGGTGGGTGCTTTGTCCTAAAACTGAAGCGAAGGGGGGTCATTTAGAGCATGCTCATCCGCCTGCGGGAAAGAACTTATTTAAAAGACCGACTTGCTGACTCCAGGGGCCCTGGCAGGGCTGGTTGGTCCCAGGGAGGCCCCCTGGGGCCTGGCCTGCCCGGGGCTGTGGGGGGGGGGGGGAGCGCTGTGGGGGGGGGCGGGCAGAGCTCTTGATGTAAGGATTCTGGCTTCGGTTTCTGAGGGAAGCCGCACCCTTGGGTTCTGCTGTGCATCGCCCGGTCTGGAAACGTCACCTGTCACCCGCGCTCGTGTGCAGCACGGTGGTGCCCCGTGTGCGGTGGAAGGCGGGCCCGCGCCCTGCTGTCCAGCTCCTGCCGACGACTTCCCTGCCCTCCCACTTCACCCACCTTTCCTGTAGGTGACAAGGCTCTCGATGGCTACAGTAAAAAGAAGTACGTCTGCAAGTTGCTGTTCATCTTCCTCCTGGGTCATGACATTGACTTTGGGCACATGGAGGCCGTGAACCTGCTGAGCTCCAACAGATACACGGAGAAGCAGATCGTGAGTGTCGCCGGAGGGGGGCGGGGGGCGGGGTGGGGCTGGCCTCCAGGACACCTGAGGCGGCCCCAGGGCCCCCCTCCCCGCCAGGAGGCAGTCTCGCCCGTGGAAGGGCCTTTTCTCCTGGCGGGGTCTTCTGATTTGGAGGCCGCTTCTTTCCTTGCTCCTTCTTTCCAGCTCCCCTGTGGGTCTGGATGGTGCTGCAGGGAGCCAGGCCCGGGTGTCTGGGGCAGGCCTGCTTCCTGCCCCAGAGCGTCTGCCTAACTCACCGGCACGGACAACCCCCCACCGACCCGCTCCCCGTGGTCCCTGTACAACTGTCCCTTTCTGGCAAGGCCGCCACACCCCCGTGGCAGAAGAGCTGGAGCCGCTCCTGGGCGTGCCCTTGCCCTGCTGCCGGCTCCCAGTGCCCTTCCAGATGGCGCTGGCACCTGGGCCCCTGAAGCCCTCTCCGGCTTTGTAGCTTTAGCCCTGTAGCTCCTCAGAGTAGCAATATTTTTATGTTTTCCCCAGTGTTGCAAAGTTAACAGTTTCCTCTGTCCGAAAATTTAACTTACAGGAAGTAAAATAACAAAAAACCAAAAAACCCTAGACCCCCCCCCCCCCCCCCAGGAATGTCATGAAGTATTGGTATTTACCTGATAAGAATTTGGGTGTCTGCCATGGACCAAGCAGTCTGCTGGGAGGCCCCTGGGGACATAGGGACCAAAAGCAGATGTGGGCCCTGCCCCTTTTCAGTGAAGAGATGGCATCATACAGTTCGTAAACGGAGAATTATAGCTGTGGCCAGTGCTCAGGGCAGAAGGTGTGGAGAGCTTTCTGGGGCCCTGAGAGGGGCTGGCCAGTAGGGAAGGTCCTCCAAGGAGGGCATCCCGAGCGGGGACAGAAGGACGAGGGCTTAACTGGGGGATGAGGGCAGACAGAGCCAGTAGCGCCCAGCTGGGCTCACGTGTGCCGGAGCTGAAGGGGCAGCGGTGGCTGGAGGGGAGACGGGGGAGGTGGGCTTGTGGGTGGGGCCTTTCTCCCAAGGCCAACAGGAAGCTGCACAGGAGTTTCACCTGCACGGTCAGTGATGAGATGAGTCTCGAGAAGGTCACTGTGTCCCCTGCATGGGGAGAGTGTGGACGGCAGGGGTGACACGGGGCTGGAGTTGGGCCAGTGGTGAGGGCGCAGAGACAGATCAAGAGAGAGGGTGAGGCCGGAGTGAGCAGGGTTTCGGGAACTCATCGTGGTTTCTTGGGGCCTTCCAGTGGGGGTCCTTTCCGCCCTGTTCAGGACAGTGGTGAGTCCACATTGCTCACACGTGGTACCATGGATAGGTGAGTGGGATGGGAGGTGGGACGGGGGACCGAGGCATCTGGTTCCCATGGGGACGTCTAAGTGCCTCTTGGGTGCGTCCCTCAGGACTGTCTTATGGCAGAGCGGGAAGCAGGGACTTTGCCTCTTTCACGACACTGGTGCTTTCATCAGAGTGCAGAGGAACCCTCTGTGGCGCGACCCCCTCCTGCAGGACACTGGGCAGTGGAGGCGTCGGGAGGCCGGCCCAAGGCTGGACGCTTGTGCCTTGTTGTCCGTGTCGACCCAGGTTATCACGAGCTCTCTGTCCTCTTGTCTCTCCGGAACCAGGGCTACCTCTTCATCTCTGTGCTGGTGAACTCCAACAGCGAGCTGATCCGGCTCATCAACAACGCCATCAAGAACGACCTGGCCAGTCGGAACCCCACCTTCATGGGCCTGGCCCTGCACTGCATCGCCAACGTGGGCAGCCGAGAGATGGCCGAGGCGTTTGCTGGGGAGATTCCGAAAATCCTCGTCGCTGGGTATGTGTCCCATGACTCGTCGGAAGTGCGTGTGTCTCTCGCGTTAAGTGAACCAAACGTGCAGCTGCTTAGAGGATATCTAGGATGAGTTCGTCTCCCTGTCTTAGGCGGTGGGGCAACCATACGTGTAGGTGCCTGGCGAAGTCCCGTCACGCCTCTCCTGCCCCAGTACCGCCGGGGTTTGGAAGAGCGTGGAAGAAGGGCCCTGCCGGCTGCAACCAACCGACAAGGGCCCAGCCTCCCACGCGGCTGCCGGAGAAGGAGCGCGTCGTCCTGGGTTGTGGCGCAGCACCCCTTCTCGCCCTTTCTCCAGAGTGTCACTGAGGAAAAGTTCAAGCACAGAATTCTTAGAGACCTACCCCCACCCCCTTTGATTTGGAGAGGGGCCACGTGGGGCAGAGTAGGCCGCTCTGGAAGGGTGCCACGGGGCATGGCAGAGGCAGGGTCCTGCGTTCGTGTTCCTGGACTCTGCTGAGCTGGGGAACTGACCCAGGGTCCACACCCTGGTGACACATCTGGCTCAACAAGCGCCTCAGGCCCGGGCACTTCGTCGGGACCAAGCTCTTTCAGGGTGGCCGGCAGTGCAGACAGAGGCCACGGCACTCTGGATGCCGGGACGCCACCCCAAACCCTGTGGCACACGGACGCTCCTCCCTGAGGCCTAGCTGTGCCTCCGGGGCGAGCCCTGGGCTGCACCAGTGACCAGAAGGGCTGTGGCCACACAAGCCCCGGAGGAGTGTCTGTCCGAGGCGTGTGCCACCAGAGGGAGACGGAGTGGCCAGGCCGGAAGCACGGCCCCACGGGAAGGGGGGCGGGGCACTCAGACGCACGCCGGGAGCAGGTCACTCACTGGAAGGACAGCGGAGCCGAGGAAGCAGGTGGGGAGCCGAGACGACGCTCCACGTCTGCCGATGAGAGCTGTGGGGCATGGTGGCCGCCCTGAGCGCAAACTAAGACAGAAGAGACTCGAGGGACTGGATGTGAGCAGAGTGACCCTGACGGGACGTTCGGGTCCGGACCCCACCAGGGTGGGTGTGGGTTCAGGGCCGCACGGCACCTTGTTTTCCTCACTCGTTAGGGCTGCACCAGGTTGGGCAAGGCCTTCCCTGAACCCCTTTCCCTGCTCTGGCTGCCGCCTGGCCCTTGCCCTGTTCCTGGCGCACACCAGGGAGCACGTCTGCGCCCTGCCTGCCTCCGCCCGCAGAAGGCAGGCTCCTGGGGGCTGAGGTTTCTGTCTGCTGTGGCCATTGCTTTGTTTCCAGCGTTTTGACCAATACCTGGTACACAGCAAGTGCTTGAAAAATGCCTGTTGGACGAGTGTGACGTAAAACAGAGATAATCTCTGGAGAGCATTCAGATGGCAACTGAAGAACGCTTTCCTGAAGTAAAGGACGGACCGCACCTACAGTGAAAGGGCACAGGGGGCGCATGGCCAGGCCCAGCGTGGACGGGACAGGGGAGAATTCTGCTGCGGGAAGACGGTTGAGCCGTGCCTGCGAGTTTCACGGCCTAGGGGACCTGGCGCGGTCATGCCCACCCCGCTGGATTACCTGTCAGAATCGAGGTCACAGACAAGCCTACACCAAGAGGCTCAGGCCGCGTGGTACCCACGAGCCCTATTCGAACGCCCTTCCCAGCTCTTGAATGTGCAGTTAACCCACGGGCAGCTCAAGGTGAAGTGCTCAGGCTGGAGACGGCCAGAGACGGATTGAGGCATTGCAGGGGTGGCAGATGCAGAGGAGATTGTCAGCAGTCAGATAACTGCACTGGAGTTGGCACGTTGGGGGCGGGACGGCGGCCCCCAGCAGGCGTTCAGGAAGCGAGGGTACTGGGCCATGGGCCCGAGATAGAACTGACACAGAGCGGGCAGTGGCCTCCCCGGCCTCCCCAGGGGTGTTGGATGCCGTACTTCCCTCTCCTCGAATGTTCTTCTGGTGTGGGTCCCGGGGGCAGGAAGGCCCTCCCGTGCGAGCACGGAAACGCAGTGGTGACTTGGGGCGGCTCTGCCATAAGGCCTGCGGGGCGTGCTGCCTGCTCCTTGTGAGGATGGTGTGGGGCCAGAGAGGGCCAGGGACGGACTGCTCCCCCGGTGCAGTAGAATCCTACGGGGTTTCCGTGAAGGCAGTTTCTCCCGGGGGTAGAATGGGGAGCAGCTTGAGGGTTTCTTGTGTTGGGCTGGATTTAGGGCCAAGAAAGCTATGAGGCAGGTAAATGGTGACGACGGTCCCAGCCCTCCTCTCCCCTCCACGTGGAGCAGGAGCCCCCACTGCTTCCACCGTTGCCCTGCCGTGTTCTTTTTCAGACGGCCTCCACGGGGCTGTTCCTTGGTGGGCGGCTCGGCGGAATTTGGCTGGGGTTTGGTGGGGAGGAGGGATAAAGAGCCCTGGGGACGTTCTCTGCCCGCCGCCAGCATTAAAACCGGAGCAGGAAACCCTCCAGATGTCCCTCTCCCCAGCTGTCTGTAGTCGTTCTGACCTAGCTTCTCAGTGTTTGCTGTGCTCCAGGGACCCCGGGCTCTGTGGCTCAGTGGCTACTTTTCACAGTCAACCACACGAAGGGGCAGGAGGGCATTTGAATCCCCGCCTCTGCTGTCCCAGCACAGAGAGAAGCAGGGGGTGGGATGCTTCACAAGGGCACCCGACAGGGGTTTTGGACACGGGAGGAAATCGCCGGGGGCATTTTGTGGCAGTGCAAGGCTCTCTGTTCTTTCTGTTTTGATTGTATGTTGTTAACTGAGTTTTGAAAAAAATACCGTGATCCAAGCAGAGAGGAGCATGAGTTGAATATGGTCAGTCTTGCATAGCCAAGGTCTTATTCAGCAGTTGGGAAAAATACCAGAACTGACACTTTTGGAGATGAGACACCTTTCCTGGTGGGATTCTTTGCTGTTGACTGTCTTGGGCAGGAGCCAAAGGCAGGTCTTCAGAGCAGAAGCCGTCTGTCACTGTCCACACGTGGTCCACACGGACACCTCTCGGAGGCGGTGGGCGTGGGCTGGATCACACGGGAGGGTGCAGCGACCTGGTCTCCATGTTACTCCGGCGTATGATCTGTGAGGCTCGGGGCCATGCTTAGCTTGTTGGGGCCACGTGGGGTGCCAGCCATGTTCTCGAGCGGCCACGGGTGTTTGTCTTTCAGAGACACCATGGACAGCGTGAAGCAGAGCGCCGCCCTGTGTTTGCTGCGTTTGTACCGAACGTCTCCCGACCTCGTCCCCATGGGTGACTGGACGTCCCGCGTGGTGCACCTCCTCAACGACCAGCATTTGGTAAGTGCCTTTGGACCAGGGTCCTGCTCACCCCACCGAGTGACCGTCTCTGGGATGACCATTAAGAAAACAGCAGCTCGGTGCTTTCTGAGGGGACACTGAGCTTAGTCCACTGAGCCTGTGAGCGTGTGTGCGCTCCTGTGGCTAGGGGGAGGGGCCCCTCCTTCCCGGGGGTGGGACCGTGCAGACACGACCTCCAGCCCGCCCCAGAGCTAGCTGTCGCAAGGCTTCCCGTGTGCTGGGGCCGCACAGACCGGCCAGACCGAGATCAGCGGCTTCTGGAGACACCCTGTCCAGGGAGGGCAGTCCGTGTGGTGTGCCTGTCTGTCAGGCGGTGGTGAGGGTGTCCCGTGACCCCCGCCTAAGCTCCTGCCCGCAGTCTTGCTAATCTGCACGACTGCTCCACAGGCCAGGCCTGAGCGTCCTCCCTGTGTCGTAGACAGGAACGTTTGGTGGTTGTGGTTTGACATGGGTCACAGGTCCGGTCCACACCAGCCGGGGCATACAGGGTCGTGACACCAGGAGATGGGGTCAAGTTGGAGCAGGCGTTCGGCACAGTGGCTTTGCGCTGTGCGAATTCTGTTGTAACACTGAGAGAATTGAAATGTAACACAGGGTTTCCTCCTGAGTAGATGGGGGTTAGTATGCAGGCTGCTTACTATGTTTTTTCCCAGAAACGAACCTACCTCAAAAATTAAAAATAAATGATCATTGCGTGCAGATTCAGAGGAGAGAGCCGGTCGGCAAGCTTGCTGTGCTGCGGCCGCCCTGGGGGCTGTTCCCACGTTGTCGTTGCCCACGTTTACTGGGTGTTTGTGTCCAAGCACGGCAGCCCTCCCTGAGGGTGGAGCTCCGCCTCTGTGGCCAAGTCCTGGGGAGAGGGGGAAGGGCCTGGGTGGGGGGGGGGTGGGGGGGTGGGGTTAGGGTTAGGCCTGCACGCCGGGTCCCCCTCAGTCTGTTCAGGTTCAGACTCCGCTGGTAGAGCCGGGAAGCCATGCTGGTGGCCGTGAGGCTTGAGGCCACGGGTCACCCACCAGGCAGCCCCTGCGCGGCAGTGGGGCTTTTTCTAGTTTCGCACCTGAGGAAACCGAGGCTCGGAGAGACGGAACGGCTTCACATAGATGCGGATTTGAACCAGGAGGTGACGGAGGGTCAGAACTGGGACAGCTTGGGGGGCCCGAGCCACACGGCCAACCGACACCAAAGCCCTTGGCCAGCAGACGTCCACCCCCAGCACTTGTCACAGTGACGGGGACTATCCCAGCTGCCCGCAGGATTCCTCTCGCTGACACCCAGAGATCCTGCAGCCCCAGCTATGGGGTCTGCTTTGGTGCCCTGATGCACACGACTCTGCTTCACCAGGTGCGCTGCCTGGCACATTCTTGGCTACAGGCACCAGAACCCAGCTCGAAGCGGGAGAGGTGGAGGGGCCGGCCCAGCCAGACCACGGGAGGGCTGAGCCCATCATCACCCCGCCTCCTTTTATCCTGCTGTTCTCGGCCCACGTTCACTGTTCTCTTGGCGCCTGTCCTCTGTGTGGCCTTGGCTTCCGTGTCAGATACTTCCTGGCTTTGCCGGTGAAGGAGGCCTGAGACTTGGCTTTCTTTGGTTTCAAGGTCAAAGAATGCCCGGAGGGGTGTCAGCTGGGTGGCAGAGCGAGCCAGCCCCTGTGGGTCCTGTGTTCAGAGAGCAGTGGAAGAGCTGAGGGGGTGTGTGTATGTGTGGGGGGGCAGGCCATGGGCTGTGGCCGGGGGGCAGCACCGAGGGCCATTTGGGCCTGCCCCGGTCTTCTCACACTGCCCTTCCTACGAAGACCCCTGCAGGGTGCAGAGGACGTGAGACACTGTGCTTTAGGAGTCTCCTCAGAATGCGCAGATTTGTTCTGTCCTCGTGGTGGGCCAGGCCGAGCCCCACACGCTTAGGAGCCGTGGGGACCACCTCTGCCCTGGTGGGACCTGCGTGCTCACAAATACTGACCTGTCAGAGCTGGCTTGCGAGGGGAATCTGTTGGTACTTACTCTGACCGCTGAGAAGTGGGCGTTGAGGCCAGTTAGGTCCGTTTGGTGCAGCCTTCACGCTGTCATTGGAAGGCTGAAGGAAGCGCTCAGCTCTGGCTCTCCCCCACGGTCTCCGTCCTCGAAGCTTCGCAGCTGCTCGAAATGCTGGTCTTGTCCCACCTGCTCAGGAGCACGGTGGAGGATGGCCAGCCGGGTCCGGCAGGGGGGGGGGGGGGGCAGGGCTCTCCTGGGCTTTGTCCTCGTCCTCACCGTCGGTAGTGGCATTCCTTTGTTCACGTATCTGTGAGGGCATCTTTTCTTCACCAGCATCTGCCTTCAAGAGATGTGGATTGCCGGGAGCCGCTCCTGGCGGTGCCGGGACAGCCGTCTGCAGGGAGAGTCCCCGCACATTGAGGCCGGGTGCCGTGTGGGGGCCCTGCAGGGAAGGAGTCTCGCCTGGGTCTGGGGTGCTTCGGGGCCAGTGTGGTGGGGACACAGCCTGGACTGCTTCCAGAGAAGGGGAAGAGTGGGCTCTCTCAGTTGTTGTTCTGCGCTGGAGTCTAAACAATGTCTCCCTCCCCAGTCCACACAGAGTGATTTTTTTTTCTTTAAAAAAAAATTTTTTTTTTAACGCTTATTCGTTTTTGAAAGACAGAAACAGCGCATGAGTGGGGGAGAGGCAGAGAGAGGGAGACACAGAATCCGAAGCAGGCTCCAGGCTCTGAGCTGTCAGCACAGAGCCCCACACGGGGCTCGAACTCATGAACCGCGAGATCATGCCCTGAGCCGAAGTTGGACGTTTAACTGACTGAGCCACTCAGCCTCCCCTTTTCTGTTTTTAAAAGATTTTATTTTACACCCAGTGTGAGGTTTGAACTCACAACCCCAAGATCAAGAGTTGCACGCCCCACTGGCTGAGCCAGCCAGGTGCCCCCACACAGAGTGATTCAAATCAGGGGCAGCAGTGAGTGCAGCTGCCCACAGGACCAGACAGGTGGCCAGACCCAGAGAAGGGCAGGAGGGCCAGTCGGGATGGGGCCTCCGCTGCCGCAGCGGTCTGGGCCACGTGTCCAGGCTTGCAAAGAGAAGCTCCAAAAAGAAAACGGGAGATGTGCGCTCTTGATGGTTAGAGATCTGTGAATCTGGCCCATGGACTACAGGTCTTTGCTCTCCATTTAAAGTTTTATTCGGAAAATGACTTTGCAATGAGAAGCCAGGCGCTTTGGCTGCAGTCACAGCATGTATCTGTTGTGTCTGTTCCAGGGTGTGGTGACCGCGGCCACCAGCCTCATTACCACCTTGGCCCAGAAGAACCCCGAGGAGTTCAAGACTTCTGTCTCTCTGGCCGTGTCCAGGTTAAGCAGGGTGAGTCTGTCGATGGGAGTGGGACTCAGGGTGCAGTTTGGTCTCAGTTATTTTAAATAATACGTTGGTTTATTAAAGTAAATTATTAGATTAAATAATTAATTATTATTAGATAATAATTATTAAATTAAACAATTAAATAAAATTATTAAGATAATTTTAAATAATACGTTGGTTTACTGTTTAGAGTACAAGGTGTTTGGCTCAGTTTGCAAATTCAGGACTGAGGACTCTTCTTGGTTAGGAAGTCTTTGGGTTTTCTTTCAACCTTTTTGTCAGTTGAGAAGTGTCCTGTCTGCACAGGAAGGTGCACGGAGCGAAACAGCCCGGCTCACACTCGTGCTGCCTAGGGTGGGGGCGGGGGTGCCGGCTGGGCCCCCTGCTGTGGGGAGCCCTGTCCTCACTCGCGTGGCCTCGCTCCTTGCTTTCCTTTCCTTTGCTGCCTGAGCGGGTGTCCTTAACTCTGTTGTCTAGCTCTGACTGCGCCCTGAATCTTCACACAGATGGATCCCGCGTATGGGGTGTAGTCTTTTATGTTTGTCCCGTTAGGCTCCGCATTGTGGAATGACCGTATTTGTCCTGTGTGCCGTTCGTTCAGTTTTGACGCTGTAGGATTTGTCTGAACACACAGCATACGTGCCCAGCGCTGAGGCGGGTGTGAATCACCTGCTGGGAACAGCTTTGCTGCCTCGGGGTGTGTGTGTGTGTGTGTGTGTGTGTGTGTGTGTGTGTGTGTGTGTTGTCCCTGGAAGTGGCGCTGCTGGCTCGTGGGGTGGCCGCGCTTCACCTGAGGGGACGGTGCCACGGCACTCCGCCAGCAGCGTGCAGTTCCCGCTGCTCTGCATCTTGGCTTTTTAAATGTTCGCCATTCTGGGGCGTGGCGGGGTCTCGTGATTTACGTGTCCGTTTTCTTCAGGGTCAGTGAGGTTGGGCAGCTTTGCGTGTTTATTGCTTTCTTGAACATCTTCTTCTGTGAAGTGCCTGTTAAGAAGTCTTTTGCCCACTTTTCTACAGAGTTTGCTTTTTTATTGTTTTGTAGAAGTTGTTCTCTACATATTTTAGATATGAGCACTTTCTTGGTTAGATTAAGTTGAACCAAACAAAATTGCCCACTTCTAACTATTACTGCTCTCTGAAAATGGCATCTCTGTATGCTTCAGTCTACCCTGTGTTTAAAAATCTTGTCCTACTCTGTAACTTGCCGTTTTACTCTCTTGATGAGGTCTTCTGTGGTCGGAAATTCCTCCTTTTAAAGCACCAATCCTTTCCTTTGTGGTTAGTGCTTTTTCTGCCCTATTTATGAGGTCTTTCCCAGTTCTGGGGTTTCATTTAGGTTGACCACCCGCTCTGGGACTGGTGTCTGTATATATCCAGTCCTAAAAGGCCTCCCTGCCCCCGCACCCCCCCAACAGTGCCGCCTTGACCACAAACCACGGGGCTCTGTCTGTGCCTCCTTCCCTTGGTATCATCTCTGTTCATCTTACACAGCGGTGCGCTGTCTTCGTTACTGGAACTTGAGGACAAGTCTTGATGTCTAGTGGAGCACGTGTCTTGTTCCCCCAAGAATCCTGTTGGGACTGCCTTTAATCTGTAGGTCAGTTTTGAGAGAATTCAAATCTTTACAGTATCGAGTCTTTGAATCTGTGACCATGGCATACCTCTCCATTTATTTGGGTAGTCTTTAATTTTTCTCAATAATGTTTTATAACTTTGTGAGTGGAGATTCTTTTATCTTTTGTTAGATATCTTTATACAGTTTATTTTTAGAATGCTGTCCTCAAGGATATCTTAAAATGTTATTTGTAAACTACTATGGGTTGGTTTTAAGTAACTGGTGAAGCCATTTGAGATTGGGGTTTCTTGTTGGCAATTTCTTTTAAAAAAAATTTTTTTTAGTGTTTTATTTATTTTTGAGAGAGAGAGAGAGGGAGGGAGGGAGGGGCAGAGAGAGAGGGAGGGCCAGAGAGAGAGGGAGACACAGAATCTGAAACAGGCTCTAGGCTCTGAGTTGTCAGCACAGAGCCCCATGCGGGGCTTGAACTCATGAGCCGTGAGATCATGACCTGAGCTAGAGTTGGACACTCAACCGACTGAACCACCCAGGCATCCCTGTTGACAATTTCTTATTATGGATTCAACTTGTTTGATAAATTATGAGTCTTTGTATTTTCTGTCCTTTCATTCACTTTGGTTATGTTGCACTTTCCTGACATTTGCTAATGTGTCTAAATATTCAGATGTATTGACAGAAAGTTATTCTGCACACGGGGGTCCGTAGTGCTGCCTCCTTCCTGGTGTTGATGCGGGTATTTGCACCTTCTCCCTTTCCCGATTAGTCTCAGCAATTCTTCTGATTTTGTTGCCCTCTCTATTATGTTTTTTTTCTCCCCGGCTAGTTTTGCTTCATATTTTTATTTCCTCTACTTTTTGGGTTAATCTGTTACTCTCTGTAAATCTTTGAGGTAAATTACTCATTGCTTTCTTTTCTATATTTGTTTCAAATGTGTGTGTTTAGAGTTGTAAGGTTTTGAGTGTGGTGTTAGCAGCACGAGACGGCCTGTGTTGGCCCCCCTGTCCCGAGGAGCACGGTGCTGCTCCCTGTCTTCCTCCAGTGCCTGCCCGTGTGCCCTCTATCTATCGCTCTGCTTCTTCTGCCCATGCCTCAAACAGCATGGAGCTCACCTCCCTGCAGGAGGGGCCGCCTCCTGGGTCCAGGCTGCTGTCTTGCAGCCGAGTATAGGAATTAGGTGAACCTTCCTGAATGTGTTTACCTAGGACCTAAAGTGTCACACCTGTGGCTTTGTAAGGCGGCGCTCCTCTGACTTCCCTGGCAGACACAGGAGGTGGGGAGGCACTGGGCTGTGTGTTAGTGGAAGTGAAATGTCTTAGGGGCGGTCGTGTATTTGGAAGGTGGAGGGGGTGTCTGCCCCGCCAAGGACTGTGATACACAAGGAGATGGAGCCATGAATGGAGGAAGCTTGCTGTCTGGCCTCCGGTGAGCTCATGGCAGGGGTCTGTGCTGGAGGGCTTGTCCCTCCTGAGGGGACTGAAGTTCTCCCTTTTGGGTTTTGTTCACTTTCTGCTCCACAGAGGAATGATTGGGTTTCCGGTCTGTTGAATTCTGTAGCGGTTCTGGGTCAGTGGTATAGGCTGGTGTGTGCCCACGGAGCGGGCCGGCTGTTGCACAGCAAGAGCGCGTGGGCTGTTCCCCAAAGTGACGGCGGGCAGCTGCTCTCCATGGGAGCCTGGCACGGCTGTGCTCCTTTACCTCTAAAATAGGAGACAACTAAATGTCCCTATTAGCTCATCGAATGGAACTGTTTCTCAGGTAGCGTGTGACCTCAGGACCACGCCGAGGGCCTCTCTAAATGACACCCGTCCGCACCCTGTGTTGTCTTACAGATTGTGACATCTGCATCAACAGACCTTCAGGATTATACCTACTATTTTGTCCCGGCTCCCTGGCTGTCCGTGAAACTTCTGAGGTTGCTACAGTGCTATCCACCCCCAGGTAACAGCTGCCAGCACAGACCTGTCTGAGAGGGGTTTGCTTCAGCATCGTAGGGTTACTCTTGTGTTGTTATCGTTACAAGACCTTTTCTGCTGCTAGTTCTTGTTCTGCGGGTCCTTTATGATGCTGCCACACATCTTGGCTCTCCCAGAGCAGCTGGTAGAGAACTCACAATTTTCTTGGGATTTGGGGTTATCTCTGCTTTTTAGATAATACGGTATCTGTCCTGTGCAGCTTTTTGAAACAGTGTCTTTCAGTAAAACTGGAAATGCTTACAAGCTCTGTATTTTAAGTTGTTAATAATCTGTATAACCTTAATACACACAGTGGAGATATTTTTCTGTTCACGTTTTATTGCAAAATGTTACTTTTGACTAATACGGCAAGTATCTAGAAACGGAACTTTTTTTAAAGTTTTTATTATTTTTGAGACGTAGAGAGCGCGCGCATGCCCGCACGCAAGCAGGGGAGGGGCGGAGAGAGGTGGTGACAGATGATATGAAGTGGGCTCTGTGTGCACAGCACAGAGCCCACTGAGGGGCTCTAACGCATGAACTGAGATCATGACCTGAGCCAAGGGCAGATGCTTAACCGACTGAGCCACCAGGCATCCCTAGAAATGGAATTTCTTGATCAAAGGATGTAGGTACTTCCGAGTTGTCCTTTACACTGATTGCTCGTTGTAACCTTTACGTTTTAATCTAATTGGTTTTGTGCAAGATATTTCTTTGTTAGATTCCAGTAATTTTCTCTTACTTCCATACTGAAGTATGAACTGCACACCTGCAGCCGATCCTTCGTGTGGGGGGACTTCCCTTGAGCCGGAGCAGGACTGGCCTCCCCAACAGCCACTCCTTACTTCTGCCTCCCTCCCTGCCCGGCCCTGCCCGGCCTGGCGGCCGTCCCGCTCCTTCATTCTGAGATCTGGGGTGTCTCCACTCACTCGTGGGTGTGTTTCCCTCATGACTCTCCTTTCAGGGCTTGGCCACCTCTCTGCTCAAGCCCTGGGGCAGGGGGTGGGGGGAGCTCCCCAGGGCCCTGATGGCGCCCCACCCGCGTCTGCAGGGCTCCGCTCTTCTTGACTGGCTGGGTTTGCTAGCCCTGGGTGTGCTGGGGGCTTTGGGGGACATGCTGTACAGGTTGTGTCTGATATTTGATATTTTTATTGCTTTCTTATTCTTTTTTTTTGTCTATTATTTCTTTTTTCTGGTTTCATTAGAATTTTTAACATTTCTTTCTCTTCATTGGTTTTGATAACAGTGTCTCTATTTCTATTGGAGATAGAAAGTGGAGGAAAAATCTTTTGTCCCCTTTCTTTCCAACTTTTATATTTCTTGTCTGCGTCTCCGAGATTTTCTTTTCTCTCTTCTAATTCAACGAAGGTGTTGTGCATCTCATTTGCATTAAAATGTACGTGCAGTGACATCCTCTCGCCGGAAAGAGCCGCGCACTCTGATGGGGAGCGTGTGCTGGCCAGCCGTCTCCCCCTGGTTGTGAGGTGGTGCGGCTGGGGGGCAGGTGGCTCTGGGGGGCCCGGCCCGACAGCGCTCTGTCTCGCCCAGAAGACCCTGCAGTGCGAGGCCGCCTGACCGAGTGCCTGGAGACGATTCTGAACAAAGCCCAGGAACCACCAAAGTCAAAGAAAGTGCAGCATTCCAATGCCAAGAACGCCGTGCTCTTCGAGACCATCAGCCTGATCATCCACCACGACAGGTGTGTCAGCAGCGGGCGGTGCTCTCCTTCCCCGGCCTCTTCCCCGGAGCGTCCTGGGTGACGTCGGGTGCTTACCCGCTCCCCGACACGGACAGGTCGCCTCTGCCCTCCTCAGGCGGGCGCGTGCTCCCTGCGGGCTCCCCTTCTGGTCTCTCCTCCGCTGCTTCTCTCTGGCCTCAGAACGTGCGCACCATCTGCCGCGGTGTTACCTCTCCCCGAGGGCCTCTCCTGTTTGTCCCGAGCACCCTGCTGCTGCCTGGCTTCTCCCGTGACCGCACAGGAAGGGGGGCGGGGGGCCTGTCCGCGTGTGTCCCCGTTAGCCTTCCTGCGGCACGAAGCGACAGTCAGCGTTGGTTTGAGGCCTTTGTGGGGATGTGGTGGCGGTGGCCGAGTGTGTCGGCGAGCAGAGAGATTGGGGATGGGGGGATGGTTTGCTTCCTTTCGTTTTCTTCTCAGCTCCTGTAGCCCGACTTCCTGCCCGTGGCCTTGAGCCCAGTGCCTTGTTTTAGCATTCCCGTTAGCGTGCCGGGGTGGCTCCCATGCGGGGCTGTGGGAGACGCCGCCAGGGTCCCCGTGAGTGCCCACTGCTGCACTCCACCCAAGGTGGTGTGGGGGCACGGTAGGCGTGGCCCACCCTCTCCTGGCCACCTTCCGCCTCGACGTTTTTGGACAAACGTAGTTTCTTGTGACAGAAACTCAGTCTGAGAGTCCTACTTCAGCAGGGTTGGGAACTGTTGAAAACAAAACTTTAGAGGTCAGAGGAAGCCTTTTGGTCTTTATTGAATGCGTTTAAAGAGCCACAACATCACGAAGGTAAAGCGGAGAGTGAGCAGCAGGGTGGCGGAAACTTCTTGGCGGCTGGCGCTTCGGGACCTACCTCTCGTGTCTGCCTCTGTGCACGCGGCTCTCGGGACTCTTCCCACGGCAAGGCCTGTGTTCAGCCGTTCACCACGGCTGGCTGCCTCTGGCTGAGGTGACGTTTCCGGCCGCTCGGCGAGAGCCCGGAGCGTTCCCTCCGCCAGCTCGGCGCCGAGGCTCAGAAGGAGCTTGGTTTGGGACGGCGCCTTCGCTGCCACCGCCTCTTTGAAGTTGGGGAATCCTGCGCGCGAGGGGGCAGCGAGCTGAGCTGCTGCGAAACTGACCTCGGGGTTTAGGTCCGTGGCTTCCGGTGTGGGGGCCCCGAGGTCTCCTCTGGCAGTGCCGTGGCCCCGAATGCCACCCGCCTCGCCGACCTGTGCGTGGCCCTGTCTGTGAGGCTCCTACCGAGGAACCCCCAGCCGCCCCTCTTCTCCTGCCCGTGCAGTGAGCCAAACCTGCTGGTGCGCGCCTGTAACCAGCTGGGCCAGTTCCTGCAGCACCGGGAGACCAACCTCCGCTACCTGGCCCTGGAGAGCATGTGCACGCTGGCCAGCTCCGAGTTCTCCCACGAAGCCGTCAAGACGCACATCGAGACGGTCATCAACGCGCTGAAGGCGAGTGCTCTGTCCTCGGGGCTCTCGCTGCCGTGTCCCCGGGGGTCTGTTCTCTGTGAGGCGGGCTGAGAGCACATAGTACCCAGCGCTGAGTCCCGCACGTACCCGAGTCACGATAGGTGTTTGAATCATCGCAAACGGTTCTTTTTGGTAGAAAGATAAAACATCTCGTCCTTGTCTCTGAGAAAACTCACCATGTGCGAAAGAACATCCGCTTTTCTCAAGGAATTACAATTCCAGAGTTGAAGAGCCAGGTTGAGGTCACTTGCGCCTGTTACCTGCCTTTGTGAGCCTCCAAAGCAGGCGGTGTGGGCTCGCTCCGCAGGCTCGGCCGTGACAGCACCCCTGCGTTCTCCTTGCCGTGCTAGGTCCGCTGGAGAACGCGAGGCCGGGGGGAGGCCACAAAGCCCGTTGTTCTGTCCCTGGCCTGACCCCGTTCCTTTGTGTGCTCACATTTTTGGTGTGTGTTTTGAACGAGAGGCCACACGAGGGCCCGGCCCTGCTTTTGGTGTTCGTTATCAGTCACTGCCAGTCTCAGAAAGACTTGCCCTTGCTCTGGCCCGTGGTCCTGCAGCGGTGCTTCCCGGGGCTGTCCCGTGCCGAGGAGCAGCTAGGGTCTTACTCCGCAGCAGAGGCTGAAGAGCAGGTGTGGGGTGGGGCCCGAGAGCAGCGCTCTGAGAAGCTCCCGGGGGAGGCAGAAGGTGCCAGTCTGTGACCATACAGTAGAGGCCTCTGACTGCCCCCCAGGGACGGAGCTGGATTCTGGGTGGGGAGAGTCAAGGAGCGAGGGGCTCCGTGTGACCTGTCTGTCGCGGGGAGGGGGGTGGTCCCGAGATCCAGACGGGGAGTGGGGGCAGTGCGCAGTTAAGCGTTGGGACAGAGTCGGGTGCCTGAGCCGCGTGGCCCGGTCACCTGGCCCGGGCTCTGCTCGTGCGGCTTTTTACTCTGCCTCGCACCCCCAGACGGAGCGGGACGTGAGTGTGCGGCAGCGGGCCGTGGACCTCCTCTACGCCATGTGTGACCGCAGCAACGCCCAGCAGATTGTGGCCGAGATGCTGAGCTACTTGGAGACGGCCGACTATTCCATCCGGGAAGAGATTGTGAGTCTGAAGGCCGCCGCGCTGCCACCACAAGACTTCCTTTCCTTACAGTGTGTGATTCTGCCCTGGCGCTTGATCGGGAATCCGCTAGGTCCTGGGTCGGGATCCCTCTGCTTAAGCTTCCAGGCCGCGTTCTCAGGGGAGCCTTGCAGGCTTTTGGAAATGACTTGAAACAGCCCTTGCTGACAGGGACCCTCACAGTGAGGTAGTTTTGCAACGCAGGTGAGTAAGAGTGCAGACTTGTGGGCACCGCTCTGTAAGTTTGACCCTCGCCTTACTGCTTATGTGCTCAGCCTGTGCTCCTGCCTCTCTCGCATGCATCGAGCTCAGCCACCATCGGCGAAGCGGGCGTGCACGCCAAACAGATTGCCAAGAGTTCCGCAGATACTTATCGTGAGAAGCGCTGATCATGATCCAGGTAGCCTGTGGCCAGCAGAGAGGGGCCCCGAGCGTGTGTGTGATTCACAGAGGGCTCAGCGTGAGCCTGTGTGAAGGGGTCAGCTGCTAAGGTTAGCGGTCCCGCAGCCTCTCATCCTATGAAAAGTGTGTCTTATTTGTCTTTCTGGGGAGCGAAGTGCAGTTGAGGCCTCCTTGGGAACTCTGGGGGCAAGTGCCCAGCGTCAGAGCTCCCCACAGCTGACTCTCAGCATTGCTCCTGGGCTGCTGTTGGGCTTGGAAATGAGAGGCTGGGAGCTTCTGAGCCGATGTGGCTCCGCACATAGCTGGACACTCAGGCTTCTAGGGGATCATTTACTGAATGGCTCTGGCCCCTGTGGCCAGTCTGGGGCAGGTGCTGGCTCTTCAGTGCTGAGTGGCGTGGCCTAATTACCACGTGGCCATGCTTTGATGAAGAGTGGGGCTGCCCTGGAGAAGAAAGAAGGCCAAGGAAGGCTTCTCAGAGGAAGCAGCCCTGGAGCTGAACCGCCGAGCAGCCAGGAGAGAGGACGCAGGCACTTCGGGGGGCCAGGAGGGACAGGGGTGACCAGCCAGGAGAGAGGACGCAGGCACTTCGGGGGGCCAGGAGGGACAGGGTGGAAGATCTAAGAATAGACGTGCAGGGAGAGGGGAGTCCGTTGTGGGGTAGGGGTGGGGTCACGTTTAGAGTGTGGCCAGGCAGCAGGGCCTGGGCTCCCGTTTGTGTGGGTGCAGCAGGTTCTGGGGACTGTACTCACTGGGGGCACTGTTACCATCGAGGTTCTGTGTGTCCTGAGCTGAGACAGAGGGGCCATGGTCTTCTGTGTGATGAGGTGGGGTTTTTTTTTTTTTTTTGTAAGTCTTGTTTATTTTTGAGAGAGCTAGAGAAAGAGAGAGAGAGAGAGAGAGCACGCAAGCTCGAGCAAGCAAGGGAAGGGGCAGAGAGAGGGGGGGAAGAATCTCAAGCAGGCTCTGGGCTGTCAGTGCAGAACCGGGCGCAAACCGTGAGATCATGACCTGAGCTGAAGTTAAGAGTCGGACGCTTAACCGACTGAGCCACCCGGGTACCCATGGGTAGGTTTTTAAGGTTTTGAATGTTAACCGGTTCCGTGTTGGCCCTTACTCCCTTTTACATGGTGAATGGCATTGCTCAGTTAGCTTCAGTCATACGAGGGGTAAGACAGATCTTCTGAGTTCGCGGTAAATGCTCTGTCTGGCCGTCTGTCCAGCCTGGTGTGTCGTATCATGCGTCCTGTGGGCGGGGCCTTTCTGTCCATGAGGAGTGCAGGTCATAGGCAAGATGGTGGAGCGCCTGTAGTGTGGGTGAGGGTTGGCAGAGGCAGGGCTCTGGACCCCGGGGGGGCCTCGGGAGCCGCTGTCATGGAGTGCTGGGGGGTTTCTGCAGGAGGCGGCAGTGAGCTCGTCCTGAGAGGATGACGGTACTTGGGGGTGGGCAGCTGGGCGGCAAGGAGGCGGCTCCGTCCGGTGGGAGCAGGGCATGTATGGCAGAGGCAGTGAGGCTGCTGTCCCGTGTCACGGTGAGAGGCCCCGAGCGCTCAGCTTCGGGGTGAGCTCTGGGCTCGAAGGATTGAAGCCGAAGGCGGGCAGTGATGCGGCCTGAATTTTGGAATGATGCTCTAGGATCACTGTGGAGGGTCGCCGCGGAGGCCAGAGAATGGGCAGAGCAGGTGGGTGGTGGTCCAGGCCCCAGCAGGAGCTCTGGGGGCGCATTCAGGAGGGCAGCGCAGCAGGGAGGTAAAGACAGGCAGCTGCGTGAGGGACACAGTCTAGCGTTGGCAGCTGGTGCTGTTTGGGGGGCTTGGTGCCCTAAGAAGGTGGCGTGGGTGGGGGCGAGGGTCTGCTTTGGGTCAGCCCAGTGCCATTGCCCCCGGGCAGTGTGTATGGCCCGCAGAGTCCTCTGGAGGGCGTGGGGGTAAATGAGTGGGTGGGGTCCCCCGTGCAGAGTTGAGGGAGGCTGGCCAGAGCTGGAGAACCCAGAGAGCCCTGCCGCCCTGAAGGCGGGCTTGCTGGGAAGGGCTGCCCAGGCTCTGGTCTGTGGCGGTGCAGGGTCGCCATGACCCGGCTGGACCGCGTCTCTCCCGGTCTGTTCCTGGAGGGCAGTTTGGCTTTCCCCAGTGAAATCTGCAAATCTCAACTTTCTGGGCTCCCTTGAGAATGTGGTGGAAGCTTCTTGCACACCCGAGCTTTGGCACACGCGTTCAGGTCCTTCCGAGGCCCTCGAGTTGACGCGGCGCCGGCGGCTGTGGGGCCCAGAGCGGCTGCCCTGAGCGTCCGCACCCTGCAGGTGCTGAAAGTTGCCATCTTGGCGGAGAAGTACGCCGTGGACTACACGTGGTACGTGGACACCATCCTGAACCTGATCCGGATCGCCGGCGACTACGTGAGCGAAGAGGTGTGGTACCGCGTCATTCAGATTGTCATCAACCGCGACGACGTGCAGGGCTACGCTGCCAAGACGGTGTTCGAGGTACGGCCCAGACGCGCCCTCGGGATAAGGCGTGGGGTTCTGGCGGGCGTTGCCGGCCTCCCTGTGTCTCCTGCCCACCGTTCTGGGAGGTCCCGGCTCCTATGCTGTGGACACCACCTCTGCTTGAGCCTTATCTCCTGCACGTGCAGGGTCTCCGTTGGTGAGGGGCGTGTGCCCCTGGAGGATGCTGGTGTGCACCGCCCCCGCCTGGGGCCTGAGTAGAGCGTGGCTGTTGTTCCAGGGCTGGCATTGGCCGCATCTCTGCCTTTGGCGCTTCCCTGCTACTGACCTACCTGCTGAAGTGGCGGGAAGGCAGGGAAGGGGCAGATACTAAAGCCGGAGGGTCTCGGGGCAGCTCTGGTGGAAGCTTGCACTAACGTGAAAAACAGGCCGTGCGGGAGGGCGGCCTGAAGCCCGTGTGGGCCTGGTGCCTCGCCACCTCCTAGCGACTTTACCCCGTCGTCAGACGCCTCCCGGCTCTCCTACCTGTGCCGCGTGCTCCTGTGCATCAGGCTCACAGCGCTCACGGTTTCACAGGCTCTTCAGGCTCCGGCGTGCCACGAGAACCTGGTCAAAGTGGGAGGCTACATCCTGGGAGAGTTTGGAAACTTGATAGCTGGGGACCCCAGATCCAGGTGAGAGACCCCGTGGGAGCCGGGCGAGCACCGCGCCGTGATGCCGGCTCCGTGCTTCCTGGTTCTCACCTGGCGGCCGAGGGGAGGTTGACAGGTGTCCTCACCTGCCTGTTGGGACAGCAGGGCAAGAGCACTTCCGCTGCGGATTCGTGTGTTTTTATTCTCGTTCAAGCCGTACAAAAGTCGGGACTCTTGTTGACCGTAGATGCGTGGTCACGTGGCTCCCACTGCCACAGGGAAGCGTGCTCTTGTGTGGGACAGGAGGCGCACGCCTGCCTGCGCCCCCTGTCCTGCGCGGGAGCGGTTCTGGTCTAGCGTAGGGGCCGTTCCCCAGAGCCACTCCTCGCTCGCGCCCGTGGGTGAGGTGCGTGGGCGCAGGAGCAGGGGGACACGGACGACGTGCTCCCGCCCCGTCTGTGCCCCGCAGCCCCCTGATCCAGTTCCACCTGCTGCACTCCAAGTTCCACCTGTGCAGCGTCCCCACCAGGGCGCTGCTCTTGTCCACCTACATCAAGTTCGTGAACCTGTTCCCGGAGGTGAAGACCACCATTCAGGACGTGCTGCGCAGTGACAGCCAGCTGAAGAACGCCGACGTCGAGCTGCAGCAGCGGGCCGTGGAGTACCTGCGGCTCAGCACGGTGGCCAGCACCGACATCCTGGTAGGCCCCGGTGGCTCGGAGAACCCCTGCCGCACCGTCCCTCGCCCTGGGGCCGGAAGCTGCGGGGCTTTCCGCTGCCGTGACTCCGGGCTTCTTCCTCCAGGCGACCGTCCTGGAGGAGATGCCGCCGTTTCCGGAGCGCCAGTCCTCCATTCTGGCCAAGCTCAAGAAGAAGAAGGGCCCGGACACAGCCACGGGTCTGGAGGAGGCCAAGCGGGAGAGGAGCGCCGCTGTCAACGGGGGCCCCGAGCCTGCCCCGGCCAGCGCCGCGGTGGGTCCCTTTCTGGTGGCGACGCCCGCATAAGCTCCTGGGTCGCCGGGTCCCCGAGATTCGGCACCAGCAGAGCATTTGCCCCCTGGGGAGAATGTGTTGTTAGGTGTGAGGTGTGTGCCGAGAGCGCAGTGGTGGGACCCAGCCAAGCCCTCGCCTCTCCTTCACCTCTGACCTCAGAAGGTGCTCCCCCCCAGGCGCCTGGGCCTCATCTTCCAGACTGGTCTTCAGACTGCCGTCTCGGGCCTAGAGTCCCCTCCCATCTCCTCTCTGTCCTGAGTGGTTCAGACGATGTGAGCGCTCGCTTCTTCTGTGGGACTGCCTTGCGTAGGAGGCCGTCCGGCTGCTCTTTGTTGGTGTAGAGCGGACCCACCTCACACCTTATGCTGTTCTTAGAGATTTTCAGCGGTGACTTGGGTTAGGGCCGGTTTCCCTTTTCTGTGTGACGTGGTGAGGGGATTCACGTATAAGTGAAGACCTGTCTTTTGATGTGCGTCTGGGGGAGGTGTCAGTTTGAGAGTTGTATTTGTTTCTTTTCTCTCCCTGGCTCGAGCAACAGCTTCGTGGGAACGCACACGCCAGCCCTGCCCCGCGACCGCCAGCTGGGCGCCATGACCAGCTCCCCAGGACTGTGGGCTTTCTGCTTGTCCGTTCTGGGAGGAGGCCTGGAGAGCTTTGTGTCGTCTCTGGGATCTTGGCCCAGGGGTGTGAATGATGCCTCTTAATGATATCAGGTGGCCTTTGTGAAGAGGAGTGTCAGAGGTGACACGCGCCTGTGTGCAGACAGACCGAGGCCTTGGGGGCTGGCTTGTCAAGGGCGTGATTATGCCTGAGCCGTTGTGCTCCTTGATGGGGCCTGTGGCCTGTCCCCTGGTCTACTTGTGTGTCCCTTTGACCGTGTGTCTGGCCCTCAAGCTGAGGATCCTGGGCCTGCCGTGAGCCCTCTATTCAGGCCTCACCGGGCCTCCTGGGGGAGGGAGGAGGCAGCCAAGGGGCAGTGGGTCTCTGCACGCCTGCCTTGGGGCAGAGCTCGATGTGGGACCTGGGCAGGGAGTGGCTGTCCAGGTGGGTCTTCCCAGCAGAACAGCCTTGCTTTTGTCTGTTGTAACTTTCAGGGCACATATTTGACTTCATTGGACAAAAGATTTGCCCATTGTCAGAAGCATGTGAATCGTTATTCGGGAACCAGTGGTAAAGATCTTTCAATAGATGGCAGAGGCGACACAGTCCCCATAACTCCCATGTAGGCTGTAGTTTGTCAGCTATGACAGATACCTTCCTTGCATAATTCAGAGCCAGGTTCAAAGCCACCTGAATTCTGCTCCTGACCCTCCTCAGGTGGGCAGACTCCTATGGCAACAGTGTCAGTAAAAAACAGTGTCATGTGAGTAGCTGTGCTCCCAGGAATGCCGCTGCAGGTGCAGTGAGGGGCAGGAACCACCTTGAGAGGCCACGTCCAGATGCTGCTGGCTCCTGGTGTCTCCTCCGACAGCTCCTCTGGGGTCCCCGTCCCTCAGGCTCCTCCTCTCCCAGACTCTCCGCTTCCTGAGGGGAGCCTCAGCAGGGCTGGGAAGGAGGGGCCGTCACGCAGAGCACACGTTTTGCAATGCCTCTTTTATCTTGGAATAGAATTCGTATGTGATACGACATACCTACGATGTAATTTTTTAGAAATTCTTTAACTTAAGCTGAAAGAGAAACGGGCAGTTATTTATACTAACGTTGATTTTCATGTGTAACTGCTCAGCACGGCCACACTGGAAGCAGGTGGCCATCAGAGGCCTGGCCCGAGGTGTGCCTGGCCAGTGCCCAGAGTGGGCGCGCCCACACGCCGGGGGGCAGGGGTGGGGAGGCAGGAGGAGAGTACTTGGCCTCCCTCAGCTGCCCTTCAGGGTAGTTGTGTTCTGGAAAGATGGACGTGGGTTAAGCCCGACCAGAGTGAGTGCAGTAATGTAAAATGGCGCCGGGTGCAGTCTCGGATAAACTGATTTTGACCTTCACGAATGCTCAGTGGGACATTCAAAGGTCACTCAAGACGAGTCCTCAAGGCAGAGCGGCTCATCCCTGGTTCTTGCGGCGACATGGCCCCTGGTCGTAAGCAGAGCCCCACGTGTTTATAGGGGTGCGGGGTCAAAGTGTGAGTGTCAGCTTGGGTGAGTGGTTTGTGTTGTGCGTGGCCCTCGGTGGCTTTTTCTTTTGCCTCGGATCAAAAAGTAATCATTTAAAGAAAAAATGGTCTGTAGGCTTTTTGTCTATTTGTTCTCTATAACTCCATAAGGCCTAACACGTGGCTAAACCAAGAATGCACCCAAAGTAGCTTGCCCACTTCTTTGTCTCTTCAAACTCAGTCTCACTCTGGAACGTCGACAGTAACGTGCGTGGTCTCGTTTCTTTTTGATCTCTTTTATGGCAAAAGTGTTTTCAGAACTTTTTTTCCCCATTCAGATGATCGTCACGGAAAAAGGTTGGCTGTCTTTGCAGTTGTGTGAGATGGTGACTGATCTTCAGACTTGGCTCTGGGGTTGCAGTCTCCCCTCACGTGCCGGGCCCTTGCCCCGCGCAGCCTGGCCGCGATCCCTGGAGGGGAAGCGCGGGCACTCGCGCTTGCTAGGCCGTGGCGTGCCCGGAGGTTCCCCGCTCACCCTCTCCCTCCCTGTTTTCCAGTCCACGCCTTCTCCATCGGCAGACCTCTTGGGTCTGGGGGCCGCGCCCCCTGCGCCTGCGGGCCCCCCACCGTCCTCCGGCGGGCTGCTCGTGGATGTATTCTCAGACTCACCCTCTGCGGTCGCGCCACTGGCTCCCGGCTCCGAAGACAACTTTGCCAGGTAGTTGGTCTCCCGTGTTCTCGACACAGGGACTCTTTCCTGCTCTGGCCGCCCGGGGCCCACGGTCCGCATAAGCTGGTCCTTACTACCCAGGCCCGCCCTGGAAGAGCTCAGGGCACCGGCCTGCTGGGTGGGGTTGCTCCAGAACCACCCCCACAGCTCTGCAGGTCATCAGTTCTCACGAGGTGCGGGTAGCTCACTGTCACCAGGAAGATCGGGTGGAAAGGAAGAGCTTCAGGCACTGGCCGTCCGCGTTTCTGAGGCGCATGCTGGCCTCTCACCCGCCTGCGACTGTGCCCCTCTGGCTCCGCACCCTGCCGTGCGGTCGCGCCCCTTCTGGCCCCGAGGTCGGTCCCTCTTTGTGTGTGCCTTGCGGGCGCCCAACCTCTGCTTTCTTGTTAACACCCACTCTCGGTCGCGCCCTCAGTCCCAGCCTTTCTGTGTCCCGAGGCGCGCACTGCCCCCCACAGCCAATGTGGTCTTTCTGGCTTCCTGTCTCACCTTCCTGGAGGCGCCACGTGCCTGGCTGTGCGTAGCCCCCACTGCCCACGAGCCCCGGACGGGCCCCTGCACCCCCCGCTGCTGCTCTGCTCAGCATGTTTCTCTTCCTGCTCCGTTAGCTGTGCGGTTCCATACCTTTCCCCTGTTGGCTCTCTGTCCCTCGAGTCCCTGCCGGTCTCAAGTCCCGCAGGGGGTGTGGGAGGGCTCGGCCTGGGTGCGGGGGCACGCCGGCCGGAGAGGAGCACCTTTACTGAGCGGCCCCTCGTTCTCCTGAGTCTGACGACAGCAGCGGGACTCGTGCGCTTGCGCAGTTTCCCTGTGTCTTGGTGTCCATGCTGCGTGCGAATTCTTACTTCCTGCTGCTCGTCGAAGATGATGAGGAGAGGTGGGTTTGGACGGGTGCGCGTTGCCATCGGTGGCTTCCAGAAGTGCCGCGTTGGAGATTGAAAAGCACTGCAGACCCCAGGCTGCGAGGCCCTTGGTGCTGGAGCGGCGTGCGTCCCTGGGACAGTGCCTGCTCGAAGCTGGGCATGCTGGTCTGGGTGGTGGCCCGGGGCAGTGGCTTTCCCCAGCGTTCTTGGTCCTTGCTGTGTGTGCAGGTGCACGTGGTGCCTGGGCCACGGGCTTCCTCGTGTGCACAACGAGGTGGGAGGCCTGGGGGGGCGGGTGTCTACGGTGGGAACCCTTGGAGCCATTTGCTCGGCAGCTTGCCCGCTTCCAGGCTCCCAGCCCGGGGTGGGGGGTGGTGGTGGTGTGTGTGTGTGGTTCTGGCTGTCTGGGCCGTGCTGTGGCCTCAGAGGGGTGGTGAGGGGTCTGCTGTGGGCCGGGTGTAGGTGCAAGTAAAGGGTGCTTTGGGACTAGCACCGCCGGCGTGGGGGAAGGTTTGCATTCTCCCGAGGCTGTCACAGGTGCTTGTTATAAACCTATAATCCCACAGGGTCAGGTTTTGGTTGGGGTGACCCTTTAAGAAACAGCTATCCAGCCAGCCCTTGACTGTCACCTAGTGGGCCATCAGTCAGTGCCCTTGCCATCTCCTTGGCAAATGTCAGATTAAAGTGGTTCAGCCCAAACCAGCAGTGCTATGTGCACTACAGGGCCTCGGATCTGAGGGTGGGGCACTATGGGCTGCCCCCTCCTCGGGTCTGCAGGGGCGGGGATGTGAGGGGCTCTGCTGCCCGGTCACTTCTTTCTGTCCCCTTGGGCTCAGTTCTGGGCAAGCGTGTGCAGAAGGTTGTGCATACGGAATGGACTGCATTTGACCTTGTGAGGCTTCGTGTGGGGCTTGAGCTGGAGAGAGAGCCCGTGGTGTTGAGATGGGGAGTGCCGGATGAGGTGAAGGGCAGCCTTGGGGTCCCAGGGGAGCACGGCTCCGTGGAGCAGGTATGGAGGGAGGATCAGGCCCGACCGTCTCTGAAGGAGCTGCGCCTCCTGCTGCCTGTGCTGAGACCATGCTGGACGCCAGGGGTCGTGTGCACACGTGAGCAGCACCGAACGTCATCTGCAGGGTGCCCGCAGGCCCTTTGTGCGAAGCAGGAGGGGGGCAGGGAGTGCTGACTCTGAGCTTTGCCAGGCCGGCAGCATGGTGGGACTTGGAGATTTTGGGCCGTGGGGGCTGCTGCCATGGGGCGTCTGTCTCTTGGTCCCCTGGATGCCCCAGAGGGCTCCACGTGGCCCTGTGCCGCCCCACTGCCTGCTCTGGATCATGAGTCCTTCGTGTGCGGGCTGCGGTGCTAGGAGTCACCCCTCGAGTTGTGGCCAGCACCCTGCGTCAGATGGGACAGCCTGGGGTCCGGCTGGCCTGGGAGTGTGTGCTGCGCCCTGGGGCACCTGAGGGAGTTGTGGAGAAGCCGGCTGTTGTGGACCAGCATGTTCACGGGCAGAACACCGACCTGCCCCCTCCTGTGCGGTCATGTCTCTGGTGCGCCGGTTCTGTCTCTGGAGGGCGCTTTCACTGGTGTTCCCTTGAGTATTTTCCTACTTTTTCTTTATCTCGTGTCCCGTAGAGGTTTTTCCTGGCCTTTTTGTTTGTTAAACCCTTCTTCAAAAAAAATCTTTATATTTTCATTGGGTGCCTTGGAGTGACTCACATGCTGTCCCTTTTCTCTAGGTTTGTCTGTAAAAATAATGGTGTGTTGTTTGAAAACCAGTTGCTTCAAATTGGATTGAAGTCTGAATTTCGGCAGAATTTAGGTATGTGTTTAATTATGTAACAAAAAACACTCCTCACTCAGATGATATGGGCAGAAAATATTTGTAAATCATACATCTGATAAGGGTTTAGTCTCCAGGATAGAATATATACAGAATTTGAATTTAACAGCAGAAGAACAACCCCATTAAAAAATGGGCAGAGGACTTGAACAGGCATTTCTCCAAAGAAGACAGACACCTGACTGACCAGCACCTGGAAAGATGACCACATCACTAATAATCAGGGAAGTGCCGATCAGAAGTAAGGTGCCGCCCCACGCCCATCAGGATGGCGGCTGTCGAAACAGCAGGGACCACACGTGTGCCGAGGGTGCGGCGGACGGACCCTCGGCCCTGTCGGCGGGAACGTGAGCCGGTGCAGCTGCCGCAGAGGACAGTGTGGTGGTTCCTCCAAACATTGGAACTGGAAGGAGCGTGTGACCCCCAGTTCCTATTTCCCCAAAGAACCGAGAGCTGAACAGATAGAGGTGGTCCGTCCGCTCCCTGGACGGTCACTCAGCCTGACGAGGAGGGACGTTCTGACACCTGCCACCACGTGGGTGGACCCGGGGGACGTGATGCTCACGTGTGATCCACTCACATGAGGCCCCTGGAGTCTCCAGATTCCCGAGACAGAGTGGACAGTGGGCGCCTGGGCTGGGGGGTCAGTGTTTCACAGGGACAGAGTTGCCCTTTGGGAAGATGGAAAGTTCTCGAGACCGAGGGTGGGGACGGCCACACAACAGTGTGAATGTGCTTAGTGCCCCTGAGCTGTGTGCTTAGAGTTGGTGAAGACAGTACTTTCTACGTTTGTGTATTTTATCACAGTTTTTTTTCAAAAAGCTTGTAAGTCTGCCCCTCAGCGCCCCCCCCCTGCAAAGAAAACTATGCTGACCGTTGGGGTGCTGCTGGGGGGCTCTTGTGGACTGACAACTGCCCGCCTCCCTCTTGGGCACCGTCTCTGAGCCTCGTGAGGACCCCGTTTTCTCCGTAAGAGCGAGTGCCAGTATGGGAAACGGGACAAGTGGGACGCCTGTCCTCTAGGGGTGTTTAGGGCCATCGTGAGGATTACCAGAAACCTCCTGGGAGCTCTGTGCTGAAAGCAGGGGCTGAGGCGTCCTTCTCGCTCTGGTGAAGGTGCTGCGCTCCGGACCCTGACAGTCCCCACCCCTAGTGGTGGCGATGTCAGCTGGGGGAGGGGTGGTGCTGGACAGTTTGTCCCCCTCCAGGGCATTTGAAGTCCATTTTCTTTTTTTTCTTTCCTTTTTTTTTTTTTTTCTTTCAACGTTTATTTATTTTTGGGACAGAGAGAGACAGAGCATGAACGGGGGAGGGGCAGAGAGAGAGGGAGACACAGAATCGGAAACAGGCTCCAGGCTCTGAGCCATCAGCCCAGAGCCCGACGCGGGGCTCGAACTCCCAGACCGCGAGATCGTGACCTGGCTGAAGTCGGACGCTTAACCGACTGCGCCACCCAGGCGCCCCTGAAGTCCATTTTCCACTCGAGTTCAGAGGGTATAAATGTGTTTAGAAACATTTGTGTACGCGTTTCTGTTGCGATGTTAAATAACTGATCACATCGGAGCATCCTCCTCGTCTGCAGCACACGGCTCATGAGCTGCTGTGGTGGGGGCAAGGGGCATCGCTGTCGGGGACGCAGGTCTGGCCTGGCCTCCCCGGAGGTGGCGGCCAAGGCCTCCGTCCCAGGTCCCAGGCTGGGCAGGGTCCCAACAAAGGCACGCTCCCCCTTAGATGGAGAGCAGGAGTTACCCCAGTAGGGGAAGCCGCGACCCCCTGTCCACCTGCGGCGAGTCTCTGGAACTGATCTGACAGCAGTGACTCTGCTGTTTTTCACGGTTAACATTCAGGATGTGTGTGAAAGAAATTGTTTTCTCCCTTCTAGGTCGGATGTTTATATTCTATGGAAATAAGACCTCCACGCAGTTCTTAAATTTCACTCCAACACTGATCTGTTCAGACGACCTTCAGATGAATATCCTTGGTCTCGTGTGTCTCACACCCCAGCACATGGCCATTTGGGATTTGGAGGAGGGCTCTGAGGAAGTCGTTCTTTATCAGACGCGGGATGCTCCCCAGCTGCTGTAGCGCCTCCAAGTGGCCTTTGTGTTTATAGGGAGCTCGTGGTCACGCGTGGAAAACTGACACTCGGGCGTCTGCTCCCGGGTCATTTGGTTCCTTGGAGTCACTTTTGTTTTCCCTTATTTAGCTCTCCTGTCACATTATTTTTAAGTCCCTCTGAGCTCTGGTTTCCTTCTCTGGGAGTCTCCCTGAGAGAGCAGCCGCTGAGAACAGGGTGACCGGGGCCTGTGACTGCCCGGGGCCCGTGCCGCGCCCCCCCGGGGCGAGCTGTGCTTCTTTCCAGCAGCCCTCTTCACACCGGAGCCTCGTCCCTCACGAGTACCAGAAACGTGGTTAGAACTCTCCCCGCCAGTGCCAGCTTTGTAGCCAAATATCTTTCCTCCAGGGATAGGCCGACCGAACAGAGCGGGGGTTAAGAATGCCCCAGCTTGACCGAGAAGGATGCTGCTTTCTGTACAAGAGGCATGCGAAGCAGCCACCTACCTACCACAGGCCAGGTCCATTTTTATTTTGAGATAAACTGGAAACAGGTGGGAAAGGAATTAAAAACCCGTGTATGTAGGATTGACTGCATTAAGGGTTTCTTTCGAGATCAGGAGCGTGAACTCGGACTCTTATGGATCCCCTTTGAGAAGGTTTCAGAGCTTGCTCGGCTCAGGCACGTTTCCCCAATGTTGGCATGGCCTCCTTGACACCTGCACATCTGAGCTTGCAGACCAAGCCTGTGGACCCGACCGTGGACGGTGGCGCGCAGGTGCAGCAGGTCGTCAACATAGAGTGCGTGTCTGACTTCACGGAGGCGCCCGTCCTCAACATCCAGTTCCGGTGAGGACCCGTGGGCCTGTGGGCTGAGCCAGCAGCTGGCTCCTGCCTGGAGCTGGGCGGGGGGGGGGGGGGGGTCTGGCATCACACATGCCATGCCTGGGTGCAGCTTCGTCCCTGGGGGCCCTTGGTCCTCGCTGAGCCTCAGCGTCCTTCCTTCAGAGGGCATCGTGAGGGCCGAGTGGGCAACCCCGGTAGATGCCGGCACCCGCGTGCACGCGGAAACTCGAGGCCGCTGTGACCTACGGTTCTGAGGGGCCCACGCTGCGGCGTCGGGGGCAGCTGGGTCCGGGTGCCTCTTCGTGCTTGCTGCTCCGCACGTCAGCTGCTGGGGGCCGCCCAGGGGTGCATCGCTGTCTAGTCCCTTCTCCAAGCACACACGCCATCGTGAGTCTTTTTTAAAAACCGCGTGTTGTGCTGCTGCTCGGTTCACTGCTATCCTTTTTCAGTGAGCGTGATGGCATGTGTGTGAAAATCCGGTTCCCTGCAGGTGTCTGTAAGGTTAAAGTTTTGGGGGTTTTCAAATCAGAAACACCGAGAACCGAAGACCGTGTGCTTTGTAGAATTTACGGAAACCGACACGCAAATGTTTGTTTCCTTCTGTAGACAACCGCTTTCTTTAGTCTCTTCTCGTGGAAGAAAGAAAAACCGTACACAACTTAAGCCAACTTGGAGTTGTAGGAAATGGGCTCTGGGGGAGAAGTGACGAGATAGTGGGAATTCGTGCCCAAGGTCCGTCCCTGTCCTGGTCTCATGAGCCCAGCGGGGCCTGGCCAGAGCACCAGCCCCCCTCCCGCCCCCGGACGTGTGCACAGAAGCCGGTGATCGCCCGGCTCGTCGGTCTGCACACTGAGACAGCCCAGGCCTCTCTGTGGCTCAGTGCCACCCTTCCAGAACACTCGACCCCCACGCTGTCGACAGCTCCCATCCACAGGCCCTCCCTGTGCCCCATCGATCAGCAAACTAGGAATTTGATTCTCTAGTTGAGTTTCAGACTTTTTTGGCCGTCCATTCACTTTGCTCACCACGTCTCTCTGTGTTGCCCATAGGTATGGGGGGACTTTTCAGAATGTGTCCGTGAAGCTGCCTATCACTCTCAACAAATTTTTCCAGCCCACAGAAATGGCTTCTCAGGATTTCTTTCAGCGTTGGAAGCAGCTGAGCAAGTGAGTGGGTGGGCGCAGGGGCAGGGCCCCCCAACTCTGACCTGGCTCAGCGTGGTGACCCTTGTTTCTACCTCACTAGTCCCCAACAGGAAGTGCAGAACATTTTCAAAGCAAAGCATCCGATGGACACAGAAATCACCAAAGCTAAGGTAAGGCCTGCTTGTGGGCGCTCCCAGGGTGGGGACACTGCCTCGGGCTCTTCAGGGACAGCTGCTGGGCTCTTCAGGGACCGTCGGGCTGCTGTGCCTCTTGTGGTGCCCGGTCCGCTGCCCCCCGCTCCTGTCTCTGTTGCGCAGATCATTGGGTTTGGTTCTGCGCTCCTTGAAGAAGTTGATCCGAATCCTGCAAATTTTGTGGGGGCTGGCATCATCCACACCAAAACCACCCAGATTGGATGCTTGCTGCGTTTGGAGCCAAATCTGCAAGCCCAGGTCAGGCTTCTCCGGGGAATCGCTGAGTCCGCGTAAACTGTGCCGTGCTCGTGGCAGAACGCGTGCACGGCGAGATCTGTAGGCCTCAAGTGTAGGAGTGAGTCGCAGTAGCGCTGCACGCCCGTGTGGCCGCCCCTGCTACACTGACACGTGTGGCGTCTCTGTCGCCCCAGGGAGTGCCCTGACCTCCCTTAGAGACTGCCGCCGCGGGGCCTGCCGTCCGGCTGACCTGGCCCCGAGCTCCAGCAGCAGTGGCCGCGTGGCCCTCCCGTGCCGGATGTGCCCCGGTCGGCTGACCTGGTCCTCCTGACGGACACCCGGGCTGTGCCGGTGTGGGGCCGTTTTGAGGAGAGCTGCTCTGTGCCTCTGTGCGCATGCCTGTTTTCACTTCGCCTGGGGGCCGCCGAGGCGGGAGGGCAGGCTCGCAGGGTCTGTGCGCGGGTAACTTCGCGAGAAGCTGCCCCGTCGCTCTCCGGGGCGGCTGCCCGGTGTTGCACGCACCGCGGCACACGGAGATGCCGGCTGCTCCACGCGCACGCTGGCGCTTGTTGTCGTCGGGCTTGCTCTGTTGGCCTCAGTCTGTGAGACGGGGGTGCTCCGGGGAAGGGCTGGGCACGTGAGCTCGGGTGGCCGTCTGCCGCCCCGAGCCCTCTGCCGAGCGCGCCCGCTGACCTGCCGTGTTCTGTTGCAGATGTACCGCCTCACGCTGCGCACAAGTAAAGAGACCGTCTCCCAGAGGTTGTGCGAATTGCTGTCAGAGCAGTTTTAATCGCCGAGGATGCGGGATCAGGCTCCTGTGTGTGTCGGTGTCTCTCCGTGTCTGCTGTGTGTCCTCCTTGCCGTGCCGCAAATAAACAGCCCAGTCGACAGGCGCCTCTCAGCCCTGCTTCTCAGACCTTTCGGGCGGGGCCGGGGTGGCCGGGGTGCGCGTCAGAAAGACAGGCTGAGCCCGCGCTGTGGCCGAATCGGAAGGGAGAGCGGGCCCGGGACCGGTGTCTGTGGAGGTCAGGACCGTCGTGTGGTTCGGTCTCCCGATGACAGGAGGTTACCGGTGTGAAGGAGGGCGTAGATTTGTTTGGAATCGTGCCGAAACGCCGCCGCTGCGTGGCTGAGAGCTCCCCTCCGCTCGCCTGAGAGAAGCTGCAGCCGGATCTTGACGAGGCTCTTTGGCCGTTTTGGGAGGCGACGCCGGGTGCGGCAGCCGCGTGGCCAGGCCCCGGGTGCGCGAGCACAGAGCACTCGGACTGGGCACGGCACCCACGGCAGGGCCCTCTGGGGTGGG
Source organism: Felis catus (assembly GCF_018350175.1). Classification (NCBI taxonomy): domain Eukaryota; kingdom Metazoa; phylum Chordata; class Mammalia; order Carnivora; family Felidae; genus Felis; species Felis catus. The sequence goes on along the minus strand of NC_058377.1, from coordinate 114,646,874 downwards.
GTCGCAGTCGAGAAGTTAGAAGCCCTGGTGTTTGGCTGGCGCGGCTGCCAGCGAGACCGCCGACGCTGGCCGGGCTGAACTCCGTGCGGCTCTTGCCAGCCCTGTGGCCGTGAAGGGACACCTGCAGCACTGACCGTCCGGGCCCCTGCGGCACGGCCTGGTGGCCACAGGGCTGCTGGCCGCTCTAGAGGGGGCGTGGCCGGCTTCCTTTATCTTTGGGTTTTAGGTAAGTTCACCATAACCATCGTGGCCTCGGACTGGTCCCTGCTTGTGATCAGAGGGTTAAGTGTGGGTGGCAAAGCAGATTCTGGAAGGTGAGCCGGTCTCTTTTCCTGGGTCGTGGGGACCTTGTGCCAGGGGAAGAGGGGCTCTGGGTGCGGTCAGGGAGCGGAGGGCCGTGCCCAGAGTGAGCGGGAGCCCGGCCTCCGCAGGCTGTTCCTGTTCTCGGCTCTCACGAGTCCTTGGCTCTCACATGACGTCCCTGTGTGCCAGCTGCCAGGGACAGCTGTCCCTATGTGCCTGTCTGCACCTGAGGTGGCCGGGGCAGGGGCAGAGCTGAGCCGGGGCCTGCGTGCACCACGTGGGTGGTGGGTGCTGGCTGGCGTTTTTTTTCCTAAGCAGACACGTCTCCTGTCAGCACCTGAAGGGGCCCAGGGAGAGTCGGGATCCTCTGTGGGTTCCCCTGGTTTATCAGCAGGGACTGGCCTCCTCGGAGACAGGCTGTAGGGGAGCCGTGTGGGGTGGTGAGGGGCACAGATGGCCCTTTGCTGTGGCGCGGGTCTCAGGGAGGCCCCTGGAGGGGGTCGCTGTCTGGGTGCCGGTGCCACCGCACCCACCGCTCTGCGTGGGTGTGGGTTTGGGGGCTCACGACTGCTTCGGGGGTGTGGGAGACGACACAAGTGGAGCTCGTGGACCGGCTCCTGTGCGTTGACCAGTGCTGGTTTATTCGTAGCAGTGGGTTTGTCGTGCGCGGCACATGTGGCGCCCCTCCCCGGGGTGAGATGCCGGCTGGCGCCTGCGTCCGCCCTCCCTTCCCTTCCCCTGCGGTGGGATCCTCGCGGCCCTCTTCACTGCGGCCCCGTGCCTCTTCCCCGCCCATCCTTGCTCAGGGGCCCCGTAGCTCCCGGGACCTGTGCCCCGTCTTCTCAGGCCTCCCCCTAGAGTGGCCTTCTCACTGCCCCCACCCAGGCTGTTTCCCGGGCCCAGTTCTGGCAGGGGCAGGTGGCCACCATCACAGGTTGGGGGGCCGTGAGGATGACCGATGGGCGTGCTCAGGGGGCCACCAGTTCATTCCAGTCTGTTGGGCTCGCTCAGCATCCGCGGCCCTTCTCGGCAGTGCACTTCCCTTGAGGTGCCCCGCCGAGCCGGGTGCGGGGGCTCGTTGAGGCTATGCCTCGTGGGAGCAATGGCGGGGGGGTGGGGGGCTGCCGGGCACGACAAGTCAGCGTCGGGGGTGGGAGAGGGCGGGTGGTGTCGAGAGCGGCGCTTCGTCCTCACGCCCGGGGTCTGTGTCCCTAGTCCCCACAGCGCCGGGGGTGGCACGCACAGCCGCTGAACATCTGCAGCGGGAGCACCAGCCGCTGTCCTCGTGCTCCGGGGTCTGGGCAGGGCAGCACGACCTGCTTCTCGTAGGAGCTGAGAGGGTAGCAGCAGCCGCAGTGCACGTCCACTTGCTCGGTGTGAATGTTGAAACTACAAAGAAGCCACAGCCGGGAGCGTGGGTCAGGGCCGTTGCCCCGGGAGTGCTCCTCCTGCTCCTCCCCGACCAGCCCCGGAGTGCCACCCCTCCTCCTCCCGGATGGCTCCAGGGAGAAGGGCGGTGCCAAGTACCTGGGCCAAGGGGGCCCCGAGGAGCGTGCCCCCTGCCCTTGCTGGCCTCCCCAGCTCCCGGGCAGTCAGGAGAGGGTCTGCCTTTGCCCCAAGCAGGCTGATGGAGGCAGGGCGCCGGCCCGGGCACCTGACTGGCTGGCACGCGCTCAGATGGGGGAGGCTCCCAGCCTGGGGCCAGCAGCTCACCTGGTGGAGGAGGGGCAGAAGCCCTCACAGCGGGTCACCGTCACGTTGGCCGTGCACCCCTTGTACGTGACCTCCTCCTGAAGCTCCTTCACCGAGCAGATCCCTGGGAGGCAGATAGGTGTGGTCAGCTGCCAGCCGTAATGCACGGGTGGGGGGCGACACACTCTGACCCTCCCAGGGGGCAGGAGGAGTGAGGCGGGGATTCACGAGGCTCCCGTGAGTGAGGAGGGAGCAAGCTGCGAGCTTCACAGCTGCTGCTGCTGCTCACGAGATGTCAGGACGCCTGCCTGCCCACAGTGCGGTCTCCCCGAGGCCCTCGCCCCTGCACTATAGCCCCTGTCCCAGGCCATCTCCCCTTGTTCCAGCGCCTCTGCCCTCGGACCTCACAGCTGTGCATGGGAACCAAGGGTGATGCTCTCTCGTGTGGTGTGTTCCTTCCGGAAGCTGGCTATTTTGGGGGTACCCCGAGGTCAAGGGGTCCTGATCCCTGCTGAGTTACACTCAGGCTCCTACCCTCATGGCCCGACACTGACCTGTGCACATGGGCATCTCTGGTCAGCTGGGACCAGAGCCGGGGGGGAATAGGGAGGACGTAAATATCCTGGAGGAGAGCGACAGCATCTCGGAAGCTCCCTGCAGGGGTCTGTCCTCTCGGAAGGGGCAGGGAGGGGCCCCAGCAGACAGTCTGGGCAAGCCGCCACTGGCACCCCGGCGGCAGGCAGAGGAGCGCCGACATCAGGCGCTGCCCGTGCGGAACGTAAGGGAAGAGGTTCAGTCTGCCGTGCGGCCTGCCGACCCAGGAGAAAGGAGGCTTGCTGGGGGACAAAGGAGATCCCACGCCACGATGACCAGTGAGCTGCGGTCGGCAATGTGTGGGGAGGGCTGGATGGAGCACAGCCGCGTGGGGAGTGCGGGCTGGGAGAGAAAGGCACGGCCCCAGAGGTCCTAAAAGGCTGGGAGAAAGGGAAGAGGCGGGGTCTCCGGGGGGAGAGACCGAAGGTACACTCCAGAGTCACCAGGCTGCACTGGAGGAAGCTGAGGTGGCAGAGTGGGCCCCAGAGATACTCCTCACCTGGGGACCTGGTCGGAGAGGAGGCCAGGGGTGAGACGGGGGTGCCCCGGCTCGACCATGACTCCGCAGTATGGAAGGACGAGCTTCCACGACTCGGGGTGGAGCCGGGCAGGAACACGGTGGTCGGCCGAACACTGGAGCTAGACTGTCCGGTCGTGAGGTTGGTCACCGGAGAACTGAGGATGGCTGTCATTCCCAGGGTGGAAGACAAGAGGCCGGACGTGGGGATTTGGGAGGTGAGAGACGTAGACTGAGAGGTGGGAGACTGGGAAGTCAGAGTGTGGGACGTGGGGGGGCTGGGTGTGGTCCTGGGTGAGGAAGGAAGGAGCGTGGTGCTGGAAGCAGACAAGGTCGACAAGTGGGGTGGGGTAGAGGTGGGGAGAGAGGGAAGGGAGGACTGACTGGGAGTGGGGACAGGCGGGAAAGAAATGGATGCAGTGTGTGACAGGCTTGGGGTGCCTGAGGATGCGAGGCTGTGGGAGACAAAATTTGACCTGGTGTTGTGAGGAGACGGAGAAGAGGAGAGGGGAGGGCTGCCGGTGGAGTGGGGCTGGTGGGTCTCCGAGTGGGTTGGGGTGATGAGTCGGTGGGTTGTGTGCGTCACCGAGGACGTGGTGGAGGGGGCAGGGCGCGTGGACCGTGTGGCCTCGGGGCGCGGCGGGGTTGGCCTGGCGGAGGTGGTGCGGAAGGACGTGCCCGTGGGGGGACCTGTCGACCGCGCGCTGGAGGGTACAGCAGACGGCGTCGGGCCGGAGTGCGTCGTGTGGGGTGTGTGGGACTTGGTCGCGGTGGCCGTGTTTGTCGCGGTGTGTGTCACGGGGGTCGTGGTTCCGGACCTGGGGGGCGTTGGGGAGACGGTGGTGTGGGGAGTGGGTGAGGATTGCGTGTGGACGGGGGCGGAAGGATGTGGCCCGGGCACGCTGGAGGTTTTGGTGGTGGTGACCGAGCTAGGCGTCTGGGTGGTCCGAGTGAGTGGCGTGGTCGTGGGCGTGGGCCGTGTGCCAGTGCCGGGCACGATGGGCGTTGCCGAGGAGGGGAGGGGAGGGCTGCCGGTGGAGTGGGGCTGGTGGGTCTCCGAGTGGGTTGGGGTGATGAGTCGGTGGGTTGTGTGCGTCACCGAGGACGTGGTGGAGGGGGCAGGGCGCGTGGACCGTGTGGCCTCGGGGCGCGGCGGGGTTGGCCTGGCGGAGGTGGTGCGGAAGGACGTGCCCGTGGGGGGACCTGTCGACCGCGCGCTGGTGGGTACAGCAGACGGCGTCGGGCCGGAGTGCGTCGTGTGGGGTGTGTGGGACTTGGTCGCGGTGGCCGTGTTTGTCGCGGTGTGTGTCACGGGGGTCGTGGTTCCGGACCTGGGGGGCGTTGGGGAGACGGTGGTGTGGGGAGTGGGTGAGGATTGCGTGTGGACGGGGGCGGAAGGATGTGGCCCGGGCACGCTGGAGGTTTTGGTGGTGGTGACCGAGCTAGGCGTCTGGGTGGTCCGAGTGAGTGGCGTGGTCGTGGGCGTGGGCCGTGTGCCAGTGCCGGGCACGATGGGCGTTGCCGAGGAGGGGAGGGGAGGGCTGCCGGTGGAGTGGGGCTGGTGGGTCTCCGAGTGGGTTGGGGTGATGAGTCGGTGGGTTGTGTGCGTCACCGAGGACGTGGTGGAGGGGGCAGGGCGCGTGGACCGTGTGGCCTCGGGGCGCGGCGGGGTTGGCCTGGCGGAGGTGGTGCGGAAGGACGTGCCCGTGGGGGGACCTGTCGACCGCGCGCTGGTGGGTACAGCAGACGGCGTCGGGCCGGAGTGCGTCGTGTGGGGTGTGTGGGACTTGGTCGCGGTGGCCGTGTTTGTCGCGGTGTGTGTCACGGGGGTCGTGGTTCCGGACCTGGGGGGCGTTGGGGAGACGGTGGTGTGGGGAGTGGGTGAGGATTGCGTGTGGACGGGGGCGGAAGGATGTGGCCCGGGCACGCTGGAGGTTTTGGTGGTGGTGACCGAGCTAGGCGTCTGGGTGGTCCGAGTGAGTGGCGTGGTCGTGGGCGTGGGCCGTGTGCCAGTGCCGGGCACGATGGGCGTTGCCGAGGAGGGGAGGGGAGGGCTGCCGGTGGAGTGGGGCTGGTGGGTCTCCGAGTGGGTTGGGGTGATGAGTCGGTGGGTTGTGTGCGTCACCGAGGACGTGGTGGAGGGGGCAGGGCGCGTGGACCGTGTGGCCTCGGGGCGCGGCGGGGTTGGCCTGGCGGAGGTGGTGCGGAAGGACGTGCCCGTGGGGGGACCTGTCGACCGCGCGCTGGTGGGTACAGCAGACGGCGTCGGGCCGGAGTGCGTCGTGTGGGGTGTGTGGGACTTGGTCGCGGTGGCCGTGTTTGTCGCGGTGTGTGTCACGGGGGTCGTGGTTCCGGACCTGGGGGGCGTTGGGGAGACGGTGGTGTGGGGAGTGGGTGAGGATTGCGTGTGGACGGGGGCGGAAGGATGTGGCCCGGGCACGCTGGAGGTTTTGGTGGTGGTGACCGAGCTAGGCGTCTGGGTGGTCCGAGTGAGTGGCGTGGTCGTGGGCGTGGGCCGTGTGCCAGTGCCGGGCACGATGGGCGTTGCCGAGGAGGGGAGGGGAGGGCTGCCGGTGGAGTGGGGCTGGTGGGTCTCCGAGTGGGTTGGGGTGATGAGTCGGTGGGTCGTGTGCGTCACCGAGGACGTGGTGGAGGGGGCAGGGCGCGTGGACCGTGTGGCCTCGGGGCGCGGCGGGGTTGGCCTGGCGGAGGTGGTGCGGAAGGACGTGCCCGTGGGGGGACCTGTCGACCGCGCGCTGGTGGGTACAGCAGACGGCGTCGGGCCGGAGTGCGTCGTGTGGGGTGTGTGGGACTTGGTCGCGGTGGCCGTGTTTGTCGCGGTGTGTGTCACGGGGGTCGTGGTTCCGGACCTGGGGGGCGTTGGGGAGACGGTGGTGTGGGGAGTGGGTGAGGATTGCGTGTGGACGGGGGCGGAAGGATGTGGCCCGGGCACGCTGGAGGTTTTGGTGGTGGTGACCGAGCTAGGCGTCTGGGTGGTCCGAGTGAGTGGCGTGGTCGTGTGCGTGGGCCGTGTGCCAGTGCCGGGCACGATGGGCGTTGCCGAGGAGGGGAGGGGAGGGCTGCCGGTGGAGTGGGGCTGGTGGGTCTCCGAGTGGGTTGGGGTGATGAGTCGGTGGGTTGTGTGCGTCACCGAGGACGTGGTGGAGGGGGCAGGGCGCGTGGACCGTGTGGCCTCGGGGCGCGGCGGGGTTGGCCTGGCGGAGGTGGTGCGGAAGGACGTGCCCGTGGGGGGACCTGTCGACCGCGCGCTGGAGGGTACAGCAGACGGCGTCGGGCCGGAGTGCGTCGTGTGGGGTGTGTGGGACTTGGTCGCGGTGGCCGTGTTTGTCGCGGTGTGTGTCACGGGGGTCGTGGTTCCGGACCTGGGGGGCGTTGGGGAGACGGTGGTGTGGGGAGTGGGTGAGGATTGCGTGTGGACGGGGGCGGAAGGATGTGGCCCGGGCACGCTGGAGGTTTTGGTGGTGGTGACCGAGCTAGGCGTCTGGGTGGTCCGAGTGAGTGGCGTGGTCGTGGGCGTGGGCCGTGTGCCAGTGCCGGGCACGATGGGCGTTGCCGAGGAGGGGAGGGGAGGGCTGCCGGTGGAGTGGGGCTGGTGGGTCTCCGAGTGGGTTGGGGTGATGAGTCGGTGGGTTGTGTGCGTCACCGAGGACGTGGTGGAGGGGGCAGGGCGCGTGGACCGTGTGGCCTCGGGGCGCGGCGGGGTTGGCCTGGCGGAGGTGGTGCGGAAGGACGTGCCCGTGGGGGGACCTGTCGACCGCGCGCTGGTGGGTACAGCAGACGGCGTCGGGCCGGAGTGCGTCGTGTGGGGTGTGTGGGACTTGGTCGCGGTGGCCGTGTTTGTCGCGGTGTGTGTCACGGGGGTCGTGGTTCCGGACCTGGGGGGCGTTGGGGAGACGGTGGTGTGGGGAGTGGGTGAGGATTGCGTGTGGACGGGGGCGGAAGGATGTGGCCCGGGCACGCTGGAGGTTTTGGTGGTGGTGACCGAGCTAGGCGTCTGGGTGGTCCGAGTGAGTGGCGTGGTCGTGTGCGTGGGCCGTGTGCCAGTGCCGGGCACGATGGGCGTTGCCGAGGAGGGGAGGGGAGGGCTGCCGGTGGAGTGGGGCTGGTGGGTCTCCGAGTGGGTTGGGGTGATGAGTCGGTGGGTTGTGTGCGTCACCGAGGACGTGGTGGAGGGGGCAGGGCGCGTGGACCGTGTGGCCTCGGGGCGCGGCGGGGTTGGCCTGGCGGAGGTGGTGCGGAAGGACGTGCCCGTGGGGGGACCTGTCGACCGCGCGCTGGAGGGTACAGCAGACGGCGTCGGGCCGGAGTGCGTCGTGTGGGGTGTGTGGGACTTGGTCGCGGTGGCCGTGTTTGTCGCGGTGTGTGTCACGGGGGTCGTGGTTCCGGACCTGGGGGGCGTTGGGGAGACGGTGGTGTGGGGAGTGGGTGAGGATTGCGTGTGGACGGGGGCGGAAGGATGTGGCCCGGGCACGCTGGAGGTTTTGGTGGTGGTGACCGAGCTAGGCGTCTGGGTGGTCCGAGTGAGTGGCGTGGTCGTGGGCGTGGGCCGTGTGCCAGTGCCGGGCACGATGGGCGTTGCCGAGGAGGGGAGGGGAGGGCTGCCGGTGGAGTGGGGCTGGTGGGTCTCCGAGTGGGTTGGGGTGATGAGTCGGTGGGTTGTGTGCGTCACCGAGGACGTGGTGGAGGGGGCAGGGCGCGTGGACCGTGTGGCCTCGGGGCGCGGCGGGGTTGGCCTGGCGGAGGTGGTGCGGAAGGACGTGCCCGTGGGGGGACCTGTCGACCGCGCGCTGGTGGGTACAGCAGACGGCGTCGGGCCGGAGTGCGTCGTGTGGGGTGTGTGGGACTTGGTCGCGGTGGCCGTGTTTGTCGCGGTGTGTGTCACGGGGGTCGTGGTTCCGGACCTGGGGGGCGTTGGGGAGACGGTGGTGTGGGGAGTGGGTGAGGATTGCGTGTGGACGGGGGAGGAAGGATGTGGCCCGGGCACGCTGGAGGTTTTGGTGGTGGTGACCGAGCTAGGCGTCTGGGTGGTCCGAGTGAGTGGCGTGGTCGTGGGCGTGGGCCGTGTGCCAGTGCCGGGCACGATGGGCGTTGCCGAGGAGGGGAGGGGAGGGCTGCCGGTGGAGTGGGGCTGGTGGGTCTCCGAGTGGGTTGGGGTGATGAGTCGGTGGGTTGTGTGCGTCACCGAGGACGTGGTGGAGGGGGCAGGGCGCGTGGACCGTGTGGCCTCGGGGCGCGGCGGGGTTGGCCTGGCGGAGGTGGTGCGGAAGGACGTGCCCGTGGGGGGACCTGTCGACCGCGCGCTGGTGGGTACAGCAGACGGCGTCGGGCCGGAGTGCGTCGTGTGGGGTGTGTGGGACTTGGTCGCGGTGGCCGTGTTTGTCGCGGTGTGTGTCACGGGGGTCGTGGTTCCGGACCTGGGGGGCGTTGGGGAGACGGTGGTGTGGGGAGTGGGTGAGGATTGCGTGTGGACGGGGGCGGAAGGATGTGGCCCGGGCACGCTGGAGGTTTTGGTGGTGGTGACCGAGCTAGGCGTCTGGGTGGTCCGAGTGAGTGGCGTGGTCGTGGGCGTGGGCCGTGTGCCAGTGCCGGGCACGATGGGCGTTGCCGAGGAGGGGAGGGGAGGGCTGCCGGTGGAGTGGGGCTGGTGGGTCTCCGAGTGGGTTGGGGTGATGAGTCGGTGGGTTGTGTGCGTCACCGAGGACGTGGTGGAGGGGGCAGGGCGCGTGGACCGTGTGGCCTCGGGGCGCGGCGGGGTTGGCCTGGCGGAGGTGGTGCGGAAGGACGTGCCCGTGGGGGGACCTGTCGACCGCGCGCTGGTGGGTACAGCAGACGGCGTCGGGCCGGAGTGCGTCGTGTGGGGTGTGTGGGACTTGGTCGCGGTGGCCGTGTTTGTCGCGGTGTGTGTCACGGGGGTCGTGGTTCCGGACCTGGGGGGCGTTGGGGAGACGGTGGTGTGGGGAGTGGGTGAGGATTGCGTGTGGACGGGGGAGGAAGGATGTGGCCCGGGCACGCTGGAGGTTTTGGTGGTGGTGACCGAGCTAGGCGTCTGGGTGGTCCGAGTGAGTGGCGTGGTCGTGGGCGTGGGCCGTGTGCCAGTGCCGGGCACGATGGGCGTTGCCGAGGAGGGGAGGGGAGGGCTGCCGGTGGAGTGGGGCTGGTGGGTCTCCGAGTGGGTTGGGGTGATGAGTCGGTGGGTTGTGTGCGTCACCGAGGACGTGGTGGAGGGGGCAGGGCGCGTGGACCGTGTGGCCTCGGGGCGCGGCGGGGTTGGCCTGGCAGAAGTGGTGCGGAAGGACGTGCCCGTGGGGGGACCTGTCGACCGCGCGCTGGTGGGTACAGCAGACGGCGTCGGGCCGGAGTGCGTCGTGTGGGGTGTGTGGGACTTGGTCGCGGTGGCCGTGTTTGTCGCGGTGTGTGTCACGGGGGTCGTGGTTCCGGACCTGGGGGGCGTTGGGGAGACGGTGGTGTGGGGAGTGGGTGAGGATTGCGTGTGGACGGGGGCGGAAGGATGTGGCCCGGGCACGCTGGAGGTTTTGGTGGTGGTGACCGAGCTAGGCGTCTGGGTGGTCCGAGTGAGTGGCGTGGTCGTGGGCGTGGGCCGTGTGCCAGTGCCGGGCACGATGGGCGTTGCCGAGGAGGGGAGGGGAGGGCTGCCGGTGGAGTGGGGCTGGTGGGTCTCCGAGTGGGTTGGGGTGATGAGTCGGTGGGTTGTGTGCGTCACCGAGGACGTGGTGGAGGGGGCAGGGCGCGTGGACCGTGTGGCCTCGGGGCGCGGCGGGGTTGGCCTGGCGGAGGTGGTGCGGAAGGACGTGCCCGTGGGGGGACCTGTCGACCGCGCGCTGGAGGGTACAGCAGACGGCGTCGGGCCGGAGTGCGTCGTGTGGGGTGTGTGGGACTTGGTCGCGGTGGCCGTGTTTGTCGCGGTGTGTGTCACGGGGGTCGTGGTTCCGGACCTGGGGGGCGTTGGGGAGACGGTGGTGTGGGGAGTGGGTGAGGATTGCGTGTGGACGGGGGCGGAAGGATGTGGCCCGGGCACGCTGGAGGTTTTGGTGGTGGTGACCGAGCTAGGCGTCTGGGTGGTCCGAGTGAGTGGCGTGGTCGTGGGCGTGGGCCGTGTGCCAGTGCCGGGCACGATGGGCGTTGCCGAGGAGGGGAGGGGAGGGCTGCCGGTGGAGTGGGGCTGGTGGGTCTCCGAGTGGGTTGGGGTGATGAGTCGGTGGGTTGTGTGCGTCACCGAGGACGTGGTGGAGGGGGCAGGGCGCGTGGACCGTGTGGCCTCGGGGCGCGGCGGGGTTGGCCTGGCGGAGGTGGTGCGGAAGGACGTGCCCGTGGGGGGACCTGTCGACCGCGCGCTGGTGGGTACAGCAGACGGCGTCGGGCCGGAGTGCGTCGTGTGGGGTGTGTGGGACTTGGTCGCGGTGGCCGTGTTTGTCGCGGTGTGTGTCACGGGGGTCGTGGTTCCGGACCTGGGGGGCGTTGGGGAGACGGTGGTGTGGGGAGTGGGTGAGGATTGCGTGTGGACGGGGGCGGAAGGATGTGGCCCGGGCACGCTGGAGGTTTTGGTGGTGGTGACCGAGCTAGGCGTCTGGGTGGTCCGAGTGAGTGGCGTGGTCGTGGGCGTGGGCCGTGTGCCAGTGCCGGGCACGATGGGCGTTGCCGAGGAGGGGAGGGGAGGGCTGCCGGTGGAGTGGGGCTGGTGGGTCTCCGAGTGGGTTGGGGTGATGAGTCGGTGGGTTGTGTGCGTCACCGAGGACGTGGTGGAGGGGGCAGGGCGCGTGGACCGTGTGGCCTCGGGGCGCGGCGGGGTTGGCCTGGCGGAGGTGGTGCGGAAGGACGTGCCCGTGGGGGGACCTGTCGACCGCGCGCTGGTGGGTACAGCAGACGGCGTCGGGCCGGAGTGCGTCGTGTGGGGTGTGTGGGACTTGGTCGCGGTGGCCGTGTTTGTCGCGGTGTGTGTCACGGGGGTCGTGGTTCCGGACCTGGGGGGCGTTGGGGAGACGGTGGTGTGGGGAGTGGGTGAGGATTGCGTGTGGACGGGGGAGGAAGGATGTGGCCCGGGCACGCTGGAGGTTTTGGTGGTGGTGACCGAGCTAGGCGTCTGGGTGGTCCGAGTGAGTGGCGTGGTCGTGGGCGTGGGCCGTGTGCCAGTGCCGGGCACGATGGGCGTTGCCGAGGAGGGGAGGGGAGGGCTGCCGGTGGAGTGGGGCTGGTGGGTCTCCGAGTGGGTTGGGGTGATGAGTCGGTGGGTTGTGTGCGTCACCGAGGACGTGGTGGAGGGGGCAGGGCGCGTGGACCGTGTGGCCTCGGGGCGCGGCGGGGTTGGCCTGGCGGAGGTGGTGCGGAAGGACGTGCCCGTGGGGGGACCTGTCGACCGCGCGCTGGTGGGTACAGCAGACGGCGTCGGGCCGGAGTGCGTCGTGTGGGGTGTGTGGGACTTGGTCGCGGTGGCCGTGTTTGTCGCGGTGTGTGTCACGGGGGTCGTGGTTCCGGACCTGGGGGGCGTTGGGGAGACGGTGGTGTGGGGAGTGGGTGAGGATTGCGTGTGGACGGGGGCGGAAGGATGTGGCCCGGGCACGCTGGAGGTTTTGGTGGTGGTGACCGAGCTAGGCGTCTGGGTGGTCCGAGTGAGTGGCGTGGTCGTGGGCGTGGGCCGTGTGCCAGTGCCGGGCACGATGGGCGTTGCCGAGGAGGGGAGGGGAGGGCTGCCGGTGGAGTGGGGCTGGTGGGTCTCCGAGTGGGTTGGGGTGATGAGTCGGTGGGTTGTGTGCGTCACCGAGGACGTGGTGGAGGGGGCAGGGCGCGTGGACCGTGTGGCCCCGGGGCGCGGCGGGGTTGGCCTGGCAGAAGTGGTGCGGAAGGACGTGCCCGTGGGGGGACCTGTCGACCGCGCGCTGGTGGGTACAGCAGACGGCGTCGGGCCGGAGTGCGTCGTGTGGGGTGTGTGGGACTTGGTCGCGGTGGCCGTGTTTGTCGCGGTGTGTGTCACGGGGGTCGTGGTTCCGGACCTGGGGGGCGTTGGGGAGACGGTGGTGTGGGGAGTGGGTGAGGATTGCGTGTGGACGGGGGCGGAAGGATGTGGCCCGGGCACGCTGGAGGTTTTGGTGGTGGTGACCGAGCTAGGCGTCTGGGTGGTCCGAGTGAGTGGCGTGGTCGTGGGCGTGGGCCGTGTGCCAGTGCCGGGCACGATGGGCGTTGCCGAGGAGGGGAGGGGAGGGCTGCCGGTGGAGTGGGGCTGGTGGGTCTCCGAGTGGGTTGGGGTGATGAGTCGGTGGGTTGTGTGCGTCACCGAGGACGTGGTGGAGGGGGCAGGGCGCGTGGACCGTGTGGCCTTGGGGCGCGGCGGGGTTGGCCTGGCGGAGGTGGTGCGGAAGGACGTGCCCGTGGGGGGACCTGTCGACCGCGCGCTGGTGGGTACAGCAGACGGCGTCGGGCCGGAGTGCGTCGTGTGGGGTGTGTGGGACTTGGTCGCGGTGGCCGTGTTTGTCGCGGTGTGTGTCACGGGGGTCGTGGTTCCGGACCTGGGGGGCGTTGGGGAGACGGTGGTGTGGGGATTGGGTGAGGATTGCGTGTGGACGGGGGCGGAAGGATGTGGCCCGGCACGCTGGTGGTTTTGGTGGTGGTGACCGAGCTAGGCGTCTGGGTGGTCCGAGTGAGTGGCGTGGTCGTGGGCGTGGGCCGTGTGCCAGTGCCGGGCACGATGGGCGTTGCCGAGGAGGGGAGGGGAGGGCTGCCGGTGGAGTGGGGCTGGTGGGTCTCCGAGTGGGTTGGGGTGATGAGTCGGTGGGTTGTGTGCGTCACCGAGGACGTGGTGGAGGGGGCAGGGCGCGTGGACCGTGTGGCCTCGGGGCGCGGCGGGGTTGGCCTGGCGGAGGTGGTGCGGAAGGACGTGCCCGTGGGGGGACCTGTCGACCGCGCGCTGGTGGGTACAGCAGACGGCGTCGGGCCGGAGTGCGTCGTGTGGGGTGTGTGGGACTTGGTCGCGGTGGCCGTGTTTGTCGCGGTGTGTGTCACGGGGGTCGTGGTTCCGGACCTGGGGGGCGTTGGGGAGACGGTGGTGTGGGGAGTGGGTGAGGATTGCGTGTGGACGGGGGCGGAAGGATGTGGCCCGGGCACGCTGGAGGTTTTGGTGGTGGTGACCGAGCTAGGCGTCTGGGTGGTCCGAGTGAGTGGCGTGGTCGTGGGCGTGGGCCGTGTGCCAGTGCCGGGCACGATGGGCGTTGCCGAGGAGGGGAGGGGAGGGCTGCCGGTGGAGTGGGGCTGGTGGGTCTCCGAGTGGGTTGGGGTGATGAGTCGGTGGGTTGTGTGCGTCACCGAGGACGTGGTGGAGGGGGCAGGGCGCGTGGACCGTGTGGCCTCGGGGCGCGGCGGGGTTGGCCTGGCAGAAGTGGTGCGGAAGGACGTGCCCGTGGGGGGACCTGTCGACCGCGCGCTGGTGGGTACAGCAGACGGCGTCGGGCCGGAGTGCGTCGTGTGGGGTGTGTGGGACTTGGTCGCGGTGGCCGTGTTTGTCGCGGTGTGTGTCACGGGGGTCGTGGTTCCGGACCTGGGGGGCGTTGGGGAGACGGTGGTGTGGGGAGTGGGTGAGGATTGCGTGTGGACGGGGGCGGAAGGATGTGGCCCGGGCACGCTGGAGGTTTTGGTGGTGGTGACCGAGCTAGGCGTCTGGGTGGTCCGAGTGAGTGGCGTGGTCGTGGGCGTGGGCCGTGTGCCAGTGCCGGGCACGATGGGCGTTGCCGAGGAGGGGAGGGGAGGGCTGCCGGTGGAGTGGGGCTGGTGGGTCTCCGAGTGGGTTGGGGTGATGAGTCGGTGGGTTGTGTGCGTCACCGAGGACGTGGTGGAGGGGGCAGGGCGCGTGGACCGTGTGGCCTCGGGGCGCGGCGGGGTTGGCCTGGTGGAGGTGGTGCGGAAGGACGTGCCCGTGGGGGGACCTGTCGACCGCGCGCTGGAGGGTACAGCAGACGGCGTCGGGCCGGAGTGCGTCGTGTGGGGTGTGTGGGACTTGGTCGCGGTGGCCGTGTTTGTCGCGGTGTGTGTCACGGGGGTCGTGGTTCCGGACCTGGGGGGCGTTGGGGAGACGGTGGTGTGGGGAGTGGGTGAGGATTGCGTGTGGACGGGGGCGGAAGGATGTGGCCCGGGCACGCTGGAGGTTTTGGTGGTGGTGACCGAGCTAGGCGTCTGGGTGGTCCGAGTGAGTGGCGTGGTCGTGGGCGTGGGCCGTGTGCCAGTGCCGGGCACGATGGGCGTTGCCGAGGAGGGGAGGGGAGGGCTGCCGGTGGAGTGGGGCTGGTGGGTCTCCGAGTGGGTTGGGGTGATGAGTCGGTGGGTTGTGTGCGTCACCGAGGACGTGGTGGAGGGGGCAGGGCGCGTGGACCGTGTGGCCTCGGGGCGCGGCGGGGTTGGCCTGGCGGAGGTGGTGCGGAAGGACGTGCCCGTGGGGGGACCTGTCGACCGCGCGCTGGTGGGTACAGCAGACGGCGTCGGGCCGGAGTGCGTCGTGTGGGGTGTGTGGGACTTGGTCGCGGTGGCCGTGTTTGTCGCGGTGTGTGTCACGGGGGTCGTGGTTCCGGACCTGGGGGGCGTTGGGGAGACGGTGGTGTGGGGAGTGGGTGAGGATTGCGTGTGGACGGGGGCGGAAGGATGTGGCCCGGGCACGCTGGAGGTTTTGGTGGTGGTGACCGAGCTAGGCGTCTGGGTGGTCCGAGTGAGTGGCGTGGTCGTGGGCGTGGGCCGTGTGCCAGTGCCGGGCACGATGGGCGTTGCCGAGGAGGGGAGGGGAGGGCTGCCGGTGGAGTGGGGCTGGTGGGTCTCCGAGTGGGTTGGGGTGATGAGTCGGTGGGTTGTGTGCGTCACCGAGGACGTGGTGGAGGGGGCAGGGCGCGTGGACCGTGTGGCCTCGGGGCGCGGCGGGGTTGGCCTGGCGGAGGTGGTGCGGAAGGACGTGCCCGTGGGGGGACCTGTCGACCGCGCGCTGGTGGGTACAGCAGACGGCGTCGGGCCGGAGTGCGTCGTGTGGGGTGTGTGGGACTTGGTCGCGGTGGCCGTGTTTGTCGCGGTGTGTGTCACGGGGGTCGTGGTTCCGGACCTGGGGGGCGTTGGGGAGACGGTGGTGTGGGGATTGGGTGAGGATTGCGTGTGGACGGGGGCGGAAGGATGTGGCCCCGGCACGCTGGTGGTTTTGGTGGTGGTGACCGAGCTAGGCGTCTGGGTGGTCCGAGTGAGTGGCGTGGTCGTGGGCGTGGGCCGTGTGCCAGTGCCGGGCACGATGGGCGTTGCCGAGGAGGGGAGGGGAGGGCTGCCGGTGGAGTGGGGCTGGTGGGTCTCCGAGTGGGTTGGGGTGATGAGTCGGTGGGTTGTGTGCGTCACCGAGGACGTGGTGGAGGGGGCAGGGCGCGTGGACCGTGTGGCCTCGGGGCGCGGCGGGGTTGGCCTGGCGGAGGTGGTGCGGAAGGACGTGCCCGTGGGGGGACCTGTCGACCGCGCGCTGGTGGGTACAGCAGACGGCGTCGGGCCGGAGTGCGTCGTGTGGGGTGTGTGGGACTTGGTCGCGGTGGCCGTGTTTGTCGCGGTGTGTGTCACGGGGGTCGTGGTTCCGGACCTGGGGGGCGTTGGGGAGACGGTGGTGTGGGGAGTGGGTGAGGATTGCGTGTGGACGGGGGCGGAAGGATGTGGCCCGGGCACGCTGGAGGTTTTGGTGGTGGTGACCGAGCTAGGCGTCTGGGTGGTCCGAGTGAGTGGCGTGGTCGTGGGCGTGGGCCGTGTGCCAGTGCCGGGCACGATGGGCGTTGCCGAGGAGGGGAGGGGAGGGCTGCCGGTGGAGTGGGGCTGGTGGGTCTCCGAGTGGGTTGGGGTGATGAGTCGGTGGGTTGTGTGCGTCACCGAGGACGTGGTGGAGGGGGCAGGGCGCGTGGACCGTGTGGCCTCGGGGCGCGGCGGGGTTGGCCTGGCGGAGGTGGTGCGGAAGGACGTGCCCGTGGGGGGACCTGTCGACCGCGCGCTGGTGGGTACAGCAGACGGCGTCGGGCCGGAGTGCGTCGTGTGGGGTGTGTGGGACTTGGTCGCGGTGGCCGTGTTTGTCGCGGTGTGTGTCACGGGGGTCGTGGTTCCGGACCTGGGGGGCGTTGGGGAGACGGTGGTGTGGGGAGTGGGTGAGGATTGCGTGTGGACGGGGGCGGAAGGATGTGGCCCCGGCACGCTGGTGGTTTTGGTGGTGGTGACCGAGCTAGGCGTCTGGGTGGTCCGAGTGAGTGGCGTGGTCGTGGGCGTGGGCCGTGTGCCAGTGCCGGGCACGATGGGCGTTGCCGAGGAGGGGAGGGGAGGGCTGCCGGTGGAGTGGGGCTGGTGGGTCTCCGAGTGGGTTGGGGTGATGAGTCGGTGGGTTGTGTGCGTCACCGAGGACGTGGTGGAGGGGGCAGGGCGCGTGGACCGTGTGGCCTCGGGGCGCGGCGGGGTTGGCCTGGCGGAGGTGGTGCGGAAGGACGTGCCCGTGGGGGGACCTGTCGACCGCGCGCTGGTGGGTACAGCAGACGGCGTCGGGCCGGAGTGCGTCGTGTGGGGTGTGTGGGACTTGGTCGCGGTGGCCGTGTTTGTCGCGGTGTGTGTCACGGGGGTCGTGGTTCCGGACCTGGGGGGCGTTGGGGAGACGGTGGTGTGGGGAGTGGGTGAGGATTGCGTGTGGACGGGGGCGGAAGGATGTGGCCCGGGCACGCTGGTGGTTTTGGTGGTGGTGACCGAGCTAGGCGTCTGGGTGGTCCGAGTGAGTGGCGTGGTCGTGGGCGTGGGCCGTGTGCCAGTGCCGGGCACGATGGGCGTTGCCGAGGAGGGGAGGGGAGGGCTGCCGGTGGAGTGGGGCTGGTGGGTCTCCGAGTGGGTTGGGGTGATGAGTCGGTGGGTTGTGTGCGTCACCGAGGACGTGGTGGAGGGGGCAGGGCGCGTGGACCGTGTGGCCTCGGGGCGCGGCGGGGTTGGCCTGGCGGAGGTGGTGCGGAAGGACGTGCCCGTGGGGGGACCTGTCGACCGCGCGCTGGTGGGTACAGCAGATGGCGTCGGGCCGGAGTGCGTCGTGTGGGGTGTGTGGGACTTGGTCGCGGTGGCCGTGTTTGTCGCGGTGTGTGTCACGGGGGTCGTAGTTCCGGACCTGGGGGGCGTTGGGGAGACGGTGGTGTGGGGAGTGGGTGAGGATTGCGTGTGGACGGGGGCGGAAGGATGTGGCCCGGGCACGCTGGTGGTTTTGGTGGTGGTGACCGAGCTAGGCGTCTGGGTGGTCCGAGTGAGTGGCGTGGTCGTGGGCGTGGGCCGTGTGCCAGTGCCGGGCACGATGGGCGTTGCCGAGGAGGGGAGGGGAGGGCTGCCGGTGGAGTGGGGCTGGTGGGTCTCCGAGTGGGTTGGGGTGATGAGTCGGTGGGTCGTGTGCGTCACCGAGGACGTGGTGGAGGGGGCAGGGCGCGTGGACCGTGTGGCCTCGGGGCGTGGCGGGGTTGGCCTGGCGGAGGTGGTGCGGAAGGACGTGCCCGTGGGGGGACCTGTCGACCGCGCGCTGGAGGGTACAGCAGACGGCGTCGGGCCGGAGTGCGTCGTGTGGGGTGTGTGGGACTTGGTCGCGGTGGCCGTGTTTGTCGCGGTGTGTGTCACGGGGGTCGTGGTTCCGGACCTGGGGGGCGTTGGGGAGACGGTGGTGTGGGGAGTGGGTGAGGATTGCGTGTGGACGGGGGCGGAAGGATGTGGCCCGGGCACGCTGGAGGTTTTGGTGGTGGTGACCGAGCTAGGCGTCTGGGTGGTCCGAGTGAGTGGCGTGGTCGTGGGCGTGGGCCGTGTGCCAGTGCCGGGCACGATGGGCGTTGCCGAGGAGGGGAGGGGAGGGCTGCCGGTGGAGTGGGGCTGGTGGGTCTCCGAGTGGGTTGGGGTGATGAGTCGGTGGGTTGTGTGCGTCACCGAGGACGTGGTGGAGGGGGCAGGGCGCGTGGACCGTGTGGCCTCGGGGCGCGGCAGGGTTGGCCTGGCGGAGGTGGTGCGGAAGGACGTGCCCGTGGGGGGACCTGTCGACCGGGTGTTGGTGGGTACAGGAGACGGTGGGACAGATTTACTTGTGTGTCGTGTGTCGGACGTGCTGGATGTAAGTGTTGTGCGTGTGCTCTCTTCAGGGTGGAGTGTGGAGTGTGTCATGACGGGACTTGTGTTTTGGCTGCTGTGGCCTTTGGTAGTCTCAGGGGCTCGGGGGGACTCCGTGTGCCTTGTCTCCCTGGTGGCAGGTGTGTCCGGGGTCCCGTGATGTGTAGCGATCGCTGCGGGAAACAGTGTGTGTCAGTCAAGTGCTTCTCCTCCTGGTCTTACCTGGGTGACGACCCGTCCCGTCCCCCAGTCCTGACTCGTTTTCTTCCTGCCCGCCTGTGGCTTCTGTGTGTACCTGGTGGGGATGTCCCAGGCATTCCCTGAGCGTGTCTATCGTGTTTCCTTGTGTCTCCCCCTGGGTTTTTGTGACTCCTTTGCACCTTGGCTTCTGCAGTGTGCTTTCAGTTGGTCTCCTTTGCCCATGTGGCACCTTTCCCCCTCCCCACTCTCATCTAGCTGTCTTTGCTGGGAGGTGCCTTCCGTCATGGGCCTCCTGCTGGTGTTTTGGGTAAGGTCTCAGTTTCTAGGTTCCTGTCAGACGATTTGGGACACTCGTCACCCAACCTGTAGTAGTTTGGGCTGCACTGAAGGCAGCGGCACGTTTGCTGGCCCCCTGGGTGTGTTTCCCCTGGGGTGGGTCTCTGACGCTGGTGTTGAGAAGCTGAGCGGGTGCAGTTAGGGCGCCACCCTTGATCCTGGGGGTTCGATGGGTACCCACTCGTGACCCGACCTCACCTGCCTCCCTCCCATGCAGCCCCTTGCTGCTTCCGTCCTGTTTCTGGGTATGTGTTGTGCCTGGTCTTTTGGGGCCTGTCACGTGGAGGCATCCTTACTTGGGGGCCCTGTGGAAGTCTCTGACGTTTGTGGGATCGGCGGTACTGGTGTGGTCTGCTCTGTGGCCCGAGCTGTGGATTGCGTGGCTGAGCTCAGCGTGAACGTCGTGGGTTTCCTTGTGGCCTGTGTCACCGTGGATCCTGCGGCCGTTGACTTGATAGAGGCTGTTGCGGCTGGTGCTGAGGTGGCCCGTGTGGTGATGGCAGAGGTGGTTCGAGGAGAGTCTGCAGGGGGCAGAGCCCAGAATATCCCTCCAGCCCTGCCCCCACTTTCCCTGCTGATTCTGAGGTCCCTGCACCCCTCGCGAGGGCTCTGTCTCCCCTGTCCTCGCCCCTCTCATTCCCATGTGCTACTGTGACTGGCCCTGGCTTGAGTGGCTTTGGTGGTGTTTTCATTGACCGCGTGGCGGCTGGGCTACTGACTGTCCATCCACCCACCATTTCTAATAGGACACAAGGTGTGTCGGCTGCCAGGAGGCCTTCTGCTGTGCCAGGTGGGGTGGGCAGCATGCCGGGCCCGTGCCTGTTGCAGGGGCCCGTCTCAGTGGTGTGTCGTACGTATTTTCTATCAATAGTGTAAGGCAGAAGGGAATGGTCACGTACTGTGACAAGGTTTTCCTAGAATGAGTCTTTTGTGGAAACCGAGGGCCACCCCGAAGCAGGGATTCTGTGCTAAGGATGCAACTTTCTGGAAAGTTCTCTCAGTGCTGAGGTGTGGGGCCCCTCCCCCAATCCGCACCCTGAGCTCCCCGTCAGCCTTGGTGTTCTCAGTGGCTGCTTAGGCTGCGGTGGGCCAGGGGGCAGAGGCTTAAATGTCCCTTCCTCTGTGACCTCACCGGTCCCCCTGTGCAGAGCAGCCCCAGGGACGGTCCTGGTGAGCTCTTTGCCCCATCCCCCCCCCACTGGCTGCGGATGCAGGGACAGGATTGTCTACCACGGGTCTGGGCACCCGACCCGACAGACACAGCCCCACCGAGCTGACGGGGAGCTGGGGGAGAGCGCCCTTCCCCTTGGCACCTAGGGCGTGTGCAGTCACCTGTGGTGGGCCCGGGTGTGGCGGGTGGCGGCCCTGCAAGAAAAGGAGCGGTGAAGAGGGTCTGCCCCCCGCCTCGTGCAGCTACAGATCCCGGGGGACGAAGCTGCCACAGAGGTGCCCATGTCCCTGCTTTTCGTCTGCCTCCGTCTGCACCTTCTTCCGTCCTGTCCCATGATAAGGCGGTCGTCTGGGCGACCTGGTGCTGAATTCCCAGCGGATTCCCGGCCCACGCCCATACCCCCCCAGCAGGGTGGCAGGGTTGGGTCTGGGGGACCGGGTGGGTTGATGTTTGGGGAGGAGGAAGGGAGGCTGATGCTTTTCCTGTTTGTACTGACCGGGTTCAGACTGCCAGGGTCTCCGGGAGCCTCAGCTGGGAGGTCGCAAGAAGGATGTGCGGGGTCTGGGGGGCACGGGGTGGGGGGGGGGCTTGGGAGGGGGCCTTGGGTGGCCGATGGGGCTTACCACAGGGAACGCAGGTCCCCTTGCTGTGGTCGAAGTACTCGTGCCGGGAGCAGTTGTAGCAGCCTGGGGAGCGGGTTGCAGAGAAGATGGTCTGGAGGGCCCCGCCCCTCTGTGTCTCCAGCCTGTCCCGGCGTCACCGCGGAAGCCTGGATACAGGCCCCCCACCCCCCGCCCCCATCCCCAGCCCCCGACACCCCGTTCTCTTCCCGGTGCATCCTCTGCCCAGACCTCTTTCTTGGCCTGTACCTTCAATGTTGGCGCCCGGGACGCTCTGTGGGTTCCCGGGGCAGAGGCACGGCTGGTAGTGCCACGTGCAGATGGTGTCCTGGGTTTGTGTGGGCGCACTGTCCCCCGACGTGTGGCCGTTGTAGAAATCGCAGTAGACGGCTGGGGGAAGGGGCGTCCATCAGGCCTTTGGTGCCCTGGTCGGGGGGCCCGAACACGGGTCTGGGGGGAGGGGCCGCCTGTACCCGCGCCCGCCCGGGGAGAGCACTGCATGTGGGCAGCCTTGCCGACAGGGCAGGGCACTCACGGCAGAAGTCGGGGGTCCTCCAGTCCACACACACGCCCTTGTCCAGGCAGGCCTTGGCGTAGGCGGCAACCGCGTCGCACAGGCACTCGCAGTCCCCGGTGGTGTCGCAGCCACACGTGTCTCGCACGCAGGCCTCATAGTAGGGCAGGCGGTACACCTGTGGGAAGGGACCCTCAGAGCCTGCCCGGTGCGCCCGCCTGGGCCGGCGTCCGAGGAGCGCACGGTGGGGGGGGGGGGTTGGGGGGGTTGGGGGGGGCTGGGCGCGGGGGCCCACCTGGCTGTGGCAGGCGGCGAAGGTCTGGCTGTTGATGATGTTGCAGGTGCGCTCTGCCCACACGTGGCGGAAGGCGTTGAGGCTGCAGGGGTCCAGCGTGAGGCTGGCGTCTCCGCACAGGGGGCTGTCTTTCCACGAGTTGACGAATTCCAGCTCGTCGGACGCCACGTACTTGCTGCGTGTCTCAAAGTCGTCTTTCATGTTCCCGTTGTAGTTGCCGCACAAGCCGCACAGTGCGTCCTGCGGGGGTCTGGCGTCAGGCCGGGCGCTGCCCCTGCCCCGCGGGCCGCCCCGGGCCTTGGGGCAGCGCCTGTACCTGGGCAGCACGCGTGATCTTGATGTAGACGGTCATGTGCTTGTTCCAGACGAGGGTCAGGTTGTACCTGCTACCGATGGTGATGTCCAGCACCAGGTTCAGGGAGCCGGTTTGCACCCGGAAGTGAACGTGAGGGTCCCCCCCACTGACCGTGTACGTCCTGTCCGCCAGCACTATGGTCAGGTCCTGTGGGGCAGGGCTGTCATGAGGCGGCCTGTCCCCAGTTCTTGGCGGCCGCCAGATGTCACCGGGCTCCACGTCCCCTGCCCGGGGCTCTCTGAGGCAGTGTGGACACGCATTGGGCCAGTGCCTGCCAGAGGCCAGTTCTGTGCTGGGGGCCTGCCCTTTGGAATTTGGGCAGAACATTCCAGAGCGTGGTGGAAACTGAACCAGGGGCTGAGGATCAAGCTTCTGGGAAGAGCACCCCCCGCCCCTTAGCACCGCTGTGTATCTCCGGGGGCTCCTGCCGCCCACCACGCAGACGGCAGGGGTCTGGGGGTGCCCAGCGGCCAGGACCTGGGGCTCTGGTGGCTGAAGTGTGAGGAGGCCCCACCCAGCCCGCTCACCCCCAGGAAGATCTTGATGGCCCGGGAGCAGGTGACGCCTGACTTCCCACACACGACGTTCTCTGTCAGGACTTTGAAGGTGGGCCGGGAGCTGTTGGCCCCGCAGCTGTCCTGTGGGGAGGGGGTGCTGAGGAGCCTGCCCAGCGGCCCCCGTGGCACCCACTGCCCACGGCCCAGGGCGGGGCCTTACTGTGGTCAGGACGTAGCTGCAGCTGCCATCGAACGTGAAGCGCTGCCCGTCAAAGGTGACCACGTGGCCCTCCCCGTACAGGGTGCAGGTAGACGAGCACCGGGCACTCTGCCAGCACGTCCACCTCCCCCCCGAGCAGGTGCTGGGGAGAGAAGCTGGTGATGTGGCGTTCCAGGGGGTCCCAGGCCCTATGTGCATTCCCGCTGGGCCCCGACCTTGGTGGGGTTGGTGGGAGACCCCGGGGACACCTCCGGGCCACCGGGGCCTCTGGGGTAAGGTTGTGGCTTACCACGTCTTACAGTCAGTGTGGAGTTGGGCGCCCCGGGGGTAGGAGACCCCTGCAAACTCGCATGGACACTCCTCAGGGGGTACGCACTGCCCCCTGGCGTTCTCGTAGAGTCCCTCGGCACAGACACAGCCAGGCTCGCACTTGGTGGGCACCTGTACGGAGAGGTCAGCGGTCCCTGGGAGGACGGCCTTGCCTGCTGCTGCCAGAGGGCCCTGGGCCCTCCTGAGACCCCTCGGTATTCCTCCCAGTCTGTCCCCCGTGGCCACACCTGCTCCAGACCCTTCTCTTAGCAAGGTCCTGGTGCTTCTGTGTCACTGCTGAGCTGTGACATCCCCTCCCTGAGTGGTGGGAGGCCTGGCCACCAGGGCCACTCATGACCCTCTCAGCCCCCTTTGGGCACCAGCCACCCTCGTCACGGGCTGACGGGGACAGAGGGACAGCGTGGCCCTGCCTTCCCTGGGGATTTTGCGAAAATCCTCTCGTGGTCCAGGGAGAGGCCCTGGGCGGCGTCCGCCACAGGCTGTCCAGGGGGGGTCTACCCTCGGGGGACCTCCCTTGCCCCTCTGCCCCAAGCCTTACGCAGGGGATGCCACTGGCCAGCATCTGGCACGTGGGGGCACAGGCTGCCCCAAACGTGTTTTCCGAAGACTGGTTGCAGGACTGGAAGGTCTTGGGGGCCGAGCAGGTGGCTGCAGGGAAGTTGGGGGGGTGGGGCAGGGGTGAGGCCAGCTTAGAGGGGCCACGGCACGTGGCTGTCCAGTCCCACCGGCCTCTGCACAGCTACGTACCCAGGAGCATCTGCGGCCGCCCTGGGCAGCTCAGCCTCCCGTTGATGCAGTAGCTGCGAGAGGGGGGCTGTGTGAGTGTGCTGGCCCTGGCTGGGGGCCGCGGGCTAGGGTGGGCCGGCTCCCCTGGGGACCCCTTGCTCACCAGATGACGCCGTTGACCATGGCAGACTGGTCAGCTCGGATGAACTTGGAGCCGTCCAGGAGGCAGGGGCACTGGGCCTTGCGCACGCACCGGGCCTCGTGGTCGAGGTAGGTGCCCTCGGGGCAATTACAGCCGTCCATGGGCACGGCACTCGGGTGGCACTCAGCAGCGCGGTCGGACAGTGAGAGGCACGTGCGGCCGCAGGCCCGGCTGTCGTAGCCGAACGTCTGGTTGCCCGTGCAGGGGGTGGCTGTGGGGGCGCTGGGGTCAGGCCCTCGGGGGGGTGGCTGGGTGGAACTGGGCGGGACCCCGTTGTGACCCCTGCCCCCCCTCCCCCATCCCCGCATGCCCTGGGCCCCTCCCACCCCTGCCTGCGCCCGCCACACGCACTGCAGTTGTCCACGCCGCTTCTCCAGCCCCGTAGCAGGACGCCCCGTGTGGCACACGCTCGGGCATAGTCACTCAGGACGGCGCAGATGTGGAGGAGGGTCTCCTCGTAGTTGCAGGCCTGGTACACGCACCTCTGCGGGTGGACAGGGCATGGTAGCGGGGGGATCCCCGGCCCCCAGGGCCCACCCCCCGGGCCCCCCACTGGCCCGCAGGTCCTGCCCACCTTGTAGAAGGGCCTGGGGTTCACCGTGGCATGGCACTTCTCGAACACCGTGCCCTCCCTCACCAGCACTGAGCAGCGGGTCTCTGCACACACCTCTGGGGGGACAGGGGCGGCATGGGTCTTGGGCTTACCCAGCCTGGGCCTCGCGCCCACCCGCGGATCTCCCCCGGGGCCTGGCACTTACTGTTGAGCTGGCTCATGGAGCAGGGGTCAGTCTCACGCTCAAGCGAGGCTGGGCAGTTCCCGGTCCTCCAGGAATCCACAAAGAGCGAGGCAGTGCCCTCAACGATGCCCGTGCTGGCCATGAAGTCATCGGTCGTGTCCCCGTTGAAGGTGCCACAGAGCCCTGCACCGGCCGGGCTGTGAGGCGGGGAGCCAGCCTGCTCTCCTGCCCTGCCCCAAACTTCAAAGCCCGTCTCCTCCCATCACCATGCCCTGGGCATGAGGCTGTCACTGGCTGCCACCTGGGAGGGCCAGCCTGGGGCCGTGAGCGCTGAACGAGCAAGATTCTCTTGGGCCCTTTCTCTGCTCTGGCCAAGCCGGGCAGGCCAGGGAGGGGCTCACCTGTGGTCTGGCCTCTGAACTGGGGCCCGACGGTGACATACACCTGGAACACGGGCTTTAGCTGGATCACGAGCTCCAGCCCGAAGGTGGTGGCCATCTGGAGGTGGGTGGACGTCTGCCTGAAGACTGTGATGTTGCCTGGGGGGACAGGGGGCTCAGGAAGCAGCCCACTTTGGGACTGTCTCCCAGTGCGGCCCTAGGTGCTGGGCAGGGGCTAAGGACGTACGAGTCTTGTATGGTAGCCACTTGGTATTTCCTTTGTCGGTGAGGACCTCGTCCTGAGAAATCACGATTTTGTCCTGGAGGGAGGGTGGCCTGAGTCATGGGGGTGCCAGGAGCGGGGGGTGGCTTTCCCTCCTGCCAGGCCGGATGAAGCAGGAGCTGGGACGTAGCAGGGATGCAAATGCTTGGGAACCCGGGGTGAGCACAGCAGCCGCGTGACAGGGTGGCCTTACCTGGCTGGACTTGTAGATGACAGCAGCTAGGGCGGTCTCCGAGTGAGAATGCCCAGACTTGTCGTACGAGGCCATGAGGGACCCCCCCTCGGGGAGCTGCGGGCTCTAGGAGGGGGATGTGGCTCAGCACAGATGGCCCGGGGGTGCTCGGTGTGGCCCTCCTACCCCTGCTGTGGCGTGTCCTACCTGCAGGAGGATGTAGGTGCAGGTGCCGTGGAAGCGGTAAGGCCTGGCATCGAACGTGGTGACAAAGGAGCCGCCTTCCAGGGAGCAGCGTCGGGGGCAGGGCTGCTCTGTGCACTTCCACTGGCCCATGGTACACTGGCTGCAGACCGGGAGGGGGTGACCCAGCTGGCACCCCCAGACGCTCCAGGCTGGCAGAGCTGGCTGCCTCCAGGGCTGAGGTTGCCCCTTATATAAGCCCTGTGTCCCGCCCCCCACGTCTCCGTCTTGCCCGTGTGCCCTGGCAAGCCGTCCGGCACTTACCAGGTCTGGCAGGCGGATGTCATGACCTCCCCAGGGGCGTAGACCACCCCGTTGAGCACGCAGGGGCACTGGGTGACCGGCACGCAGGTGTGGTTTTTGGAGATGTCATCGAGAACCGTATCTGCAGGAGAGGGCTTTCCTAGGCCTGGGGCTAGATGCCCTCCCACGCCCTCGCTGGGCAGTCCTTCCCGGCTCCTGTCCCTCTGTTCCCTGACCCCGTCCCCCGCTTGCACTTGCAGCCTCCCTCCCCTCGAGCCAGGGTGCCCAGACCCAGGTGCTGCTCCTGGTCGGATCCGGTGCCGTGTGTTCTGGCGCTCTCTTGGACCCCCCAGTGACCTCCCTCCTGCCCTCACCTCCTGGACAGAAGCAGCCGAAGGTGCAGAAGCTGGAGCAGGCGTGCTGGGGGTTGGAGCAGGTCCTGACGCAGGCCTCGCCGCACTCCTGGTACACCTGGTTGGCCGCGCACTGGCCCAAGGCTGCAGGCACGCGCGGCCTCCGTGAGAGCCCGCCCCTCCTGCCCTGCCCCGCCAAGGGCCTAGCCCAGCCCTCCTCCACCCGCTCTCCTTCCGTCTCACAGACATGGGGGGGGGGGCACGGGGGGCCTTTCCCAGGACTCACAGCAGAGGCCGGGGGCCCCGCCAGTTGCTGACGGCCTGGCCAGCCATGCTGCACTGGCGTGAGTACTCAGACAGCGTCGCACAGCTACAGTCCCGCCGGCCTGGCGGGACGCACGCGGCCATGTCCACTTGGCAGCTCAGCACGAATGTCTCTTTGGGCACGTTGCACTCGGGGGACACCAGGGTCAGCAGCTGGCTGCAGGTCTGGGCCTGGGCAGAGGACCATTCGGGGTTTTGGGGGTCAAGGCCGATCCCACACCAGCCTTAGAAGGCTAGGGGTGTCGTTGGCCTCGGAGAGCCCCTCACGCTCCACCGGCCGGCGCCGACCGTGGCTGAAGGGCTACCGCGGCCCCTGGGGTCCCCGTCACCTCACGTACATGCTCTGCCTGTGGGACCCAGGGGCTGGGGACGGCCTCGTAGGTGCAGATCTCGTTGGGGTCATCCAGCGTCTGGAGGGCGGCATACACGTGGGGTTCCAGGGGTTTGCCTAGGGGTGGCGGGCGGAGCAGGGTCAGCACCATGGGGCCGGGCCTCAGGGGGTCTGGGCCCCGGCCCCCACCTACCTTCCTCGCTCAGAAACTCGTCCGTCCGCTCGCCGTTGAAGTCTCCACAGAGACCGCACAGCCTGCCCCTGTGCCGCTTCTCGACGAGCACCTGCGGTGGCGGGTGGGTGGGCACCGCCGTCAGGGGGCCCCGGGACCCTCGCCGCACCGGTGGGGTGAGCCCGGGCCCGCCCAGGCTCCTGGTCAGTGCCCCACCCTGGGAGGACCGTGCCCCGGCCCCCCACCCCTGCCGGCGTCCTCACCATGAGGTGGGTGCCTGGGCCCCACATGACCACCAGCTCCAGCTCTAGCTGCTTGGTCACCAGCTGCACGCTCTGGCCGAAGGGTGTTATCTGGATCCCATTACTGGTGTAGGGCAGGCTGACGACCCTGTGGGACGAGAGTGGTCAGGGACAGCCCCCTTGCCCGCCCAGCCTCCCACCCCAGCCACGTGGCCTACCCCACATCCTTGACGGAGATGACTGCCTTCTGCACGGTGACCACAGAGGCCCCCAGCTCCACAATGATCCGGGAGATGCTCCCGCTGGGCTCTCGCCGTAGCTGGACGCTGAAGGTGGGCGACGCGTCTTTGCAGGTGGCAGAGAAGATGTAGTTGCAGGTTCCCGGGAAGTCATACACGTGGCCGTCGAAAGTGGAGAAGTGTCCGGCCCCCCATGTGGAGCACCAGCCCTTGTCTGAGCCTGTGGGGGTAGCGGACAGAGTCTTGGGGCCCTGTGTCCACCT
The DNA here is from genome assembly GCF_018350175.1 of Felis catus. NCBI lineage: Eukaryota > Metazoa > Chordata > Mammalia > Carnivora > Felidae > Felis > Felis catus. Next base: position 114,619,193 of record NC_058377.1, on the reverse strand, counting down.
GGCTGATGGGGCAGGTGTGGGGAGGCTTGACCCCACGAGCTGGGCCCCTGGCTAAGTTCCAGGCCCTCCTGGTGTGGGCGGGAAAGAGGCCCTGCCCGCCCCGCAGTCCCAAGCCAGCTGTGGGCTGGGTCTGCCTCCCAAGCCTTACGGGAACTGAGGCATCGGCCCCGGGGTCTGCAGGGCACAGAGCTGCAGCTCAGCACCCACGCGGGCACCTGCCCCCTCCGGCTGCGTGGGCTTGTTTCCCTCCAGGCGAGGGGCCGGCTGAGACTTTGCGGAGCTGGGTTCCCCTCAGGGAAACCCCAGACCACGGCTACCCTGTAGCCTCGGTGCTCCGGGCAGCTCTGCAGGACGGGATGGGAGGCTGGCTGTGGCCCTCACCTGTCTTTGGGGAGTCCTGCAGCCTCTGGAGGCCCGGGTGCACAAAGGGGGTGTCGTCTAGGCCTGTGTGGACAGAGGCTGCGGTCAGCACCGCCTCGGGTGTGCGGCTTGTCGGCCAGGAGCCGTGTGGCGGGAGCTCAGAGCCTGCTGGCTCCGGCTCTACTCCTCACACCCTCTGAGCAGCCCGGCTCAGCCACGCGTGGCACACGTGCACAGGGTCCCTGCGTGGGCAGGCCGGTGCACGTGCATGTGTGGAAAGGCAAGGAGCGGGGCCTGAGGGCGAGGAGATGACAGTCGGGGGTGCTGGGAGGACGGAGAGGCCCCTGGGGGAACGAGAGGTGTGTGGCCCCGTGCCAGTCCTGTGGGCGGAGTGGGGCGAGGGGTCCCTGTGCCCCGCCGCACCTGCGGTCTGCCTGCCGGGCTCCCAGCACTCACGCTGCAGGCGCCCCCCAGGTTGAACAGAGAGAGCCCCCCACGCAGGACAGGCTGCCTGGCTCCCCTGTGGACCCCGGGCGGGAGGGGCCTTGTGGTCACTGAGCAGGAGGCCGCGAGGCGACCTGGGGAGGGAGCGGCCCCCTGACAGCACAGGGCTGGGCCTTGGAGGCGAGCCGGCCTGGAGTCGGTGGGCGGCTGTCCGGGCTGTCCTTCTGTCTGGCTGCACCCCACCCACCGTGCTCCCAGGGGTGAGGTCCAGAGTCCCCGGGGGGCTACCCCGTCTACCAGCCGCCCAAAGTGGCTGCGTTCCTACTTCCTCCCTCCCTGTCAACCTCTTAGTCTTGGGATCGTGGTGACCGTTACTAGAGAAATGTCCGGTGAAGACGGTCACGTGACCGCCAGGGGCAGGAGTCGCTGACCCCGCTGGCGACTCCAAGCGCAGCTGGAGTCGGGGGCCTCACCTGTGGGCCGTGGCCTCCTCGGCTCTCCCCCCCCGCCGTGCTCCCAGTGCCTCCGTCCCCCAGACCCACTTGGGCCCTCAGTTCTGCCGAGGCTCCCACCTGCTTCAGCAGCCTGTGCAGCTGTTGGGGTTCCTGATCCTGCCCCCTCCCCCGTGCTCCCTCTGCCTCTGGCTCTGCCATGTTTCTGGGTCTCGGGGCGATGCCAGGGGATGGGGACAACTGCCCGGTGGCCGAGGGGGTCCCCAGATGGGGCAGGTGGCATAGAGGCTGTGTTGCTCTAGTTCCAATGGGCTAGTGACACTTGGTCTCCTGGGCCTCTTCCCTCCACGGTGTCCCCCACACGGGTCCCCATCTCTGCCCCTCCTCTCAGTTCACCACCGCCCCCAGGACACGTCCGGCTGTATCCTCTGCCCCACCCCCCGCAGTGGGTCACTCCCTGGTCCCCCCCCCTTGCAGTGGCTACTCCACCAGCTCCTCGTCCCCCCTTGCCAGCCTCACTGAGGCCCTCCGGCTCTGTGTCAGCCGTGGCCCCCACCACTGGCGGCGGAGGCTCCCTTGAGGCACGCTCAGGAGGCAGGCCGGGGGGCCCTCTGCACTTCCCGCTCAGAATCCCAGGACGGACCCACGGGGCCCGCAGGGCGGGCGGCTCTGCCATCCCAACCGTTCTCAGCCCCGCAGGCCACAGCGCCGCCAGAGCACATGCTGTCCCTTCTACACGCTGGGAGACCCTGCCCGCCCCTGCCCGTTCTGTCTCCACCCCGGCCTGCCTCAGGAGCCTTCTTCCTGTACCTGCCCCAAGTCCCCAGCACCCCAGGGCCCCTGCGTCTGACCTTGTGCTCTTTGAGTCTCTGGTCCAGGAGGGCAGGGCCCGCCTTTCAGCACCCTCACGCGAGTTGGTGCTCAGAGGGCGTTTGCCGAAACGTGGATGGATGGGGCCTGTGGCACTCACAGCTGGACCCCCATGGCTCGACATCCACTCGTCACACCTGCAGGCCTGCACCCCACCCCGGCTGGCTCCCGGGTGCCCCCCTTCTCGTCCTGGTTCTGGGTCCAGGTCTCAGAGGGGACGTGCCCAGGCAAGTGGCCTTGGCTGGCCAGGGGTCCTGAGTGCTCAGAGCCACGAGGGTGAGGGACAGGCTTCATGGGAGAGAAGGGGCGGGCCGAGGGGAGACCCACTGGGCTCAGGAGTTCATGGCCCACCCCCAGTACCTACACCCAGGGTCCCCGGCCGAGGGCCCGCCAAGGAGGGAGCAGCCGACCAAGGATTAAGGAGAGAGAAGAAACCAGTCATGTTGGGCTCGAGCAGAGAGAGGCCCAGAGGGCTTGGTGCCCGCAGTCTCTGGGCCACCGTAGGACCCCTTGGGGCTGGCTTGGGGGCAGGAGTGAAGGCTGTGCTCAGCCTGTGGCATTGGGGGGTCTGGGGTGGTTACCAGCAACCGGAGGTGGGGGTGAGGGGAGGGGGAAAGGGACCCCTGCTCCTTGGGCCTGGCTGGGAAGATGGGGCGGGAGGAAGCGGCAGCCCTGTCTGAGCCTCTGCAACGGTGGTGGTGGCCCTGGGCCCTGACATGAGCCCCCTTCCGGCCCCACTTCCTTAATCCTTATGGTAGCCACATGAGGGGGGGAATGTTTCCTCCAGTTTTACGGGCAGCGAAACTCAGGCCTAGAGCCCACTTTGTGGCTCGTCTGTTCATAGGACCCAGTGGAGCTGCGGTCTCCAGCTGGGCCCTTTGGCTCCAGCACCCATGAGGCCGCTGCCCTGCTCCCTACACCCTACAGCGCTCTCAGGTCCTGGGGCCCAGTGTGGAGAGCGGAGCCCCGGGCAGCACCGTCCTGCCCAGCATGCCCGCATCTCGCTGCACGCACGGTTGTTGAAGAGACTGTGTGTCCCCGAGGGACCCCTGCCCTGCCGCAGCCCAGCGTCCTTTCTTGGCCACTGTGCCCAGGTCAGGGGTGAGTGGCAGCCTGCTCTCTGGCAGAGGCCCGGGTCTTGGCGAGTGGGGGGCAGCTACAGAGCAGGGAGGGGCCTCCGCTCCATCGACGTCCTTGCGGCCAGCCTGACGCCGGGGCAGCAGGCGTCTGTCCGCCCCTGTGGCACGGCCTGCGGGCCCCCACTCACCAGCGCCGAGCAGGGCTCCCCCGCAGGACAGGAGCAGCAGGAGCCGAGGCCCCAGCATGATGTGTGAAGAGAGGTCACCGCTGGACCCGGCCCCTCCCGTCGCGACCACCGGGCAGGCTCCCTGCACCTGTGTGCAGCCCGAGTGGCCGGCCCCAGACGCCTTATGTAGTGGCTACAGGCCCCGCCCCTGCCTCACCCACTGGGCACCGGGGTGGCCAGACAGGACTTGGCCTTAGGAAAGCTCTTTGGTGGGCGGTAGCCCCATTATCGCTGGCCTCCAGGCAGGGGCCAGCATGGGCCCTCCAGAGCCTTGCAGACATGTCCTGTGTTTGCTCCAGGCTGAGGTGGCAGGGGCACCATCAGCCACCCCTTGGGGGCTGAGAGGGTGCTCGCCCTGGGCGTGCAGGGACGCTCCTGGGCACTGCTCGTCCCTGGCGGGGGAGCCCAAAGTGCTCAGATGGTCCCTGGGGTGGACTCCACCCTCATCCAGACCCTAGCACCCCCAGAGGTGCCAGCCTGCCCAGCCCCACCCCTGCCTGGGAGCAAAGACCACCCAGTGGAAGGACCGCATTTTGGGGTGGGGCCATCACTGACAGCAGCAGGCCTTGGGACACCTCCCCGGGGCCGATACCACCCCAAAGCGCAGGGGCCCCCCTTGGGCACCTTCTCCCTGGTGATCCTTCCCCGCCAGCCCCCTGGGAGGGTGAAGCACCAGAGTGGTCTTGCTGTATCCAGAAGGGCCCCCGTTACCTTTTTCTGACCCCCATGGCTCTGAGTTGCTTGTAGGCAGAGGAGTAGGACGGGAGCGGCCACAGGGGGCTGCCCATCTGGGAGGGCATCTCTGTGGGGGCTGGGTGCCAGCCTCTGGGTGCCAACCTCCCAGGCAGAGGAGCAGGGGCTGTGCCCACCGCCTCCTGGGAGAAGGGCATGGCTGGAGGGGGGGGGGCAACAGCTCAGGGGACAGGGAGTGGGCAGGACACAGGCCAGCACCGAGAAAGGGGTCAGGGTTAGGCCCAGGAGGAGGATCATGATCAGGGCAAAGGTCAAGATCATGGTCAAGGTGAGGGTCATGATCAGGGAGGGTCAGGAGGTGTGTGTGTTTCGGATCCTTTGTGGGATCTTCCAGCAGTCGGGGAGCAGGTATGGGTTTGATGATTCTCCAGGGCAGCCTGGCCTTAACTGGGAGCCTGTGTGGGACCCCATGTAGGAGCCTGGGGCCCTGGTACAGGGGCTTCCCCTTCCCTGAGGTTCGTTCTGGCCCCACAGAGACTTGGGGGTGCAGGAGCCCTGGGCTCCTGCTGCCGAGGAACCCCCAGGCTGAGCTCCCCACATGACACTTCCCCCTGCCTCACAGATAACCTGTGTTTACACTAAATAAGCTATAGTCTTAACGTAAAATTGTTTAAAAAAATTTTTTTTTGTTTATTTTTGAGAGACAGAGTACGGGAGGGGTAACGGCAGAGAGAGAGGGAGACACAGAATCTGAAGCAGGCTCCAGGCTCTGAGCTGTCGGCACAGAGCAGGACACGGGGCTCAAACCCACAAGCTGTAAGATCATGACCTGAGCCGAAGACGGACACTTAACCGACTGAGCCCCCAGGTGCCCCTTAACACAAAATTCGTTTCATGGAGAGCTGCACTCAGCGGCAGCTGGCCCTCCGGTCCCTGAGTCTGGGCCAGGTGGGTGTAAGGTCCCCAGGTGTGCTAGGCACTCCCATGCCTGCGTTTTCCTTTAACTCAGAAGCAGAGGTGGATAACGAGGGGTTCCAAGATGCTCTTCTGCGTTCCTGCCCTGGAACCACCCCTGCTGGGGTCACTGCGGCCAGAAGCCTGGGCACACAGGGTGAGGTCTGTCCAGGCTCTGCCATGGGGCCACTGTGGGGGTTCTCCCTGCCTTTGGAGAGCTCACACCCTCATGGGGGTCTCACATCGAAGCTCTGAACTTAGAGGGGGCAAGCCGTTGGGTGGGTGGGGGCTGAGGTCCCACAGGGACAGGTGGGTGGGTCCTCCTTGAGCCTCAGCCCTGGCCAGGATGCTCGGTGGGTAAGGGTGCCTAGACAGGTGGCAGTGGGGAGGTGACTTAGCAGACCTTGGGACAGGCAGGATAAGGAGAGAGGCCCAGAACCCTGCTGGAAAAACATACCTGGGATGCCTGGGGCCCTCTCCCACCAATTAAAGCCACCCCTGAGGTCCCCTTGGGCCAGGGCTGCCAGGCCTTGTTCTCTGCCTGGACCCTTGTGAGCCTCCCCCCCCCCCCCCCCCCCAGCTGCTTTGCCCACCCACAAGTGGAGTTCTCACCCAGCCACAGGGCTGCCTGCTATCCCTCCCAGGAGGCACCCGACCACAGGGCCTTGGCACGGGCCGCTCAAGCCTCAGGACATGCCAGGGGGACAGCAAGGAATGGAGCCAGAGAGGGAACTGTGGTCATGGGCACACCCCCGGATCACTGACGTGTAGGACCTGGGGGAGGGGCCAGGGCTTGTGGCACGTAAGGGGTCCCCACGTTGGGGTCTCCAATGGCACCCCTCCCCCACCCCCCAGCAGCTTGAAGGACTCCAGTGTGGCCCCAGCAGAGCTTGGGTCACCAGGACTGCCAACAAGGCTGTCATGGGGCCTGGACTAAAGAAATCTGTATACGTGTGCATGTGTGAGCCTCGGTTTGAGTTTCCTGGAAAAAGCTGTACATTCCAGGGGCTGTCACCTCTGAGCTGTTCAGGCCTTGTGTGCACAGTTAGTGGATGGCTCTCGCCTGGAGCCGTGGGTCCCAGGTCCCTTTCTATACACTGGTTTGGCGGGAAATCAGGCAGAATGGCGTTTCTCTTTGCTGACCTGGGAGCCCTGAATGTGCTGAGCAAACAGTAGGAGATAAGACTGTGTGCACCCATTGTTCCCGGCCATGCGGGTGATAAAGGCACAGCCCGCTGGCCAGCCTTGGGAAGCGGAACCCACGGGCTGGACAAGTGGGTGATTGTTCGGCCTCACGCCCCAACTCAGACCCCTGCCCTCGCCCTCTGTCTGCATGGCGGGGCCCTGAGCGGCACATCTGGCCCCGGGCCCCGGCTGGCGCTCCAGAGGGCCCGCAGCCCCAGGGCTCAGTGTCTCCGCAAAGGGGCCCTTCACGGCCCACTCGGGAGGGCGGGTGCTGGCCCCTAGGTAGTGGCTCTCCCGGAGGCCTTGACCTGACCTTCACTTGGGACCGAGAGCCTGCTTGAGGATGTAGGCATTCACCGCCGGCAGGTGCTTCCAGAAAGCTCCTGAGCAGGCTTGGGGTCCCCAAGACCCTGGGTTTGCTGAACCCAGGTTTGTGGAGGTGAAAGCGCCAGAGCACACAGTGGCCAGCCAGCCCCTCTGGGCCCCACTGGCCAGGTGTGGCATTCCTCAGGGGAAGGCAGGTCAGGCTTCACCCCAGGCTCGAACCGCGGCTCGGCCCCGGCGATCACCGTCTGATCCAAGTGCCGAAGACCACGGCTTTGGGGAAAGATTTCCATGCGGGAGCCGAATGTGCCCCGGGCCTGGCCAGCGGCCGTGACCTTTCTGAGGGGTGGGCCCGGCAGCAGCCAGGGAGGCTGTGGTGACCGACAGCGCTGGGGTGTGTGGCCCACATGGGGTTCCATTGCTGGGTGCGAAGTGGGGCGTCCTCCACCCCTGACATCAAGGACAGAGCTGAGGGGCTGGGCTCAGCCCCTGGGCACCTGCCGATTGGGGAGATTGTGCAGACCAGGAGACCCAGGGCCTGGAGGGGCCTGGGAGGGGACCCAGCAGTGGAGGGACCTCTGGCCTGTGGCGAGAGTCACTCCAGCCCCACCTTTGCCCCAAGATCCGCGTGTAGCTGGGGGCCCAGCAGGTGCCCCTCCTTCTCTCTCTCTCTCTGTCTCTCTCCCCACCAAGTGTCATTCTTGATTCCCACCCCCGGCAATCTGCAGCCCCTTCCTCCTCAAGACCCCCAGCCCTGGAGCTAGCTGCAGGCCTGCGACCTCTCCAGGTACCCCCGTCATGCCCCAGCCTGCCTCACTTGCCCTGCTCTCTGGCCCCCTGCGCCCCTCCCGGGTCGGCTCTTGCTGCTTACTGACCCCTCCAGACCCCAGCCCTGCTGAGGCAGCACCATAGGCAAGGGGCCCCTGGGTCACCCCTGCTCCCTGAGCCACCCCTCCTGTGGTCCCGGGGCCACCCTGCCGCCTGCCCTCCCCCCAACCCTGCACCTGACCCTGCTAGGTCTGCACCTTTAACCTCTGCCTGCCCTAGGCCTGGATCTGGGGTGGGTGCTGCCCACCTGGGGCCAGGGCACCGGCCGGCACCCCCTGCCTTCCTTCGGGGGGGGGGACCCTGTGCCTGCTTCCTGTGGTAGCTGACTGGCTTGTTCCCCCAGCTCCAAGTGGAGGGTCCGGAACCCTCTGTCCCCTCAGCTGAGGGCCCCCTGGGAGTGACTGCAGTGATGTGCCCCCAGCCCCTGGTTGGCCCCCAGCGGCCCCCCCCCCCGCCCACCTTGGCTGAGTGCCCCCCGCACCTCTGTGCTGGGGCCCCGATTGCCAGCGGATGTTGGGAGAAAAGCAAACAGATAAGGTCGGTCAGGCAGGATTTGGGGTTTGGGCCCCGGTGGCAGGAACACCGCGAGCCAGGCGGGGGGGTTATCTGGCCTCCCAAGTATGGAGGTGGCAGGTTCTGGAGTGTTTGCTCTCCGCTGGTGGCCAGGGGGTGGAGGCTGACGTTGGCGAGCACATTGGGAATAGGGGGGTCACGTTGGGGGGCGTCCAGTTCCGGCTGCGCCCAGACGGGGCAGCTGTCTGCAGCACACGCTTGCTTCTCTCTGTCACGTGGGTCCGCGCTGTGGCCACAGCCCTTCCCGGCCCTTGCCGCGTGCTCACGCGGGGAGAGAGGCAGGAAGGAGCTGCCTCTTTTTACAGGGGCACGAATCCCATCCTGGGGGCCCCGGCCTCACGACCCCATCAGCTCCCAAGGGCCCACCTCCTAATTCCACTCCCTTTGGGTAAGAGCTTCAACATATGAGGTTTTGGGGGGTGGTCACACACAGGTGGTTCATCACAGTGTGGGAGGTAATCAGGCTTGGGGGTCCTGCCGGGCCACGAGTCGGGTGGTCTCTGAGGGCAGACGTCTTCTGAGCTGGGAAGGCCCTGAGCGGCCCAGGAAGGCTTCCTGGAGGAGGTGGGCTAAGAGTGTGGGCCAGACAGACCGTCAAGGCCAGGAGCTGGGCCAAGGGAGGGAGAGGTCACACCAGAGTGTGTCCTGGCTCTCGAGTGAGCTGGAAGAAATGGATAAACTGAGGACCGGGGGTGGGGGAAAGAGGAGGGGCCCTGCACGAAGGGGAGAGGCAGCCGGCGAGGGTGGGCCCGGACAGGTCCGAGGGGTCCTGGGGCAGGCTGGCACTGCCCGGTGTGGCCTGCAGTGGTCCGGGAGCAAGACCGGCGCTCCCGTGGCCCACAATGGCTGGTTCCACGTGGCCGGTTAAGGACACAGAGCACACCGTACGGGACAAGGTGGCCTTCTAGGGCCACTCACACCAGGGGCCGGCCCAGGGGGGCCTCAAGTACTCCCTACTTGCTAAGCAAGTACTCCCAGCCCTCAGACCGCTGCTGGCCTGCCCTCCAGGGGGGCCCAGAACACACCGGACGAGAGGGCCAAGGCCCCGAAAAAGCCTGCGTGGCAGGGAAGGTCCCAGGGGGTCTGAGGCTCCAGACCCACCCAGCATCAGGGGGCAGGGGGCTGAGACTGGCCTTGGGAACAGCCAGTTCCACGGTCCCCTCCTGCTAAAGCAGCCCCCGTGGCTGGGGTTAGGAAAGTGGGCTGCACCTGGGTGGAGGGACACAGAGGTCCCTCTGACCCTAACCTTCCCCCCCGACCTGAGCACAAGAGGAGGTGACACGGATGGTGTGGCCGACTCACCTTCGGAGGCTTGTTGGGGGCACTGACACCTGCCGTGTGCAGGCGGTGGCCTCGGTGGCCTCCCTCTGCAGAGTTTCAGGAGGGACACTGGGGGGGGAGGGGTGAGAGGGCCCCGGCTGGTGGTGGCTGGACCCTGGCCAGAGGACACTTCCGCGCACCCCACTCCCGGCCCCGCCGCAGAGGCAGGACTCCTCTGCCGCTCATCGCTCTCCATCGTTTCCAGGCTCAGAGCTGGGTCCCCGTGACCCCACGCCCCTCAGAGGTTAGGGACCATTTCTGGAACCGTAGGAGCCAAAGGCACAGGATGGAGTCTCTCTTCTCCTCCCAGTGGGTAAAGGCATGACTTTTTGTCGGGTGTGTTGGTTTCACTCTTGTTTTCCTTAGCAGCTCAGGCAGGTGTAACTGAGCCACCAGAAACCGCATGTGTTTGAAGAGTGCCGCTTAATGGGTTTTGACCCAGGCACATTCCCGCCACCACCACGGGGACAGCAGGGCCCCAGGTGGCCTCGAGCGCTTTTGCGACCCATCCGCACAGGCAGCACACGGACCCAGCGCACACACTCAGGCTCCATTGCTTCGTCCAGATTTTGTGTCAAGAGAATCCTGCCGTATGGACTCTTTCGTCTGGCTGATTTCGTTCGGCATTTTGAGCGAAATCGTTTGAGATTCATCCCCGCTGTTGCCTGATCAGCACTCTGTTCCGTTTCAGCGATGAGCAGCGCTCCCTGGCGGGGCGCCGCGGTCTGCTCGTCCGCTCCCCTGGCGCTCGTGTGCGCACAAGTCACGTGCGTGATGCCCGGGCGTGGCATGACGGGCACGTGGCTGGTGGCTTTCTGACTTCTAAGGGGCCGGGCGAGCTGCTGATTTGCATCCCCGCACCCGCTGTTTCCTCCAGCACTTGGCGGGAGCGTCATGGCCATCATAGCAGGAGAGGAGCCGCATCCCGCACACACACTCACTTGCCATCCGTGTGCCTTCTTTTGTTTTCTGTGGTTTTTTTTTTTTTTTATGTTTATTCATTTTTGAGAGAGACAGAGAGGGAGACACAGACTCCAAAGCAGGATCCAGGCTCTGAGCTGTCAGCACAGAGCCCGACGCGGGGCTCGAACTCACAAACTGTGAGATCAGGAGCTGGGCTGAGGTTGGACACTCAACCGACTGAGCCACCCAGGCACCCCGGTTTTAAAGTTTATTTATTTATTTTGAGAGAGAGCAGGGAGGGGCAGAGAGAGAGGGAGAGGGAGAATCCCAGGCGGGGCTCAAACTCACACACCTCAAGACCATGAGCTGAGCTGAGTCAGGTGCTCAACCCACTGAGCCACCAGGCGCCCCCACCCGTCCGTGTATCTCCTTTGGTCAAGTGTCTGTTCACATCTTTGCACATTTTAAAACCAGATTATTTGGCTTTGATTCAGTTCTGAGGGCTCTTGATCTATTCTGGACACGAGTCCTTCTTCATCAGACGCAGGGTTTCAGAGTGATTTCTTCCTGTGTGTGGCTTACCGAGATACCCTAATCATGTCTCTCAAAGAGCAGATGTCCTGGGGCGCCTGGGTGGCTCAGCCGGTTGAGCGACCGACTTCGGCTCAGTTCGTGATCTCACGGTTCGTGGGTTCGAGCCCCGTGTCAGGCTCTGTGCTGACAGCTGGGAGCCTGGAGCCTGCTTCGGATTCTGTGTCTCCCTCTCTCTCTGCCCCTCCCCTGCTCATGCTCTGTCTCAGAAAGAAATGAGCATTAAAAAAAAATAATAAAAATAAAAAAAAAGAGCAGACATCCTCAATCTGGACAGTGTCCAGTTTACCGAGTTTTCTTTGATGGATTATGCCTTTTCAGTGTTGTAGCCGGGAAATGACACTTTATCATTACGAAGTGACTTTATTCTTGTCTGCTAACATTCTCTGCTCTGAAGTCTTTGGCGTTAACATTGTCCCTGGATCCTTGTCTCAGTGTGTTCGCATGTCCTCTTCTGTGCCTCTGCCTTGAAGACTCGCGTGCGCCTTTATACTGACAGTGGGTTTCTTTAGGCAACTACAGAGGTGACCAGCTAGTTTATGCGGCCTGAGAACCCGTGTGGGGCTCCTGGGCCCCCGGCCTCGTGCCGAATGCAGCCATTGAGACTCCTCCAGTCACCCTCTTGCCTCTGGTTCCCTTTCTTCCGTCTTCTGTTGCTTCTTTTGGATCAGCTGAATACTTTCTCGTGAGTCCTCGTGCCCCTTCGCCGTGCCACGCGCGACAGCCCGACTGCCCGAGTCACAGCCCGGCTCCGGGAGACACCGCCCCGCGTGCCACGGAGCCCACGCCCGCGCCCACGCCCGTCCTCGTGGTGGGTTATCTCCGAAGAGGCTGAAATACGACACGGCAGGCTTCCACGCCCGTGTGCGCGCGTCAGCAGGCCTGTCTTCACCTCCCGACACTGTTCGTGTCCGCGGACGCCTTCTTTCTGCCTTTGTTTTTGGGGCGTTTCCCTGGGATGCCAGTTTCTTTTCCTTTGTGTCCCTTGGTGGTTCTGACGGAATCACCGGCCACCGGGTCACGTGTGCTTGTCTCTAGAGATGCGTCCCCACTCTGGTTCCTTTGCGGCCGGTCTCGCTGTGACTTCCTTCCTGTTTCTCGTCTGACCCCCCCAGCGCGTGGTTCCTCTCTGGACCTACGACCTCGGCTTCCCTGACACCGTCCCCGTCCCCGAGGAACGGCTTCAGCCCTTACGGTGCTTCTGTGGACACGCGGGGTTCGGCTGCCGTAACCGCGTGGGCACCCCTCCGGCTCACCCTAACTCCTGTGCAGCCCTGCCCTCCCCGACCCCGCATCTCCCCTGCCCCCCTGGGGTCACAGCCCAGCTCCTCCCGGCCCCCTCCCTGCAGTGACCGGGAACCCTCTCTTCCGGAATGGCGACCCTCGCTGCCCGGTGACCAGTGTCTTGACTGTTTTCCATACTGTGATCCACCTTTCAGCCTCGGGGAGGAGGGAGACTGGTCTCCGTCACTTCCTTTGCTGGAGGCCGACGTCCCGGATGAGATGGAACTTAAAAAAAAATCACACCGTGGTACATAGTCACTAAGTAAAATGTGGAAAAATGCATAAAAGTATCAAGAAGGGGCCGCCACCACCCCCGCCCCCGGAGTCCCCGTGTCCAAACCCGCGAGCCTTCTGAGCACCTGCTCCTTCTCTGTGTGCCCAGCACCCATATCCCTCTCCCGGGACGGCCCTGACACCAGGCGTCCACGCTCCCCGCTCTGGAGGCTGGAGTCCCAGACCCAGGTGCCGGCAGGTGGGTTCCCGTGAGGCCCTGAGGGAGGGTCTGTTCATGCCCCTCCCCCAGCCGCTGGCGGGTCCGGCTTCTCTGGGGCTTATAGACGCACCCCCCCCCCCCCACCGTCCTCGTGTGGCCATTCCCTGTGACTCAGAGTTTCCCTCTTTTCACTGGGACATAGTCCTGACAACCTCTAATGACCTCATCTTAACTCACAACACCCGCAAGGACCCGTTTCCAAATCAGGTCCCCTTGGGAGGTCGTGGGGGTGCTGACTTCAGCCCAGGAATTTGGGAGACACGGTTCAACACCAATTGTACACTTCATGTCCGGGGTCTTGTCTCGGGGCCGCAGTGCAGGGATCCCTCTGCCCTTTGGAGACACTGTTTCGGGGGCTACACGGTGCATCCTTTTGATCTTTCGGGAGGTGCGTGGGACAGGCCGGTCTTCCCGAGGCCTCTGTCCTCGTCCTGCACTGCGGGCTGCTGTTGCAGAAGGAGAAGCCCCTTCCCCGGACCCTGCCTGGCCCCAGAGGGGTCTGGGCCGTGGGTGCCCCTGTGCCAGACCTCTGTCCCTCAGGCGTCTGAGCCTGCTGCACACAAGCGGTCCTCCCACGGACCCCCCCAGGGTATGAGTCTCCTCCTGGGTCTCACCCAAATGAATGGGGCACGCCCGGGCCCGCGGCCTCACTGGGGCACTCACAGCCTACAGGACAGGGCGGTGATGACCCCTTCACGACAGCAGTCTGTGCTCACTGCCCTGTGCCGGGCTCTGTTCCCCCAGGGTCTGTGGCTGGAGTCTGCCCCCCCCCCCATGAGCCCACCCCCTGCTGACCCCACCCCCTGCTGACCCCATGCAGGGTTGGTGGGCCGGCAGTTCCCTGTGAGCTGCTCCTTGAGAGCTTTTGTTGACTTTCCCAGCTGGCCAGCTCTGTAATCTGCTGGTCAAAGGCCACATCCGCTTCCTCGAGAACCGTGCACGTGGCCACAGGTCCATGCCCTGCCCCCGCCCCAGCCGGTGCTGCGTCACAGACCCTGGTCCCAGGTCCAGCTCTGGCATTCTGGCTTTGTGGAGCCCTGGCACCTCCTGGGGGGTGGCCACCTGCACTCTTTCTTCAGGAAAACGGGGACATCGGAAGCTCTCCGTCTACCCCTGACCTGTGCACACGGCTGAGGCCACCCCCGGGGGAGACGGGCCCCTTTCCAGGGGCAGGGGACACAGGCTCTGGTCTTTTGGTCTGGTCTCAGCTCCTTGCTGGGTGGGGCCAGGGGCTGTGTGGACCTGTGCAGGCAGGGTCCCATCTCTTCCCACCCCCAGAGCTAAGTGGTAATTCTGGCCCCTTCCCAAGCCTCACAGGCCTTAGGTCTTAGTGGTCACATGTCCCCTGTCCCTGGGGCCCTTCGGTCCTCTCCCAGCCCCTGGCTTCCCAGGGAGGGGCCCAGACCAGGTGGGGCCCAAGTATTTGGGTCACAAAGGGCCTCCGATGGTCCTCTGGGGGCCTCTGGGTGGGGCCAGGGCCCCCTTCTTGATGCGGGACACAGACTGGCCTTTTGTGCGTGGCAGGCCGAATCTCAGGGATTTCCTCAGGCACTCACTCACTGGGCCGAGCTCCCACGTGGTCAGAGGTGGGCAGCCCTAGGGCAGGGCCAGGCAGGGAGGGCCATGACAGAGCAGGGGACGGCTGACCAGCTGGGGACAGAGTCCCCACTGAGTGTGACTCTTAGAGCAAAGGGGTCCCTGTGGTGCAAGTGACCGTTGCTTCCTGGCCGTGCTGTGGGAGCACAGGGAGCGATGGCCGCTGTCCCAGGTTCGGACCAGGCACAGAAAGGGGAGAGGCCCGCCCTGCATGCTGGCTGCAGACCTGCAGTCCCAGCTGGGGCGGGGGCCCCTGGGCCCGAGGGGACCAGAGCCATGCAGGACGCCTCCCAGGGCCCACTGTGCACAAAGACCTTGGTTCCTGGGCCGGTGAGGGTGCTCGTCTGCTTGACCGCCAGGGGGCAGGGGCCCCAACTGCAGGGCACCTGGGGTGGGCGTGGCCACACTCACTGTCACGCTCAGGCTCATGTGTCCAAGTGCCTGGGCAGTTGCACACACCTTGCCCACATGCTGGCCCTGGTGTGCACATCCTCACCACTCACGTGTGTGTGTGGTCCCACACGCCTGCTCCCTCACGTGGTCACACACACACATACACACACACACACACACACACACACACACACACACACGCCCCCCAGGACAGAGTGCGGGAGCCAGGCGCCACCTGCTGGTGAACATCATCCTGGTGTGACACCTGCTTCTGGAAGCTTCCAGAGCTAGCTGTGCTCAGGTGGGGGTGGGGACACAGTCCCAGGGGCGAGGTCCCTGCACAGGAGGCTGTGGGGGCCCCCAGCTCCCAGAGCAGGCCCAGGTGGGCAGGCAGCACAGCGCACTGGGAGGGTGGGAGCACCCAGCTCCCGGGACCCCCACCCCGGCCTGGCAGGGCCTGCGTGCGGCTCCGGGGGAGGAGGCCCTTGGCTGCACCTGACCTGAGGGACTCTGGTCCCCACGCTCTCCATGGCTGTGCTGAGTCCCTCTTTCCTGTGAACGTTCAGACTCTGACACCAGCTTTCCACCCCTGCTGCCCACAAGGACCCCAATGGTTTGCAGTCGCCTGGCCTGGCCCGGGAGGAGGGGGCAGTTGCCTGAAGGTCAAAGGGAAGGTCACCTTGGCTTCCGCCCCTGGGGGACCCCGCTCACCAAGGACTCACGGGTGGGATCTTCCCCACCATCTTTCTGCGAAGTTGACAGGCATCCAGCTGTCTTGACCCGCCCCTCCCTTCACCTCCCGTGGCTGCCCTGCCCCTGGCTCCCTGGGACCGTAGTCCCCACCCCCAGATCTGATCATGATGCTTAGGACATGTCCACAAGCACCGGCTGCCCCCCATGAGAGAGCACTCGGGGGCTCCACGTGTGCCTGCTGGGACCCCGCAGACCTGCCCCTTGGCCTGAGGCAGGGTCTGGGGCCTGGCCTGGGACTCTGCATGGTCACTGGGCAGCTGGCAAGTCTGGGGGCATCAGGGGGCGGGCTCGGCTGGGGATGGTACTTGGGGCAGAGCTGGTCTCCGCCTCCCCAGCCAGACCTCTCCAGGTCACTACGCACAGACCCTGAATTCTGAGGTGTCGCCCGCCGCCCCAAAAGCACCCCGGCGCTCAGTCTCTGTGCTGTTGGAGCTGAGGGCAAGGTCAGTGGTCTTGGTGGGCGTGTCAGGCCAATGCGGTGGGCCCCAGACCCTCGATCCCGGAGACTGCCTCCTCCTGGCCACCCCCAGCCCCTGGGAGAGCACCTTCCCCACAAGGCTTCTCAGGACGGGACCCCCTGCACCCCCACTCCTCGAAACACTGGCAGCGGAACCCTGCCTGGTCTGGGAAGCGTCCCGGTGGCTGGAGACCTACTTGGCCTGTCCAGCGCTGCCCCTGGTGGGGTAACAGCCCGTTTCCTAACTCGCCCATAGGTGGGGACGAGCCACATCAGGGAAGGGGATGACCCAGGGTCACACGCACCTGGAGCCTGGTCCACGCTGGCCCCCTCAGGCCCAGTCATCGTGGTTGGTGCTGTTCGGGGATGGCAGCTGAGGACAGTGTCTGGCCTGAGGTCCTCAAACCCCCAGCCAGCCACACGCCCACCGCCCAGGCGGCCCCTTCTGGGCTGGGGGCCTTCATAGTCACTGCCTGTTTGCTCATGGGCAGACCCCTCACTGCCAGGGACTTAGCTGGCCTCCTCCCGGGTCCCAGCAGCCTGGCTGAAGGCCCTGCCTGTGTCTGTGGGGACTTTTGCCCCATGGGCCGCTGCCCTCCCCTGGCAGCTGGCCCTCCTGCCCCCAAGACACCGCGCGGACCACAGGCCGTAGATGGGGATAGGAAGTGGCAGTCCACACAGGGGCACGGGAACCGGCCTCTGCCATCAACAACTGTGAGCTTTTATTGAGCACCAAATGTATGCAGCACCTGCTGAGGGTGGGAGGCCCCAGAGCAAAGAGCGGGCTGGCCCTGAAGAGGCTGGTGAGGACCTGTGGCTGCAGACACCCCCGAAACCTCCAGCCCTAGCCCTGCACGCCTGGGCCCACCTCCTCCTCCTCCCCCTGCGCTCTCCCCCATCCTCCTTCCTCCCCCTGCCCTCTCCCCCATCCTTTTTCCTCCCTCTGCTGACCTGACCTGTTGCTGGGGGGTGGGGGCCCGGAGGAAATGACCTCTAGGGACCTGACCTGTTGCTGGGGGGTGGGGACCCGGAGGAAATGACCTCTAGGGACCTGACCTGTTGCTGGGGGGTGGGCTCCAGCAGAAGGCAGCCTTGCTCCTCTCCCAGCCTGTCCCTCTAGGGGCCACCTCGGGCCGGGGCAGGGCCAGGAGGGACCCCCTGGGTGCTGAATGAAGGCTGCGGTGGGCTAGGTGTGGCCAGTGTCCCCCTGCCCAGGGGACAGATGCAGGGATGGGGAGGGTCCTGTCTGGTAGCTGACACGGTGCTCTTGGTGTGGTCCCGGGTTCCTCACCCTAACTCCCCTCCCTCATGCCTCACCCAGCCCACCTCTGCCCTAATCTCACCCCAAGCCGCAGCCTAAACTCCTCGGCCCTGAGCCCTGAACCCTCACCTGTAACCCCAGCCTAACCTCTCTCCCTGAAGCCCCCTGACCCAACACCCCCGAGGCCGGACCCCTCTGAGCTGACCCCAATCCTCTGAGCCTTGCCCCATCTGTGCCCCCGACAGTGCGTGAGTGTCAGACATGCAGGCCCTGAGCCCCAGTCCTCTCTGTCCGCAGGCATATCCTGCCTGGGCCCGAGGGCAAGGCCGTGCCAAGCGGGGACTGTACTCCCCAGGACACTGCTCGATTCTGTGATCCGGACGAGGGGCCACCAGGCTCCTTCACGTCTGAGAAGCAAACCGATCCTTGGGGGCCTCCTGGCCCCAAGATCCCAGGGCTGGTTCCCGGAAGATGCGGGCACAGGAAGGGCGGTGCTGGACGTGAGCCCACAACAGGACCTGGTCATAAACTGGGTGGGGCCGCGAGGCAGATAACTGGCCCTCCCCGGTGGTTCCTTCCCAGCCTGGCCCCCAGCTGTCGGCCTTTCCTAGGAGCTGGCACCTTTGTTTGCCCTTTGAAGGAGCTGCTGGCCTTGCCTGGCCGAGCCCTGGCCCCGGAGGCTGCAGACACAGAGTCTACCCCGCCCGGCAGCGGGCACAGGCCTGGGGGACCACCGCTGCACAGGCAGGGGGACCGGGACCCAGCCTAGGCAGGGCACGGGCGGAGGCCCCGCGGCCGCTGCCTTGTCCTGAGCTGGGGCCGGGAGCCCACGGTTCCTCTTTCCCGTGGCCTGGCCGCGTCTTGGATAGAGGAGGGTGAAGGTCCACTGAGGGAGAAGGGCCCACTGTCATTTTAGGTTGAAAGGGGACGCTGGGCAAGGGAGCTAGTGTTTGTTCCGCTCCTGCTGGCGGCCCCTCCCCAGGCATCGATATTCGTGGGGTGATTCTAGTAACACTCTCAGACGGGAAATTGTCTCAGCCACTCCCTGGCGTGGCCCACGATTCCCTTGGGACCCCCCAAGGCCCTTGGTGGGGGGGCCGTGAGCACCGGACTGTCTTCAGGACGAGACCGCCAGTGATTGGCCCGTTTCACTGGGCTCGCGCTGGCACGGGTGGTACGGAGCCGCCTGGGGGAAGCCGGGGGCTCCTTTGCAAGTGACCCTGTCCCCACCACACGCTGCCGGGGGGCCCGGCGGGGAGCGTCTCTCATCTCACTTCCTCTAGTCTTGGCCCCGAGGTGAGGACGGCCCGGCCCCAGGAAGCCCTGTCTGGCGGCCGCGGTGTGAGCACAGCCGGCCCCTCGGAAGAAGCGCTGGCTGCTGTGCGGTGGGTCCCAGACCTGGACCCTGGCGGCCCTTCTCCCAGGACGAACGAGGGACCCCGTGGCTTCAAGGAAAACAGCGGACAGGACCGTCGTCGTTGCCACGGGAAATCTGAGCTTTCAGGTTAGGGGTTCGGAGCCACGTCAGCGAGGCGGCTTCCGGACCTCAGGGCCGGGCCACGTGGTGGAGGAGGGAGGGCGAGAAGCCCTGCTGGGAACGGGCCATCTGCAGGGGGACGGTCTGCGGGGCTCTGGGGACAGTGCGGGCCACGCGGAAATCACAGAGCAGGATGGACCGGGGGTGGGGGCTTTGCTGTGACCCACGGGGAGAGTCAGCTGCTGTGGGTTCACCTGCCACGGGCTGGGGGTGGTTCTCTTCCCAAAGGACCAAGTCCAAAAACAAACAAACAAACAAACATAAGAAATGTGGGCCCTGGGTGGCTCAGTCAGCTGAGCATCTGACTTTGGCTCAGGTCATGATCTCACGGTTTGTGGGTTCAAGTCCCGCATCGGGCTCTGTGCTGACAGCTCGGAGTCTGAGTCACCTTCGGATTCTGTGTCTCCCTCTCTCTCTCTCAAAAATAAATAAATAAATAAATAAATAAATAAATAAATAAATAAACCAAAGGACCAAGTCCACGTTCTTTGAGGAGGTGATGGACGTGCCCCTGCCTTTTCCCGCTTCTGTGTGAAGCTGTGTTTTCTCCGGTCACTTCCATCCAGACGAGGTGTCCCGACAGACGGACGGTGGACCCACAGCCAGGAGACGAACCTGCTGCCATGAAGCCCGGAGTCCAGATCTGCACAAACACCTCTCTTCTCACTGAATTTATGTGTTGGAAAAGAAACAAGTTTATTTTATTTTATTTTATTTTATTTTATTTTATTTTATTTTATTTTATTTTATTTTATTATTATCTTTTAATGTTTATTTTTGAGAGAGAGAGACAGAGCACGAGTGGGGGAGGGACAGAGAGAGAGGGAGACCCAGAATCCGAAGCAGGCTCCAGGCTCCAACCTGTCAGCAGAGAGCCCGACGCGGGGCTCGAACTCACAAACTGTGGGATCATGACCTGAGCCAAAGTCGGACACTTAACTGCCTGAACCACCCAGGTGCCCCCAAAAGTTGTATTTTATAAAACTGTTACATATATTAGCATACGATATGTTCATGTTATTCTTAACTGAAGTCACTCACATTTTAAGAATTTCTAAGTTTTAATACCCAACGTGACCAATATTGATAGATCTCACCCACATAAACCAAAGCTCCGTGGGGCCCTTGACACTTTTTAAGGTGTGAAGAGGTTCTGATGTGGAGACGGCTGTCCCTGTCATTAGGGAGAACAGAGGATTCATTTTCCTCATCCAGCTGGGGACGCCCCTCTTGCCAACTGGAAAGAGCGTGTGCTCCTGGGCTCCCTTGCACCTGCTTGGAGGGGGTCTGACCTTGGGGATGCAAGGTGCCCCCATGCACAGGTGCTGACCCACCCAGACCCCTCTACTCCACAGAGCTGCCTCTGCTCCCGACCACTGCCCGGGGCCACAGCCGGCACTGGCTGCTCTCTGTGCAATCATTTATTCGTTACTTAAAATCATTTTTCTCTTCTTTCAAAAATTTTATTTTTTCTATTATAGTAAAATATACACAATGTAAAAAGTACCATCATCACTGACTCTTAAGCGTGCAGCCCAGGGGCGCTAAGCACGTTCATGCTGTTGTGCAGCCGTCCCCACCCTCAGTCTCCAGAACTTTCCATCTTCCCAAACGGAAGCTCTGTCACTGTGAAACACGGACCCCCGGCCCCTCCCCCAGCCCCGGCGCCCACCGTCCGCTCTCCGTCTCCGGGAATCTGGAGACTCCAGGGACCTCGTGTGAGTGGATCACACGTGAGCATCACGTCCCCCCAGGTCCATGCACGTGGTGGCAGGTGTCAGAACGTCCCTCCTCGTCAGGACTGAGCGACAGTCCAGGGAGCGGACGGACTACGTCCGCCCACTCGTCTGTCGGTGGACACGGGGTCACTTCCGTGTTTCAGCTGCTGTGAACGTGGGTGTGCAAATACCCACTCGAGTCCCCGCTCTCAGTTCTTTGGGGGACACCCTCGGGAGAAGTGGGGTTGCTGGATCACGTGATGATTCTATGTTTTACTTTTTGAGGACCCTCCGCCCCGTGTCCACAGCGGCTGCACCAGTTTGCTTTCCCACCAACAGTGCTCGAGGGTTCAGTTTCTCCGCATTCTCGCCAACCCGTGTTATTTCCTGTTTTCTTCTGTTTTGTTTCTTTTCTCGCAACCGTCAGCCTGGCTGGTGTGATGCCCTGGCCTTCTGGTTTGAAGTCTGTTCACAAAGGCCCGTGGGGCTTGGCCTGGATGCCTCGGAGCCCGGGGTGGGTGTTCAGCCTGGGGGGCTCTGCTGCTCTGTGCCCCTCGCTGGCTTCCCTTACCTTCCCTGGGGAGCCCCCACCCCTGGCTCCTGTCGGAGGCAGAGGGGCCTAGGCTACGTGCCTGCACTGGGGGAGCTGGCCCAGGGATCGGGGTACCCGTGGTCTCCTGCCCCTAGAAGGGGCTCGAAGCCTCCCCCCGGGGCCCAAGGAGTCAGTGTCTCGAGTGTCAGAGCTGAGGCCTGCACATCTGGCTGGGACGAGGGCCCAGGTCTCCCTGTCTGGCCGGAACCCAGAGGGCTGGACACCGGATGTGGGTCCCGGAGCTGACACTCGCGTCTTTCTTTACTGTGCTGTTTAATTGTGCTAAGATGGGGCCCAAGGTGTAGGAAGCAGGAATTTATGGCCACGGGTGAGCCCGGAGCTGGCCTGCCCCTTTCTGTGTTTGCTTTGTGAGTAGTGCCCACGTCAGCCCTGCCCTCCGCCGCTGCCACCCAGGAGGCGCTTGGGTGCCCGGATCGCGTGGCAGGAATTTGGAGAGGTGCCCAGCGCCGCCTGAGACCGCCATCAGGGCAAGCAGGCCTGGGCAGCATTTCCGTTCTGGGCATTCTCAGGGACTATTTGTGCCTGATTCTGTTTATTAAATCGCATAAGTCCTCTGAATGCCAAGTGCTCTCTGGGGTCCCTGTCCCGGCCTGCACACAGGGACCTTCAGGGGGACAGCGGTCCTGAGGCACAGGGTCCCCCGCATCTGCGCTCAGAGTCCCGAGTCCCTGGACCCGGGAGACCGCCTGCTGTTCCCCTGGCCACGAGCAGAGAAGTGACGTGAGGGGCAGGGCCAGGGGCTGGGAGGGTGGCAGCGATCACCCGCCACTCAAGGGCACCCCCTCCACCAGCGGGGGTCTCCCTGCCTGGGGAGGGGGCACAGCTGGCCGGCCAGGTGGTGTGGACCTGTCCTCCTGGGGACACAGATGCTCATCGCTGATGGGGATTGCCGCGGTACTGCCCCCACCGGGTCGCGCTGGGGCTGAAACAGTGTCTATGGGTCCTCTTGCCCTGGTGCCCGTGGGCACTCCCAACTGAATTTAACATTAAATATTTGCTAAGGACATAATTTTTAACGGCTGTGCAATATTTTATGGCGCAGCCTCGCTGCCCTTGGCTCAGGGGACAGGGCGCGGCTGTCTGTGACCTGAGGACCCCATGACGCTCAGCACCCCACTAGCCAGAGCACTCACCGCCCCGCCAGGGCGATGGCGAATGTGGGGTCTCATTTCTTTCGCATTTTCTGGAGACAGTCTTCTTGTGGGTTTGGTTATGGCCCTTTGAGGCTGGTAGGCTCAGGGACGCGCGGATGTGGGGTCTCCCCAGTTATGAGTCTCTCCTGTTGTGCTGCTGGAAAGGAGGCCGCGCGCGGGGGGGGGGGACCCGCTGGCCCCAGTGAGAGGTGGCCCTGGGCTAGAAGTCCGTGGGCCCCCGTGAGCCCCGATGGCTGGTTACAGGGACGTCTGGGGCCTCTGGGAATTGGGGTCAGACCAGAGCCAGGGCCCCGTGCCCCCCAGAGCCTGCTGCTTTCCCCCCCCCTCCCCCCGGGGCACCATGGCCCTGGTAAACGCCACAGGTCCTTTGTGGAAGGCGGGGACAAGGTGGCCAGCGGATGTGTGCAGCCGTGCCCGGGGTCCTCCCTCCAAGCACGGGGTCTGGGGCCGTGAACTGGCTCTGGTCTCAGAGCTGACCCGGGGTGGAGTGGGGGGAGGGAGGTGGGAGGAGGGGGGGTGGAGGGGGGAGGGGGGCGGGTGTCTCTCTTGTCGGGATTCAGGTGGGACGTTTGCCCGCTTGACCCAGGACGTTTCTGCTCATACGATCGAGTGTGGATTCCGTGGGCATCCCGTCTATTCCCCACTAGGAATGCCGTGATCCCCCCGTGGTCACCGCGCCTCACTGCGACCCACACTGTGTTGACGGCCACCCGGGCTCCACCATCCGTCCCGGGAGCCATGCCCAGCTGGCCTTGGGTGGCCGAACCCCGCCCGCCGCTCAGCCCCTGCTCCCTGGGATCCAGCTGTCCTCACCGCGTGCAGGTTCCTGGGTCAGAGGCTGGAGCACCCTGCCCCCCTCCCTCACCCCCACAGTCCGGGAGATGTGGCCTGGAGAGGACAGTGACCACGGGGCTCCGCCAGGACTCCTGGGGGCCCCGTCCATGGTGGTGAGACGGGCATGTCCGGGACCCCTCTGGGCGGGAGAGAGTCTTCCATGATAGATGGACTCTGGTGTCCAATCCCCCGACGCCTCTGGGTCCCCTTCTGCAGAGACAAGGTGGCTATGGCATTTCAGCCTCACGCAGTGTGGCCACGGCTGGGTCTGTGTGCCACCACCCTGAGCACAACACGAAATGCAGTTTGCTCAGTGCCCGCACCGGCACTCCGTCCTCTCTTAGTGGCCGCCTGTCTGTGTCAGCTGGGGACGCGCTGCCTCTGGGCGGCAGGGCCCCTCCTGCGGTCCGGGCCCCACGGGAACCAGCCGAGGGGCTGGTTTCTGTCACATGTTGGGGGGGGGGGAATTCATCAGCTTCCTTCACTCTCTTGCTCAGGAAAGCGTTCTTTCCCTAAAGGTAAACATTCGACCCCTTTTCAGGATGCTGCGTTTTCTCCTTTTTGTTTTTACCGTATAAGCATTGCTCAGGACAGCAAAGATTCTCATCAATGTTATTTTTAAATTGTCTCCTTTATTTGTTGCACAGGCAGAGTAGCGTGTGAGAGCGATTCCATCCGCATGTGGACTCCGGTCTCCTTGCTGGCCACAACAGAGGGCCACGGACCACGGAGCTGAAAACAACCGAAAGTGGCTCTCACGGTTCTGGGGCCGGCCAGGCATCTGGAATCTGAGAGGTGTCGCGAACCTGGTCTCTCCTGGAGGCTCTGGGAGAACCTTCCTGCCTCTGCCGCCGTGGCCACTTGGCCTTCTTTCTTGTGTCTCTCCGGGTGTCCCCTCCTGTCTCTTGTAAGGATATTGGCATTTGATTTAGGTCCACCCTAAACCCAGGATGGTCTCCTCCCGGGCCCAAAGATGGTGACCCTCGAGGTTGCCAGGCAGACGTGTCCTTTGGGCGTCGTCCAACCACGGCGTCCCAGCACAGCCTTCCTTACGGATCCGGGAGCACCGGGGGGCTCTGCCTGCCCCCGGCCGGCAGGGTGGGGAGAGGCTCTTGGACGCTGATGTTTTCAGCAGCAGCTAAGGGAACGAACACACTAGCAGGAGACGATCCTCGCCCCGGTGGAGATCCGAGGTGGCGGGGAGGGGACAAGCAGGAGGCTGTAACACTGCCTGTCCCCGTGCTTAGGGGGAGGACCCCAGGGCACGGCTGCACACGTCCACTGGTCACCTTGTCCCTGCCTTCCCCAAAGGACCTGCGGCATTTACCAGGGTGATGGTGCCCCGGAGGGAGGGAAAGAAGCAGGCTTTGCGGGGCACAGGGCCCTGGCTCTGGGCCGACCCCGTTTCCTGCTGCTTCCCTGTGGGCTTTGTCAACAGCAGGCCCTGGCGGGGGCCGTGGCGAGGAGCTTGGGCGATGCTTTGGAGGGCACACTGGGTGGTGGGGTGTGTGGGGGGGTGTCGGTGTTTGGGGGTACAGGCGGGGGGACAGAGGGGGGCAGGCGTGGAGGGGTGTGGAGGGCAGGGGGGCAGTCGGCAAGGGGGCAGAGAGCAGAGGGGATGCATTGGGTGGTGTTGGGGGGTGCGTGGGGGTGCACCAGTGGTGAGGGGAGGGTGGGAGCATGGGAGGGGGAGCCTGGGAGAGGCGAGCTGGAGGGCCAGGCATGGAGGGGTGCGGGGGGGCTGGCGTGGAGGGGCATCGGGGGCCATGGGGGGCATTGCCGTGGCGGTCGTCGGTGGGGGCAGTGGGCCTCCTGCCCCTTTCAGCCCCCCACCAGCCGCCCGGTGCCTCCTGCGCACACCAGCTCGGCCCCGGGTCTGAGCGCCTGGGTCCCGTAAGCCCCCCTCTCCCTCTCTGTTCTCTGGGCTCACGGCCTGCGTCTGCTAATGCCCGGGTCCCTGTCGAGATGTGCGGCCTTCAGAACTAAGTAACGATTCCCCGGGCGAACTCCCCTCCGTTCGTGACACCTGTCACGGTTCAGGTTTCTCCGACTTGCTAGAAGTTTCTGTGGCTGATGGGACGTTCTGTCCAGCTCAGGCCCTATGGGAGGGTCACGACTCGGGGCCCTGGGTATTTGGAGGAGGCCCAGGCACCTCTGCAGAGCACCGTCCTGCTTTGGAGAAGCGGGTCCTGCCTTGCTCCTGGGCCCCGTGGGGCTGGCTGGCACGGGGCCAGCGAGTGGGGCCATCGAGCTCTGCTGCCCTGTGAGCAGAGTCCTTGGCCCACCACGCTGCGGGCAGGCCGCGGGGCCCTGCCGGGCTCTGGGAGGTGGCGCCTGCGAATCGGGAGGGCCGCTCGTGGGGCTGGGGAGGCCGTGTGGGGGGACCACCGGTGGCAGGGCCACTGCCTCCGTCCACAGCTGTGGCCGGTTGCCTGAGGCTGGGGCCTGGTTTACGGGGTCCTGCAGGGTCGTCGGCTGGCTCCCAGTAGGACGGAGGCTGGAGCGTGGGCTCGGCCGGCAGCTCGTGGCCGCGGAGCAGAGTCTGGGGCATCGAACTCCGGCACAGCTGTGTTTCAGGGCCCGGACAGCAGGGGGGGCGCAGTGAGGCACTGAGCAAGTCGGTGGTGGGCCCGGGAGGCCGCTTCCCCCTGGGGGCTGTCCCCGCAGCTGTACCGTTTCTTCATGGTCCACTGGTTTGGGGGGAAGGGGAAGGATTTGCCCACTGGTTACCGTCGGCCCCTGGTCGGAACATCACCTGCTGGGGTGACGTCCCCACAAGCAGGGCTGTGCCCGAGGGGTGTCGGCCAGGTGTGCAGGGGAAGCGGAGGGGGGGCCCTGGGTGGGAGGGAAGGCTCTGTCAGGACGCGCTTGCTGGAGGCCGCTTGGACGCCCCCCAGTGCTGCTGCTGAGTGGCCGCTGGGACGAGCCTCAGAGGTGGTGTGGCAGGGGTGCGGCTGGCCCCTGCAGACGGAGCTCTGGCCTGCTCATCCAGGGGCTACTTGCCGGGACTGGGAAGTGGCCAGAGGTCTGGACCCACAGGGATCCCCAGAGAGCGGCTGGAGACTTGGCCGAATGCCCCGGGGCCTAGAAAACGGTTGTAAGACGGATCGAGCAGTCTGGGGAGGAGGGGCCGGACGCGCCCCTGCGATGGGCAGGGGTGCGGCCCTTGGTGCCCCACGTGAGTGCCCACCCAGGATGCGAGAGGACCCGTTCAGATGGCGCCCGTCGCCTCTTTCCCGGGTCCCTCTGTGGCTCGCTCAGTGGCCCATGAGCACAGTGGCCTTCATGGCAGGATGGAGGTTCTGCCTGCTGGTCGCAGAGCCAGCCACGGGGGACAGGGGACAGGCCAGCCGTGGGTCCTCATCCGTCACGGAGGACCAGCCACCGGCCCTGTTTCCCTGGGCGTGGGTTTGCTTGCCGCCCACGGAGCGTGGCCCTGCGCCCCGACGCCCCACGGCTTCCCGCTGACGCTTTCTCCTTGGAGCGAAGAAGGCCAGCAAGGCCTCCAGCCGCGCCTGCCTCCCTCACCAGGCCCTGCGCCCCGTGAGCGCCGGCCTGATATCAGACCGACGGCCCGAGGCGATCCAGCTGTGGTGCCCGCCGGGGGCTGGCCGGGAGGGAGGCGACGTCCATGCCTCTTCTCGGGGTCCTGGTGGCGCTCGCTCTCACGCCCGGCCACCTGCTCTTCCAGTGTGGTTCCTCATTCGCGTTTGGAGGGCTTGGCTCCTAAGGGAGGATGGCTCCCACCACGGACGCGGGACCCGCTGTTGGAGTCACCGGTCGGGAGTGGCCGGCGGTCCCTCCTGCCTCCGGGCCGCGGCGTGAGACGTGGCGCCGCCGTCCTGGCTGGGGTGGCTTCTGAGGGGAGGTCAGGTGGTGGCTCTGACACGGAGCAAGTGCGTGGGACCCAGGGAGGCCAGGACCGAGGCCAGACGCCTGTGACCCGGAGTAATAATAAGTGCTTGTTTCCACACACCTTAACTCGAAATAATTTTCGGCTTCCAGAATAGTTGCAAAACAGCACAGAGGTGAAGCGTGTACCCTGACCAGCTTCCGCTCACGGTGCCGCACTCAGCCTAACGACTCTCGCTGGTTCCCGTCGGGCACCACGCGCGGACTCTCTCCGGACGTCTCTGGCCTCTCCGCTGTGCCCTTGTGTCCAGATCGCACATCACATCGGCTGCCACATCTCTGCTCCGTGACAGCTCCTTGCCCCTCCCCTGTCTCCCTCGGCCTTGGTCATTTGAACAGCCCCGATCGGTTATTTTGTAGAACGTCCCTCAAGTTGAGTTTGTCGGACGCTTTCTCATGGCTGAGTGGAGGTTTGGCAGAGGTGAGGTGCCCCTCTTGGCGTGCGACGCGGGTTCCCGACGTGGCTGTGCTGGGTTCCCGGCCGTGCTAACCCCCTCCTGTGGGTGGGGGGGTGCCTGCCAGGCTTCTCCACCACTTTTTCTACTCCTTACTATTTTGCTACTGCTTAACTTATGACTATCTGCAGGCAGTTACTTTGAGTCTCTGTGCGTGTTTCTCTTCAGACGTGGGCCCCGACCGCGACATCTGTCAGTAGGCACTGCCTGCAATCAATCCCACAGTGTCTGCTGGTGATTTCGGCCTCCCTGTCCCCTTGTACATTAATCGGTCGGAACTCCTCTATAAGAATGACCTGTTGCTTCCCATTCATGTACTTACTCAATCATTCATATCACAATGGACTCATTGATAGTTGTTTGATTCCCTGGGTTGTAATCTCATTTTACAGCCGCAGACTTGTTTTGCTTAAATTGTTCTGGCTCCAGCCTTTGGGTGCTGCCTCAGGCGGCCCTCTGTGGCCTTGTGACGCACATCCGTTATTTTTGGAACAGTTCCTTATTTTCTGCCGCCACGAAGTGCTCCAGGCTTTTTCATAATTTCCTTTTCCAGAAACTCAATTGCTTCTCCAAGGAGCCCCATTTCCTCTTATTGGAGAATGGTATTTATTTACTTTTATTTTTTAATGTTTATTTATTTTGAGTGAGAGAAAGAGAGAGAACAGGGGAGGGGCAGAGAGAGAGAGAGAGAGAGAGAGAGAGAGAGAGACAATCCCAAGCAGGCTCCGTGCTGTTAGTGCAGAACCCGATGCGGAGCCCAAACTCACTAACCGTGAGATCATGACCTGAGCCAAAGTCAAGAGTTGGACGCTTAACTGACTGAGCCCCCAGGCACCCCTGGAGAATAGCATTTAAAAGCCAAGACCTGGGCCCTGGGTGTGGTCATGACTCCTGGAATGCAGGTCCTCTCAGAGGTACATGTTTGTGTCTTAGCTACATTTACACATCCATCTATCTATTTCCATCTATTATCTCTATCATCTATCATCTGTCTATCTGTCTATCTATCTATCTATCTATCTATCTATCTATCTATCTATCATTTACTCAGTGCTTATCATTTTAAGCCACTGGGTTTGGGATGTTTTGTTATGCAGCAGTAGCTGACTGATACCTGTGGCTGGGACTTTGCAGACTATGTTTGCAGGCTCCCTGGCCAGCTGGCTT
Source organism: Felis catus (assembly GCF_018350175.1). Taxonomy (NCBI): domain Eukaryota; kingdom Metazoa; phylum Chordata; class Mammalia; order Carnivora; family Felidae; genus Felis; species Felis catus. Next base: position 114,590,763 of record NC_058377.1, on the reverse strand, counting down.
CCTGGAAGTCACTGTTGACAGATGGGGAGGGAGGGGAGAATGGATTTGCTTCCTTTTTCCAGCTCCTTTGGAGCCCCTCCACTCACAGAGGATGGCTCCCACCCTTGGGCACTCCCACCACCAGCCATGCCAAACCCCTCAGTGCCCCACCCCCCACACTGCTCCAGGTCCTGGTGACCCCACCTGTCCTTTTTTGTCCCCACCCAGCTATGGGAGTGGAAGCTGCTCTCTGCTACTCCTAATGTCAGTGACTCAGGGCCCCCTTTTGCTCTTCCAGCCTCTAGCACCTGAGTAACCAATTCTCTGAATCATCTCTTTTTGAAATGCCTAGTGTGGTTTCCTTTTTCTTATGGGACAGTAATTGATAAAGGGTGGGTTTTTGGGTCAGTCCAAGGTCCAAGGGCTAGAGAGAGGCTACAGAGCAGGTGAGGGGACAAGTGGGGCCCCAGAGACAGAGCCTCTGGGAGGAGGGGCTTCACAACTTGTGGGATGCCACAAAAGCAGGATTTGGGGGATGTATAGCACTAAACAGTTACAACAGAGAAGAAGAAAGAAGGGTCTTGCATCAGTGACCTAAGCTTCCACCTTAAGAAATTAGGAAAGAAAAAAAAGCTAATTAAACCTAGAGTAAGAAAGGAATAAGATGAAGCAAAAAACAAACTGAAGCACCAGAGGAAAAAATCAATGAATCAGAAAGCTGGTTCTTTGAGAAGATCAATAACATCGATAAACTGATAGGAAATAGAGAAGACTCGGAGTATAAACACTAGGAATGAGAGGTGACATCACTACAGATCCCACAGATGTTAGGAAGATAATAAAGGGAATATTATGGATAACTTTCTGCCACTAAATGTAGCAACTGAAATGAAATGGACAAATTTCTTGAAAGACATAATTTAGTGAAGCTTGTTCAAACAGAAGTAATTGGAAAGGCTCTCTCTATTAAAGAAATGGAAAATAAAACCAAAAACCTTCCTACAAAGAAAGCTCCAGGCCCAGATGGTTTCACTGGTGAATTCCATCAAACATTAAAAAAAAAATTTAATGTTTATTTATTTTTGCAAGACAGGGAGAGACAGAGTGTGAGCAGGGGAGGGGCAGAGAAAGGGAAACACAGAATCCAAAGCAGGCTCCAGGCTCTGAGCTGTCAGCACAGAGCCTGACACGGGGCTCGAACTCATAAACTGTGAGATCATGACCTGAGCCAAAGATGAACGCTTCACTGACTGAGCCATCCAGGCATCCCCATCAAACATTTAAAGAAGAAATAACACCAATGCTGCACAGACTCTTCCAGAAAAATTGAAAAGGAAGGAACATTTCCCACCCCTTTCTCTGAGGTCAGTATTAATTACCCTGATGCCCAAACCACACAAAGACACCACAAGAAAGGAAAACTATAGACTAACATCCCTCATGAACATAGATGCAAAAACTCTAAATAAAATTTTGGTAAATTGAATCTAACAGCCTATGGAAATCATGACTGATTGGGGTTTATTACAGGAATGCAGGGTTGTTTAGGATTCAAGTCAATGTAATTCATCATATTGCTAGACTAAAGAAGAAAAATCATATGATCCTCTCAATAGATGCCAAAAACAAAATTATCAAAATGCAACACCCATTCTGATAAAAACTCTCAGCAAACTAAAAGAAAAGACTTTCCTGGTAAATAGCATTCATAAAAAAGACTATGGCTGACATCATATTTAGTGACTGAATGCTTGTTCCTGAAAGTAGGAAAAAGACCAGGATATGGGCTCACACCTTATCCAGTCACTGCTGTGCTGGAAACCACGGCCAGTGCAGCCAGCAAGAGAGATAAACTTAAAAAACGCATCTAGACTGGCCAGGAAGCAGTAAAAGTGTCTTTATTCACAGATGACATGACCTTCTATGAACAAAATCTGGAATCTACAAAATTAACTGTAATTAACGGGTGAGTTTATCAAGGTTGTAGGTACTACAAGATCAATATGCAAAAATCAATTATATTTTCATAAACTGGCAACAATGAGAAATTTAAATAAAGGCACCACTTTCAATAGTGTGAAAGTGTGAAAAATATGAAATACTTAGAGAAAAATCTGACCACAGATGTGACAGGCCCATGTGACTGAGTGCCACAACACATTGCTGAGAAAAATTACATAACCATTGGAGAGATAGACTGTTTCTGTGGGTTGGAAGATGTGGTATCGCTAAGATCCAATTCTCAAGCTCATCCATAGATCTGATGCAATCTCAGTCAAAATCCTAGCAGCTGGGAGCCTCTGATTTCTTGTTACTCATATCGGGTTTCTCCAAAGAGCAATGGTCAAACTTCTGTGAAAAATGGCCACAGCACTGTCAATCAGTGGACAGCGTGAGCTCAGGGTAGACAGGACTCACAGGGACCACTGTATGGCTCTGCCATTCTCTGGCTAGTGAGCTCAGGCAGCTCCTTCACCCTCCCTGATCTCAGCTTCCTCATCTCTGGAACGGAGTAATGTGAGCAGCTGCCTCCTGGAGATGTGGAGGGCTTTAATGAAGTGGGAAAATTCAACACTTGGCCACTGTCTGTGTATGGTAAGCCCTCATGGGGTGTGAGCTCTGAGGAGTTGCTACAGAAGGCACATCCACTCACTCTAAGAGATTTCATTTGTTCATCCCTTCACTCATCCATCCGCCCACCTACCCACTCACTCATCCATCCATCCATCCATCCACCCATCCATCCATCTATCCATCAATCATCCATTCACCCACCCATTCACCTATCCATCCATCCATCATCCACCCACACATCCATCATCCATCCATACATACATACATCCACAGACCCATCCATCCACCCAGCCATTCACCTATCCATCCATCCATCCATCCATCCACACATCCACCCATCCATCCATCCATCATCCATCCAACCATCCATCCATCCATCCATCCATCTCTTCTTCCTTCCATCCATCCATCCATCCATCCATCCATCCATCCATCCATCTGTCATCCATCCATCCAACCATCCATCCATCCATCCAATCCATCATCCATCCATCCATCACCATCTACCCATCACTCCATCCATCTCCATCCAACCATCCAACCATCCATCTAACCATCCAACCATCCATCCATCCATCCATCCATCCATCCATCCAATCCATCATCCATCCATCCATCATCCATCCATCCATCATCCATCCATCCATTGCCATCTACCCATCACTCCATCCATAATCCATCCATCCATCCATCCATCATCCATCCATCCATCATCCATCCATCCATCGTCATCTACCCATCACTCCATCCATAATCCATCCATCCATCATCCATCCATCCATCTCTTCTTCCATCCATCCATCCATCCATCCATCCATCCATCCATCCATCTCTTCTTCCATCCATCCATCCATCCATCCATCCATCCATCCATCTCTTCTTCCATCCATCCATCCATCCATCCATCCATCCATCCATCCATCTCTTCTTCCATCCATCCAACCATCCATCCAACCATCCATCCATCCATCCATCCATCCATCCAATCCATCATCCATCCATCCATCGCCATCTACCCATCACTCCATCCATCTCCATCCAACCATCCAACCATCCATCCAACCATCCATCCATCCATCCATCCATCCATCCATCCATCCAATCCATCATCCATCCATCCATCCATCCATTGCCATCTACCCATCACTCCATCCATAATCTATCCATCCATCATCCATCCATCCATCATCCATCCATCCACCCAACCACCCATCCATCCATCCACCCATCCATCCATCCATCCATCCATCCATCCATCATCCATCCAACCATCCATCAATCCATCCATCCATCCATCCATCCATCCATCCATCCATCTCTTCTTCCATCCATCCATCCATCCATCCATCCATCCATCATCCATCCATCCACTCATCATCTACCCTTCCCCCTATCCACCCCCTATTCCTCCCTCCCTCCCTCCCTCCTCCACCCACCCAGTCACCCAGAAGCAGAGTTACCGAGCACATCTACTGTAAAGCTGGCCTGTGGAGGATCCTACATAGGCTGCTGCTCTCAAGGCACTCACAGAAAGAAGGCCAGCAAGTCACACATTGTGGCCAGGGTGGTGATGACTATGGTCAGGGTGAGGGTATGATACTTGAACTAGGTCCACCACTGCCTAAAGGTGGCTGGGTCTTCTGAAGCACAGTGGCCTTTTCTTCATAAGGAGGCCGGCCCAGTGGCCACCTGCCCAGTGGAGCCCAGGCCAAGAAGCCCAGCCTGCTGACTTGGCCTTTCCCCATTCTTACCCAGAACAAATACTCCGTGTGCTTATCCACCCACACTTTATAGACCGCTTGGGGGGAAGGTAAGTTTATGTCCTATTCATAAACTCTTGCAGTCCAGGAGATGATGTGGGACCTGGTCCTGCACACCCATAGGTCTTTCAGAACCTTTGAAGGGGCAGGATGTGGGCATGGCTGGTGCTGGCCTGCCCTTGAGTCCTCAGATGCTCACTTGCCAGGAACTCTTTCCCTGTGGCTTGCTGGGGCTGGGGTCTCCCCTGGGTGTCCAGAGGGGCTGAGAACCCATGATTTCTTTCGGCACGCCCTCCTTCTGCCTGCTGAGGCTGGGCCAGAGCCGTGGAGCTGGGGTTGGGTGTAGGGTCTGAGAGGGGTGTGTATATAGAGAGAAGGTGGGGAGAGGGAGAGAGAGGGAGATTTATTTTAAGGAATTGTGGGGCCTGCAAGTCTGAAGCCTGCAGGTTGGACACCAGGGAAGGCCGATGTTGCAGCTCCAGACCAAAGACCATCCGGGAGCAGAATCTCTCCTTCTGGAGTCCCTCAGTCTTTTTTCTCTTAAGCCTTCAACTGATTGGATGAGGCCCACCCACATTATGAAGGGTGATCTATTCACATCTAAAACATACCTTCATAACAACATCTAGATTGGTGTTTTATCAAAAATTGGTACTGTGGCCTAGCCATGTTGATGCATAAAATTGACCTTCACACCAGGTGACCCAGAACGGGGTGGGGGTGGTGGGCTAGGGATGCACCTGCTATCTTCGGGTCTCTCTGACAGGTGTGAGGCTTCATCTTCTCTCTTCTCTCCACAACCTTCCTTTCTTCTTCCTCCTTCCCACTTCCTTCCTGCCCCCCCAACATCCTTCCCACCTTCTCCCCTCCCCCTACAAACCCTCCCCCCCCACACAACCCTTCCACTTCCCGATGAGTCAGGTTTGTGGACAGAAAGCAGTAGAACAGTCACTTTAGGCTGCGTTTCATGACGTCTTTGTGGCCTCCTCCCTGTGGTAAATTCGTGCGACACTTGGGAACCGTGTCTTGTCAGGGTAAACACTGCTGGGTGTGGGGCCTGGTGGGGAGGCCCCAGGTGCCCCGGCCCTGTGCTGGGGGTCTGCCTGTCACAAATGCAGTCAGCGACCCCTCAACAGCCTCCCGGCTGCAGCTGGGCAGGGCTGTGTCCTCCAGAGGACAGGGGACGAGGAGCCTGTGGGGCCCAGGGGGAAACACACTCCAGCTGCAGAGGGGAGACCCCCAGGGCACACCGTCCCTTTCCCACGTCTGTCCGTGTGTCACAGGTGGTGGGTGGACGTGCCTCAGGGCCCCGGGCATCTGTGGCCCCAGCCGGGCACTTTCCAGTTTGTCTACCCTGTATGCAGCGGAGCCTGCGCCCCACTGACTCACCTGTGAGCGGCCCCATGACCACGGCGAGAAAGCCCAGCTGGCAGCGAGGGCTGACTGGGGATCCGATGGTGGGGATGAGCGTGGGACTCGGTCCCAGACTCTGGAGGGGGCGGTGGGGTGACGCTGGTCACCCCAGCCTGATGGAGCGTTCACTGCCACCTTCTGTAGGCTCCTTCCCACCACGCACTCGGAGCCTGACCCAGCGCCTGGTGGTCGGATGTCACCGCTCTTCAGGTGCCACCTGAGACCCTGCAACTGGGCAAAGAGGGTCAGGGTCAGACCTTGGGGCCTCAGGTCAGCCCTGCTGCCCCTACACATAGGAGATGTAGGGCTGACCTTCTCAGACCCCGGGGAGGACGCCACCTTCTCAATCCCAGGGGAGGACTCACACCTTCTCAGACCCCCGGGGAGGACCCCACCTTCTCAATCCCAGGGGAGGACTCCCACCTTCTCAACCCCAGGGGAGGACGCCACCTTCTCAATCCCAGGGGAGGACTCCCACCTTCTCAGACTCCCGGGGAGGACCCCACCTTCTCAATCCCAGGGGAGGACGCCACCTTCTCAGACCCCAGGGGAGGACTCCACCTTCTCAGTCCAAGGGGAAGACTCCCACCTTCTCAGTCCAAGGGGAGGACTCCCACCTTCTCAATCCTAGAGGAGGATGCCACCTTCTCAGACCCCCGGGGAGGACCCCACCTTCTCAATCCCAGGAGAGGATGCCACCTTCTCAGACCCCGGGGAGGGCCCCACCTTCTCAATTCCAAGGGAGGACTCCACCTTCTCAATCCCAGAGGAAGATACCCACCTTCTCAATCCCAGGGGAGGACCCCCCACCTCCTCAATCCCAGAGGAGGCCCCCCACCTTCTCAATCCCAGAGGAGGACTCCCACCTTCTCAGACTCCAGACTCCACCTTCTCAATCCCAGGGGAGGACTCCCACCTTCTCAATCCCAGGGGAGGACTCCCACCTTCTCAATCCCAGGGGAAGACTCCCAGCTTCTCAATCCCAGGGGAGGACCCCATTTTCTCAATCCCAGGGGAGGACTTCCACCTTCTCAATCCCAGGGGAGGACCCCCACCTTCTCAATCCCAGGGGAGGACCCCACCTTCTCAGACCCCAGGGGAGGACTCCGCCTTCTCAATCCTAGAAGAGGATGCCACCTTCTCAGACCCCAGCGGAGGACCCCACCTTCTCAATCCCAGGGGAGGACCCCCACCTTCTCAATCCCAGAGGAGACTCACACCTTTTCAGACCCCAGGGGAGGACTCCCACCTTCTCAGACCCCAGGGGAGGACTTCCACCTTCTCAATCCCAGAGGAGGACTCCTGCCTCTCATATTCAGGGCAGGAGGGGCTGGGCTGGGTGTCCAGTGTCGGGCCGAGATTTCTCTGAATCCCAGCAGGGCAGAGGAAGCCTGGCATGGAAAATCACTGCCTTGAGGGGCTGTGAGGGGCCCCTGTTCCTGGGTTTCCCCGGGGCTCAGTGCCAGCCTGTTCAGCCCCACGGGAAGTGGCACAATGGGCCTGCTGGCCCAGCTGGCTCTGGTTTCCTAATCCCTGCTGCTCCTGGCTCAGGCCACATACTCGTGCCCGGGTCCCTGGGTCCCTGCAGAGAGGACAGTTCCTGGGCCTGGGGCTGGCGGCACAGTGGGATGGGAGGAGGCGCTCCATCCCAGGCCCCCCAGGAGTAGCAGGCTCACTGCCCCTGGCTCCCAGCCACCCTCTTAGACCCTGGGGGATCGGCCCCTTGTTGGGGCCCCAGGAATCATCGGGTGGCGTGAACAGGCTTCTCGTCCCTAGATGCTGTCACTGTGGTGCGGAGGTCCTGTCTGCAGAGGAAGGGCCCACAAGGAGGCGCAGGCCAAGGTGCTGACTCTAGCCGGGTCACTGTCTCCGAGGGCAGCCTGGGTCAGGGAGGAAGGGTGTCCCATGCCCCCACACTCTGGGCATCCACCTCATCCAGAGTCTCAGTGATTGTTGACATGAGTGCCCCCCGCCCACACCTGCCCCTGAAGCTCGGGGATGACTTGACTGTAATTTGTGGAGGCTGAGACTCGGTTCTCTCCCCACCTGCCAGGAGACAAAACTCTGGGCCAGGCAGGGGAGGCTGACAGCCTGGGGCCACGTTCCCCTCGAGGACGTCCACTCCCAGCCTCCTGCCGGCCCTCCCGTGTCCCAGAGGACGCGTCTCGGCACAGCGTCCCCTGGCTGGGCTTCCCAAGTTTCAGTTACAGGTAACTCCAGAGACTGGATCAGCCTGGGAACAGGAGGGGATTAGGGGGCGGGCGGAGCTGGGGGCCTGATGTTACCCAGTGGGCCGCCCTCCGAAACCAGCCAAGGAGCAGAGTCTGCACAGAGATGAGGCAGCCTCTGGGCCTCACCGGAGCCCACACATTCCCTGCCTTGGGGGTTTCGGGGCCCCAGTCGGGGCAGGGCCTCCGGAGCGGGAGAGCAGGGAGGGAGGAGCAAACAGGGGGCAGTGGGTCTCCCTGGGAGCCCCCCTCAGGGAAGCACCTCCTGCAACCCTCGCTCTGCTGGGATGTGGGACAGGGTGGGCGGGGGCCAGGGGCCTGTGGGACGACCCACAGTCGTCCCCGGGTGGGCCCTGTCCCGCTTGCTGCTGGGAGGGCGTGTTGGTCGGAACCGGGGTCATGGGTGCTGGGGCGTCCTGAGAAGGGCTAGCTTTACTGAGGGCTAATAAAAAGATAAACCACAGATAACTTGAATCAATATTTCCCAAGTGACACCACGGGAGCCCCCACAGCTGTTTTCCTGATAACCTGGCAAACGCCCCACCCACGCTTTGCCCCTCCCCTGCTCTCCCCGCCTCTGCCGGTCCTGCTGGGCCATATAAGGCCCGGACCCCTGCCCCAGTTGCTCTCCCCCGCCACCCTTTTGAGCCACCATGGGGCTGCCGCTAGCCGGCCTGGTGGCCGTCTGCCTGGCCCTGAGCTCAGCTGGGGGTGCGGAGCTCCGGAGAGGTGAGAAGGTGGTCAGTGGCATGTCCTGGGAGGCAGGACGGCCGAGGCAGCTCAGAGCGGAGGCCCTCCTCCGCCCAGCCTCTGGGGTGCACTGCTTGGGTCGGGCATCCTGCCCTCCGACTTTGGGTGGAAGGAAGGAGGAGGGAAGGTGGTCTTGGGTGCCTGTCATCCCTTTGAAGGTGATCTTTGGGCCAGAGTCTGTGGCCAGGTGGTGGTGCCAGGTGCAAACACCTGAGCTGGGCCTTTGTCCAGGGGCCTGGTGGGTCGGGGGGGGGGGGTGGGCAGGGGCAGTTGTGAGGGGCTGGGTGTCAGGGCCCCTTGGAGGGCCAAGGCCAAGGTAGCCCTTCTGCAAAGTGGGGTGTTGGCCGCGTGCCGAAGGGGTCACTCCAGACTGAGATGAGTGGGAACGCGGGATGGGGGTGTCTCCGTCCCATTTGGGTGACAAAGCCGCTGGGGGTGGGGGGAAGTTGGCCCCAAATGTCTGGACACAAAGTGGGCACCCAGAGACGCCATCCTGGTGGGTGAGGGGCGGTGGGAGCAGAGGGATGCCGGAGGGGGTGTGGTGGTGATGGGGCAGGGGTCCCTGGACCAGGTGGACAGGGTGCCCTGGGCTCCGGGAAGTCCCTCTATCCCACTTGGTGCCAGGCTGGGCGCACGGGGGTGGCGGCTGGAAATGTCCTTTCAAGGGGCTGAGACCCCCTGGTCAGGGCGGCGAAGGTCCAGCAGGGGCCAGTCCTGCGGGATGGCCTCGTGGACGGTCCCCAGAGGGCAGCTGTGGGGCGGGGCCTCGGGACAGGCTTCCCGGGGCCTGGCCCGCTCACCCTGTGTGTCCCTGCTCCCCCAGAGGGCAGGACCCGGAACCATGGCCACAGCGTCTGCAGCACTTGGGGCGACTTCCACTATAAGACGTTCGACAGTGACATCTTCCGCTTCCCGGGCCTCTGCGACTACAACTTTGCGTCTGACTGCAGGGACTCCTACAAGGAGTTTGCGGTGCACCTGAAGCGGGGCCTGGGACGAGATGGGGCTCACCCCCAGCTCGACTACATCCTGCTGAACATCAAAGACGACACTATCTACCTCACCCGCCAGCTGGCGGTGCTGAACGGGGCCGTGTGAGTGGGGCTGGGCGGCCCCGCGAGGCCTTCCACCAGCTAGGAGGGTGTCGGGTTTGAGTTCGGGTCACTGACCCATTCAGCAAACACCTATGGGCCCCCGCCAGGAGCCCCCATGGGTGCGAGGGGCTTCACCCATCCTGTACTGGGGGCCCCAGGCCCCCCCTGTTACCCAGGCTCGAGTTACCCAAGGGGGGGCCACGGGAGGCCCTCTCCCCTCCCCAGCTATTGTCCCCCATTGTCTAGGGAACAATGGGCTCTAAGCCGCATTCCTGCCCAGCCTCCTGCAGGGTGTGCCCTTTGTTTCCCCAGGGGGTTGTGTATAGGCTCCCGGGGCACAGAGCTGGGGCCTGGAGGAGGGGCGAAAAGAGGGACAGGGGCAGGCGGGAGGCCAGCCGGCCAAGGTGGACAGGGCTGACCTGCCACGGCCCCGGCTGCCCCGGAGGGTGGCCACGCCATCCGTGGCCCTGGCACTGGGAGCGGAGGCCACCCCACCCACAGGACGTGCAGCCTCAGTCCCCTCTGGGCAGTGGGTGACTGTGTGGGCCTGCGCGTGACTCCCGCCTGGCACCCCTCCCCAGGGTCAGCACCCCGCACTATAGCCCCGGGCTGCTCATCGAGAAGAGCGACGTCTATACCAAGGTCTACTCCCGTGCGGGACTCACCCTCATGTGGAACCGGGAAGACTCCCTCATGGTGGGTGCAGCCCCCGCCACAGCCGGGGGTGCCTAGCGGAGCTCAGGGGCCAGCGGACCGGCCCCCGTCACGAGCGGATCGGCAGCAGAGGGGGTCCCTCCGGGCCCAGGGTGTGGGGGGAGGCGGGCTGGCCCTTCGCCCACCCCCCACCCCTGTCCTGGTCCTCAGCGATCCCCGGTGCCAGGACACCCCGGGGCTGACCCCAGCCTCCTGCCGTACCGGGCACCCGAGCGGAGGGAGGTGCTGGGGACCAGCCTGGCCGTGGTCCCGCTCACCTGCCTCCCGTTCCCCCTCCAGCTGGAGCTGGACAGTAAGTTCCGGAACCACACGTGTGGCCTCTGCGGGGACTACAACGGCCTGCACGTCTATTCAGAGTTCCTCTCTGACGGTAGGGTCTCCTTGGGGGCCTGGTGGGCGGGGCATGGGCGCTGGGTCCCTGCCGCTGCCCCGCTGACAGGCCTGCACCCCCAGGTGTGTCCTTCAGTGCCATCGAGTTTGGGAACATGCAGAAGATCAAAAAGCCTGGGGTGGTGTGCGAGGACCCCGAGGAGGAGCCCGCGGGAGAGTCCTGCTCTGAGCACGTGAGTCGCTGGCGGGGGAGGAGCCGTTCCCGAGAGGGAGGGGGGGTGCGTCTGGGGTGTCGCGGAGAAGAGGAGGGCGGGAGCGGCCCTCATCCCCTCACCCCCGCATCTGTCTGCCAGCGCGCCGAGTGCGAGAGGCTGCTGACGGGCTCGGCCTTCGAGGACTGCCTGGGCCTGGTGCCGCTGGAGCTGTACGTGCAGGCCTGCGCGCAGGACCGCTGCCGGTGCCCGCTGGGCGCCTCCTGCATCTGCAGCAGCCTCGCCGAGTTCTCTCGCCAGTGCTCGCACGCGGGCGGCCGGCCGGGCACCTGGAGGACCCCCGTGTTCTGCCGTAAGCGCCGCGGTGCCGCCGGGCGGGTGGGGGCGTGGGCACTGCAGGGCCCTCAGGGTGGGGGCCGTCCAGGGACGGGGCGGCCTGGTGCCCTGCATCCCGGCCCCCTGTACCCTGGGCCCCCTGCACCTGGCCCCCTACACCTCGGCCCACTTGTACCCCAGACCCCTGTACCCTAGCCCCCTGCAGCCCGGCCCCCTTGTACCCTGGCCCCCCGTACCCTAGCCCCCTGCACCCGGCCCTGCTGTACCCCAGCCCCCTGTACCCCGGCCTCCCTGCACCCCGGCCCCCTTGTATCCTGGCCCCCTATACCCTAGCCCGCTGCACCCTGGACCCCTTGTGTCCCGGCCCCCTGTACCCTAGTCCGCTGCACCCCGGCCCCTTTGTACCCCGGCCCCCTGCACCCCGGGCCCCCTGAATCCCGGGCCCCCTGCATCGTGGCCCCCCTGCATCCCAGCCCCATAGTATGCTGGGCCCCTTGCACCCGAGCCCTGCTGTACCCCGGCCCCTTGTACCCTGACCTCCCTGCACCCCGGCCCCCCTGTACCCCGGGCCCCCTGAATCCTGGGCCCCCTGCATCCTGGTCCCCCTGCATCCCAGCCCCGTTGTACCCTGGGCCCCCTGCACCCTGGCCCCCTTGTACCCCGGCCCCCTGCACCCCGGCCCCCCTGCACCCCAGCCCCCTTGTACCTCGGCCCCCTGTACCCTAGCCCCCTGCACCCCGGCCCCCCTGCATCCCGGCCCCCCGCACCCCGGGCCCCCTGTACCCCTGCGTACGTGTCCGCTCAGAGGCCTGCCTTTGCCTTTGCAGCCAAGAGCTGCCCCGGGAACATGGTTTACCTGGAGAGCGGCTCACCCTGCATGGACACCTGCTCACACCTGGGAATCAGCAACCTGTGTGAGGAGCACCGCATGGACGGCTGTTTTTGCCCGGAAGGTGTGTGCTGTGGAGGCCTCGGGGTGGTGGCTGGTGGGTGGGCGCTGCCCTGAGATGGCCCGCCCAGGCCCGTGTGCCCTGGGACCGGGGGGCGGAGGTCAGCGATGGCGCTGGACGCGAGGGGCAGTGCCGTCTTCCCTGACACTGGGTAGAAGGGACACAGAAGCTGGAGACCGCCTCCCAAGCGCACACAGTGGGGCTTCAGGGAGTCTCGGTGGGAGGACTCCTTCCTGGTCATCACCCCGAGGGCACCTGTCCCGCTGCCCTGCTCACAGAGCCTGGAGGCCCCCAGGGAGGTGGTCTGGAGGCTGTGTTCCCAAGGCAGATCCCTGACCGGGTGATGTGTGGGGGCACAGGTGTCCCCGAAGGACCAGAGGGGCCTGCGGGTGGGAGGCCTGGCTGGCAACCCCACCTGGGAGATTGCCCCATCACAGGCCAGCCCGGGGCTGCGGCCCTGCCGGAGAAAGCCCCGCTGTAGGGATTCTGGGGTTTTCCGAGGCTGGCCGAGGATAACGTCTCTTCCCTACCGTCCAGGCACTGTGTACGATGACATTGCGGGCAGAGGCTGCATTCCCGTCAGCCAGTGTCACTGCAAGGTCCACGGGCACCTGTACTTGCCCGGCCAGCAGATCACCAATGACTGCGAGCAGTGGTGGGTCCCGGGCTGGGAGCTGGTGGGCTGGGGGCCTTGGGCTGGGGGCTGGTGGGCTGAGGGCCCTGGGCTGGGGGGGGTTTCCTGGGCTGGGTGCCCTGGGCTGGGAGCCTTGGGCTAGGGGCCGGTGGGCTGGGGGCTGGTGGGTCTGGGGTCTGGGGCCCTGGGCTGGGAGCTGGTGGGCTGGGGGCCTTGCGCTGGGGGCCGGCAGGCTGGGGGCCAGTGGGCTGGGTGCCCTGGGCTGGGAGCCTTGGGCTAGGGGCCGGTGGGCTGGAGGGGGCAGCTGAGCCTGACCCTGTGCCCCATGGCCCACAGCGTCTGCACCGCCGGCCGCTGGGTGTGCAAAGACCTGCCATGCCCAGGCACCTGCGCCCTGGAGGGCGGCTCCCACATCTCCACCTTCGACGGGAAGAAGTACACTTTCCACGGGGACTGCTACTACGTGCTGGTCAAGGTAGCTGGCCGGGCGGCGAGTGGGCACGGCTGGCTCCCGGCCCTGCATCAGGCTCTGTGTGGGTCGCTGCCACCGTCCCTGTCCCCTGCAGGGCGACCACGACTCCTATGCCCTCCTGGGTGAGCTGGCCCCCTGCGGCTCCACGGACAAGCAGACCTGCCTGAAGACGGCGGTGCTGCTGACCGACAAGAAGAAGAACGTGGGTGCCCCCGCCCCTCCCCGCCCGGCGCCCCTGGGCCCCCAGGGCCCCTCTCAGCCCCACCGTCCCCTCTGCCTGTCCCGCAGGTGGTGGCCTTCAAGTCGGACGGCAGCGTGCTGCTGAATGAGCTGCAGGTGAACTTGCCCCACGTGACTGGTGAGTCCTGCCCCCTCCCCCCCCACCATGACTGGTGGGTCCATGGGACGCCCAGCCGGGGGTGGCGCTGGAGGAAGTGCAGCCCCCTGCAGCTCCAGAGCCCCTGCTGACGAGGGGGACCCCGCCCCCTGCCTTGCAGCCAGCTTCTCCATCTTCCAACCATCCTCCCACCACCTCGTGGTGAATACCGCCTTCGGCCTCAGGCTGCAGGTGCAGCTGGTGCCCGTGATGCAGCTGTTTGTGACGCTGGACCAGGCCGCCCAGGGGCGCGTGCAGGGTGAGTGGTGCCCTCGGCCCGCCCCCACAAGGGCCCCGCTCGCTCGGGGCCTGCCCCCTGGCGCCCCGCCCCTTCCCAACCCTGTCCCGGCCCCTCAGGCCTCTGCGGGAACTTCAACGGCCTGGAAGGGGATGACTTCAAGACGGCGGGCGGGCTGGTGGAGGCCACGGGGGCCGGCTTCGCCAACACGTGGAAGGCCCAGTCGAGTTGCCACGACAAGCTGGACTGGCTGGAGGACCCCTGCTCCCTCAACATCGAGAGCGGTGAGGCTCGGCCCCGCCGGGTGCACGGGACGCCCCGCGGGACCCGTTGGCCGGGTGGGGCTGGGGGGAGGCCGGCTGGCCAGCCTGTCCAACTGCTGCTTTCTGCCGCGTGGCTGGGTGGGGTGGTCCACGGTGGCTGCCCGCCAAGAGTCGCCGCGGAGGGGCCAGGCTTGCTCGCTAATCACTGGGTGGTGGCCCTCGCCCAGGGGCTGGTCTGGGGACACGACACATGCCTTCCCACCCACCAGGTCAGGGCAGGTTGAGCGTGGGGCGGCTGTGGGGGTGTGGCCTTGCATTGGGCTGGAGGGGACTGGGCTCCAGGGGACCGAGTGGGTTCCAGCCGGGCGGCCAGGCAGCGGGGCTCAGGGGACCGCCCCTGCTGAGGCTCTGTCCGTCCTCTGCAGCCAACTACGCGGAGCACTGGTGCTCCCTGCTGAAGAAGACAGAGACCCCCTTCGGGAGGTGCCACTCAGCCGTGGACCCCTCGGAGTATTACAAGGTGGGTGGGACCCGCGGGACCCGCACGGGCACTGCCCGTCGCCCGATCTTGCCCGGAAGGTGCGCTCTGTGCGTCGGGCCGAGCCCGACCCTTGGCCTCGAGTCTCCCCCTGGGAGCTGCCGACCGTCAGCACGTGTGCGCGCGGGGGTGCCTCGCGTGGGTTTGCCCCTTGCGGGGTGGGAGCCGGTGCGTGTGTGTGCGCGTGCGTGCGTGAGCTGCTTCCCTCGCTCACTGCCTGCCTCACTTTCCCCCAGAGGTGCAGGTACGATACGTGTAACTGCCAGAACAGCGAGGACTGCATGTGCGCCGCCCTGTCCTCCTACGCCCGCGCCTGCGCCACCAAGGGCGTCATGCTGTGGGGGTGGCGGGAGCAAGTCTGCAGTGAGTGCCAGCCCCCGCGGGGTGTCTGGCGTCCCCCGTGGCGGGAGGGGTCAGCCCCGCTGTTCCGTGCTGGCAGGGCGGGGCCCAGAACCGCGGCCCGGGGTTCGGGGGGGGCGGGGTTCCCGTGCGCCACCTCAGGGAGACTGCCCTCGTGGGCCCCTTGGCCGGGGTGGGGCTCAGGGACGGCCTGGGGGGCGGGGGCGGGGGGGCCGGGGGCCGTCCCTGCGCCCCTCACGCCCGCCCCGTGCCTCCGCAGACAAGGACGTGGGCTCCTGCCCCAGCTCACAGATCTTCCTGTACAACCTGACCACCTGCCAGCCCACCTGCCGCTCGCTCTCCGAGGCCGACACCCACTGCCTCAAGGGCTTTGCGCCGGTGGACGGCTGCGGCTGCCCTGACCACACCTTCCTGGATGAGAAGGGCCGCTGTGTGCCCCTGGCCAAATGCTCTTGCTATCACCGCGGCCTCTACCTGGAGGCCGGGGAAGTGGTCCTGCGGCAGGGGGAGCGATGGTAGGCGGCCTGGGGTTGGGGAGCATGGGGGGACCCACGGGCCCGCCCGCCCCCACGAGGGGCCTGTTCACCTCCTGCCTCTTCCCCTCAGCGTTTGCCGGAACGGCAGGCTTCAGTGCGTTCAGATCCAGCTGATCGGCCTTCGTAAGTAGCCTGCGTGTGCCTGGCTCCCCACCCCTCACCCATCCCCACCTGCTGAGCCCCCCCCCCCCGCCCCCAGCCCGACCTCCACTGAGCCGAGGCGGCCCCCTCTGTCCCACAGGCTGTCAGGCCCCAAAGATCCACGTGGATTGCAACAACCTGACAGCGCTGGCCATCCAGAACCCGCGACCCACCAGCTGCCAGACGCTGGCTGCCGGCCACGTGCGTGTGGGGGCCGCCGTGGGGGGGAGGGTGTCCCCGGGCGTCCACACTGGCCCCGGGACCTGGATGTTGGGTCCCGCGCGCACACGGGCCTCACTGGCCCTCCCTGTCCCCGGGCGGGGGAGGTGGTGGCCGGTCGGCCCCCCCGTCCGGCCCACTGAGGGCACGGTGGCCAGCCTAGGGACCCTCGGCCGGCAGCCCTCGCCTGTACCCCGGCCCAGGGCAGAGCCCGAGAGAGGAGAGAGGGCCGGGGTCTGTGGGTGGGGAAGGGACAAAGGGGTGTCTGCCAGGGTCAGGAAAGGGGGCGGCAGTGACGGGGCCAGCTCCGGGCCCCGAAGCAAATCCCTGAACGCCGCTCCGGCCCCCTGCAGTACCAGACGGAGTGCATCAGCGGCTGTGTTTGCCCGGACGGGCTGCTGGATGACGGCCGCGGCGGCTGCGTCATGGAAGAGCAGTGTCCCTGTGTGCACAACAAGGACCTGTACTCCCCTGGGGACAAGATCAAGGTGGACTGCAACACCTGGTGAGTGGCCCGCTGACCCCGGCCCCAGGAGCTCTGGCGGGGGCGGGGGGGGGGTGTGGGTGTGGTTCATGAGCCGCTCCGGGGCTGTCTGCACAGCGCCCGGCCCGCCGGGCTCCCTCTGAGCAGGGGTGGGGGGACTTGCACCCCCGTGGCCCCTCCAGGCCCCCTTCCCACTCTCCTCAGCACCTGCCGGAGGGGCCGCTGGGTGTGCACGCAGGCCGTGTGCTACGGCTCCTGCTCCATCTACGGAAGTGGCCACTACATCACGTTCGACGGAAAGCACTACGACTTTGATGGACACTGTTCCTACGTGGCGGTTCAGGTGAGGCCAGCGGCGTGGCCCTGCCCCCGGCCCGTGGCCCTGCACCACGTCCTAAAGCCACTCTCAGCCCAGCAAGAAGGGGTCCCCAGTGAGGGGCCCGGGGAGTGAGGGGCTTGTGTGTGCCGTTAAGGGCCCCCTCTTACCAGAGGAGGGCTGGGGCTGGGTGGGGGCCCGGGGCAGCGGTGGCCGGGCCAGTGTGGCTCACGTCCCCCGTGGGTCCCCAGGACTACTGTGGCCAGAACTCCTCACTGGGCTCCTTCAGCATCATCACCGAGAATGTTCCCTGTGGCACCACGGGCGTCACCTGCTCCAAGGCCATCAAAATCTTCATGGGGGTGAGTGCCGCCTGATGCCGGGGACGCGCGAGCCCTCGGGGATGCCCCGGGCGCCCAGTGACAGGGCCTCTCCCCTGGGCACAGAGTCTGGAGCTGAAGCTGGAGGGCAAGCACCGCGTGGTGATCCAGCGAGACGTGGGCCACCACGTGTCCTACACCACGCGGGAGGTGGGCCAGTACCTGGTGGTAGAGGCCAGCGTGGGCGTCATCGTCATCTGGGACAAGAGGACCACCGTCTTCATCAAGCTGGCGCCGTCCTACGAGGTGCGTGGCGGCGCCCGGCTGCCGGGCCCCCGGGGCGCAGGAGGGGCCGAGCCGCCCTCCCGGGCCGGAGCCGCCTCACCACGCCCCGGGCTCGCTGCCTCCGCAGGGCACGGTGTGCGGGCTGTGTGGGAACTTCGACCGCCGCTCCAGCAACGACTTCACCACGAGGGACCACATGGTGGTGGACAGCGAGCTGGACTTCGGGAACAGCTGGAAGGAGGCCCCCACCTGCCCAGACGTGAGCTTCACCCCGGAGCCCTGCGCCCTGAGGCCGCACCGCCTCTCCTGGGCCGAAAAGCAGTGCAGTATCATCAAGAGCCGGGTCTTCGCCGTCTGCCACAGCAAGGTGCGTGGGCGGGGCCGTGGCGGCGGGCCTGGGCGGGGCCGTGCGCGTGGGCGGGGCCGTAGGCGGGGCCGTGGCGGTGGACGGCATGGATCCTTGCGCAGGGTGGCCCTTCTTGCTCCCGCTGAGGAGCGCCCTGAGGTCACCATGTGCCTCCTCTCCTCCAGCTTCAGCTCCATTTTCTGGCCTTTACCAGAGGCCCGGCCCTCCCGGAGACCCCTGGCTGGGTCCCCAGCCCTCATGTCTTCCAGGGAGGGAGAAAGGACGGAAGCCCCGGGCAGTGGGGGGGGGGGTGGCCCCCTGTCTCTGGACCTCCCCTGCCGGCCCCCTGGGAGGCTAGTGCTGGGTGACCGTGCCCTGCCCTGGGGGTCCTGAGCTCCTCGGCTGCAGGGGCAGGCCCGGCCCCATGAGGGCAGTGCGGGCCCAGGGCACAGAGGTCTTCTCCCCCAGGTGGACCCCAAGCCATTCTACGAGGCCTGCGTCCATGACTCGTGCTCCTGCGACACGGGCGGGGACTGTGAGTGCTTTTGCTCTGCCGTGGCCTCCTACGCCCAGGCGTGCACGAAGGAGGGGGCCTGCGTGTTCTGGAGGACGCCAGACCTGTGCCGTGAGTGCCCGCCTGTCCTGGGGCGGGGGCCACGCTGTGGGTGGGCTGGCCCTCCTTACCCACCCAAGGGATGGGGTGTTTGCAGTCTCTTTCCCTCCTGAGAGCCGTTGCTCGGGGCCAGGGTGGCGTGTGGGCTGCCAGAAGGGAGCTGGCCTCGCGCTCCCTGGATCTGACCCCGCGTCCCCCACAGCCATCTTCTGTGACTACTACAACCCCCCGGACGAGTGCGAGTGGCACTACGAGCCGTGTGGGAACCGCAGCTTTGAGACCTGCAGGACGGTCAACGGGATCCACTCCAACATCTCCGTGTCCTACCTGGAGGGTGAGTGTGCCCGGGGGCCGGGGCACAGGGTCCTCTGCAGACCCGCAGGGTCGCCTGGGAGAGGCCCCGTGGGGCTGGGGACCTGAGGTCCGGGGCGGACCAGGCCCACCCCGCTGTCAAGCCAAGACCCCGCCCAGGTGGAGAGGCGGAAGGCAGCAGGACGGGCGGGTGTCTCACCCAGGGGTCCCGGGGAACCTCCTCAGGGCCTTGGAGTTGAGAACTAGGGATGTGAAGGGGTGAGCCACCTGCGGATCTGGGGAGGGAGTGCCCTCCCCCACCTCCCCAGGAGGCTGGGAGGGGCCTGGCCATCCCTTTGGCCCTATGGCAGTGTGCAGGGCCCAGCGAGGGGGGACCTGGGACTTGCCGGAGGAACCTCCTGGAGAGAAGGCCCTGACATGGTGGGCACGACGGCGGGGTCTGGAGGATGTGGGATCCTCCGTGGCGGTCCAAGCCCTGTGCCCTGTGCCTACCAGGCTGCTACCCGCGGTGCCCCAAGGACAGGCCCATCTACGACGAGGACGAGAAGAAGTGCGTCACGGCCGACCAGTGTGGCTGCTACGTCGAGGACACCCGTTACCCACCTGGAGCGTCCGTGCCCTCCGACAAGGACTGCCAGTCTTGGTACCTAAGTTCGCCCTGCAGGGAGCCCGGGGGAGGTCGGGCGCACGTGTGACGTGGCTTCGTGTGCACAGGTGCACACGCGAGCATATGCGTGCACGCACACACCACGCATTCGTGTGTGTGGGTGTGGACGCGCGGCCAGGGGCGCACACCCGCAGGTATAGACACGGGAACAGGACGTGGGGACAGGCCAGCCTGTCCCTTCTCATCCTCCTGCTCTGTCTGGCCTTTGCCTGCCTCAGCTTGTCCTCCTCGGCCCACAGCTAGACCCCAGTGGGCAGGCTCCTTTGGAGCTGCACCCGGGGTGCACCAGGGAGGGCCTGGGCGGGGGGGTGTGTGCTCGGGGTCTGCAGCTCTGTGCTTGCTTTGCAGCATGTGTACCAACTCCTCGGAAGTTGTCTGCCGGCCTGAAGAAGGTGAGCTGCCCTCCCGCCCAGGAGAGCCACCAAGCTGCCTGTCCCTGGACTGTGGGGGTGGGGCTCAGTGTCACCCTCCCCTGCTCCTGCGGTCCCCAGAGGCCCTTCCTGGCTCAGAGCCGGCTCTGACTTGCACCGGCCTCCCCAGGCCTGTGATGAGGGGCCGAGGTCACCCCTTGTGCCATCCGGCTTCTGCGCTCCGATGGGTTTCTGGGGATGGAGTCCTGGTGGCGGATCGGTCTGCCGCTGGTCGGGGCTGGGGGACACCTAGTCTTTCTCTGATTGGGACGGGCAGGGGGTGCTCGAGAGGCTCTGTCTTGTCCTTGCCATGTTGACCTTGGCCTCCCGCCCGTCCCCCAGGGAAGATTCTCAACTATACCCAGGATGGGTCTTTCTGCTACTGGGTGATCTGCGGGCCCAACGGGACGGTGGAGAAACACTTCAACATCTGCCAGCCTACCTCGCCTCCCTCGTCCTCCTTGCCGCCCTCCACCACCCCCGTCACGAGTACCACGAGCACCACCCCCACCCCCATCCCCAGCACAGGTGAGGCCCCGGGCCCAGCTGAAATGGGGGGGTGCGCGCAGCTCACAGGCGTCTCCGTTCAGGGGACGTCACCGGGGCCCCTGGCCTGCCGAGTTGAGATGTGGCATCAGGACCACATCCCTGAGCCCAGACCGCAGTGAAGGTGACCTAGGAACACTTCCCGAACCAGCAAGAAAATACCCCTGAGGCTTAGAGAAGCAGAGGAAGGTCCTTAAATCCCCCCATGGTCGTTCTCACTGAGGTGGTAGCCGTCACCGGACGAGCCACGGGGGTGTGGTAGCCACGGGAAAAAGGGACTTGTAAAAATTATAAAAGAGTTTTAAAGGTGTCAAAATCTCTAGTGACAGCCTCCTTTCCTTTCTGGCTCTTGTGCAGCAACGACCATCTCCTCAACGACCCCGTCTTCAGTCACTCCCAGTAAGTTGTGTGGGCAGTGTCCCCGAGGCGGGTGGGTGCGGGGGGCAGGGCACCCGGAGCTGCTCCGGGAACTGCCCAGGAGATGCGGATGTGGGGCCCGTGGCCCGTGCTGCTCACTTCACCAGAGAGGGTGCTTTGGGTGGCATGACCCCCTGGGACTCACGGGTGCCTGGCTGATGCACGGGGGAAGGAGCGGCTCGGGGTGACACTGTTGTTCAAGCGTCCAGACCGAGCCCCTTCCTGTGGGCTTTCTCATTGGAATGGCTGACCCTGTCCATGCTAATTGTTTTCAGGGAGACATCAGGATTTGAAAACAGCCAAGGGAGGGGCAGAGGGCTGCAGCCCGGGGGTCGGGCTGTCACCCAGGTGTGGCGTGAGGGGCTGTTCCTTCCCTGGGGCTCAGTGTGGAGCTGCAGGAGGAGGGAGGAAGCGGAGCCGGGCCCACACTCTCTGAGCCGACAACACCCTGGCTCTTTGGCCGTGATAGGAGGGCGGTCGTGCCAGTCCCAGTGGGCTCCCCGGAAGCTGCGTCCAGGCGCGGTGACCAATCCGATCCCGGATTTGCTTCCCCAGATGTGTGCTGCTTCTGGTCCGACTGGATCAACGAGAACCACCCCAGCATGGACAGCACCGGTGGAGACTGGGAGAAATTCGACAGTGTCTGCAGGGAACCCGAGGACATCCAGTGCAGGTTGGCCACGGAGCCAGAGCTCAGCTGGGAGGAGACGGGCCAGAAGGTACAGTGTGATGTCTCCTCAGGGTTCATTTGCCTCAACGAAGACCAGTTTGGAAACGGGCCGTTCGCCGTCTGTTATGACTATGAAATACGTGTCAATTGTTGCCTGCCGATGTATGAGTGTCCCGGGTCCCCAACCACGGCCCCAACCACCACCCCCTCAACCACAACCACCACCCCGACCACCACCAGCACGGAGACCCCGACCCCCACCCCGACCACCACCAGCACGGAGACCCCGACCCCGGCCTCGACCACCACCACCACCACCACCAGCACGGAGTCTGCGACCCCCACCCCGACCACCACCAGCACGGAGACCCCGACCCCGGCCTCGACCACCACCACCACCAGCACGGAGACCCCGACCCCGACCTCCACCCCAACCACCACCAGCACGGAGACCCCGACCCCGACCTCCACCCCAACCACCACCAGCACGGAGACCCCGACCCCGGCCTCGACCACCACCACCACCAGCACGGAGACCCCGACCCCCACCCCGACCACCACCAGCACGGAGACCCCGACCCCCACCCCGACCACCACCAGCACGGAGACCCCGACCCCCACCCCGACCACCACCAGCACGGAGACCCCGACCCCCACCACCAGCACCACCAGCACGGAGACCCCGACCACCGCCCCGACCACCACCAGCACGGAGACCCCGACCCCGGCCTCCACCACCACCACCACCACCACCACCCCTACCCCGGGATCAACCACCAATCTGTGCGTGCCTGAGTGCAATTGGACTGGCTGGCTGGATTCAGGGAAACCAGACAACACCAAACCGGGGGCAGACATCGAATCTGTCGAGGTCTGTGTACCAGGCTGGGCGGCCAACATCTCCTGCAGAGCCGCCCAGTTCCCTGACATCCCCCTTGGGCAGCTGGGGCAGAACGTGGATTGCGACATCGACGTCGGGCTGGTGTGCAGAAATGAAAACCAGAAACCAGGGGGATACATGCCCCAGCCTTCTTGCCTCAACTATGAGATCAACGTCTACTGCTGTTCGTGGCCTCCACCCTGTATCTCCACGCCTTCCCCTGTAACCACGCCGACCTCCCCGACCACCACCACCACCGGCACGGAGACCCCGACCCCGGCCTCCACCACCACCACCACCAGCACGGGGACCCCGACCCCCTCCCCGACCACCACCAGCACGGGGACCCCGACCCCCACCCCGACCACCACCAGCACGGAGACCCCGACTCCGGCCTCCACCACCACCACCACCAGCACGGAGACCCCGACCCCGACCACCACCCCGACCACCACCAGCACGGAGACCCCGACTCCGGCCTCCACCACCACCACCACCAGCACAGGGACCCCGACCACCACCAGCATGGAGACCCCGACCCCAACCCCGACCACCACCAGCACGGAGACCCCGACCCCGGCCTCCACCACCACCACCACCAGCACGGGGACCCCAACCCCCACCACCACCACCACCAGCACGGGGACCCCAACCCCCACCCCGACCACCACCAGCACGGAGACCCCGACCCCGGGCTCGACCACCACCACCACCAGCACGGGGACCCCGACCACCACCAGCACGGAGACCCCGACCCCCACCCCGACCACCACCAGCACGGAGACCCCGACCCCGGCCTCGACCACCACCACCACCACCACCAGCACGGAGTCTGCGACCCCCACCCCGACCACCACCAGCACGGAGACCCCGACCCCGGCCTCGACCACCACCACCACCAGCACGGAGACCCCGACCCCGACCTCCACCCCAACCACCACCAGCACGGAGACCCCGACCCCGACCTCCACCCCAACCACCACCAGCACGGAGACCCCGACCCCGGCCTCGACCACCACCACCACCAGCACGGAGACCCCGACCCCCACCCCGACCACCACCAGCACGGAGACCCCGACCCCCACCCCGACCACCACCAGCACGGAGACCCCGACCCCCACCCCGACCACCACCAGCACGGAGACCCCGACCCCCACCACCAGCACCACCAGCACGGAGACCCCGACCACCGCCCCGACCACCACCAGCACGGAGACCCCGACCCCGGCCTCCACCACCACCACCACCACCACCACCCCTACCCCGGGATCAACCACCAATCTGTGCGTGCCTGAGTGCAATTGGACTGGCTGGCTGGATTCAGGGAAACCAGACAACACCAAACCGGGGGCAGACATCGAATCTGTCGAGGTCTGTGTACCAGGCTGGGCGGCCAACATCTCCTGCAGAGCCGCCCAGTTCCCTGACATCCCCCTTGGGCAGCTGGGGCAGAACGTGGATTGCGACATCGACGTCGGGCTGGTGTGCAGAAATGAAAACCAGAAAACCAGGGGGATACATGCCCCAGCCTTCTTGCCTCAACTATGAGATCAACGTCTACTGCTGTTCGTGGCCTCCACCCTGTATCTCCACGCCTTCCCCTGTAACCACGCCGACCTCCCCGACCACCACCACCACCGGCACGGAGACCCCGACCCCGGCCTCCACCACCACCACCACCAGCACGGGGACCCCGACCCCCTCCCCGACCACCACCAGCACGGGGACCCCGACCCCCACCCCGACCACCACCAGCACGGAGACCCCGACTCCGGCCTCCACCACCACCACCACCAGCACGGAGACCCCGACCCCGACCACCACCCCGACCACCACCAGCACGGAGACCCCGACTCCGGCCTCCACCACCACCACCACCAGCACAGGGACCCCGACCACCACCAGCATGGAGACCCCGACCCCAACCCCGACCACCACCAGCACGGAGACCCCGACCCCGGCCTCCACCACCACCACCACCAGCACGGGGACCCCAACCCCCACCACCACCACCACCAGCACGGGGACCCCAACCCCCACCCCGACCACCACCAGCACGGAGACCCCGACCCCGGGCTCGACCACCACCACCACCAGCACGGGGACCCCGACCACCACCAGCACGGAGACCCCGACCCCCACCCCGACCACCACCAGCACGGAGACCCCGACCCCGGGCTCGACCACCACCACCACCAGCACGGGGACCCCGACCACCACCAGCACGGAGACCCCGACCCCCACCCCGACCACCACCAGCACGGAGACCCCGACCCCGGCCTCCACCACCACCACCACCAGCACGGGGACACCCACCTCCACCCTGACCACCACCAGCACGGAGACCCCGACCCCGGCCTCCACCACCACCACCACCAGCACGGGGACCCCAACCCCCACCACCACCACCAGCACGGGGACCCCGACCCCCACCCCGACCACCACCAGCATGGGGACCCCGACCCCCACCCCGACCACCACCAGCACGGAGACCCCGACCCCGGCCTCCACCACCACCACCACCAGCACGGGGACCCCGACCTCCACCCCAACCACCACCAGCACGGAGACCCCGACCCCGGCCTCCACCACCACCACCACCAGCACGGGGACCCCGACCTCCACCCCAACCACCACCAGCACGGAGACCCCGACCCCCACCCCGACCACCACCAGCACGGAGACCCCGACCCCCACCCCGACCACCACCAGCACGGAGACCCCGACCCCTGCCTCCACCACCACCACCACCAGCACGGGGACCCCGACCTCCACCCCGAGCACCACCAGCACGGAGACCCCGACCCCCACCCCGACCACCACCAGCACGGAGACCCCGACCCCGGCCTCCACCACCACCACCACCAGCACGGGGACCCCCACCTCCACCCCGACCCCCACCAGCACGGAGACCCCGACCCCGGCCTCCACCACCACCACTACCAGCACGGAGACCCCGACCCCCACCCCGACCACCACCAGCACGGAGACACCGACCTCCACCCCGACCACCACCAGCACGGAGACCCCGACCCCCACCCCGACCACCACCACCACCAGCACGGGGACCCCGACCCCACCCCGACCACCACCAGCACGGAGACCCCGACCCCGGCCTCGACCACCACCACCACCAGCACGGAGACCCCGACCCCGACCTCCACCCCAACCACCACCAGCACGGAGACCCTGACCCCGGCCTCCACCACCACCACCACCAGCACGGGGACCCCGACCACCACCAGCACGGAGACCCCGACCCCCACCCCAACCACCACCAGCACGGAGACCCCGACCCCGGCCTCCACCACCACCACCACCAGCACAGGGACCCCGACCACCACAAGCACGGAGACCCCGACCCCCACCCCGGCCACCACCAGCACGGAGACCCCGACCCCGGCTTCCACCACTACCACCACCAGCACGGGGACCCCGACCTCCACCCCGACCACCACCAGCACGGTGACCCCGACCCCGGCCTCCACCACCACCACCACCAGCACGGGGACCCCGACCACCACCAGCACGGAGACCCCGACCCCGGCCTCAACCACCACCACCACCAGCACGGAGACCCCGACCCCGGCCTCCACCACCACCACCACCAGCACGGGGACCCCGACCACCACCCCGACCACCACCAGCACGGAGACCCCAACCCCAGCCTCCACCACCACCACCACCAGCATGGAGACCACGACCCCGGCCTCCACCACCACCACCACCAGCAAGGGGACCCCGACCCCCACCCCAAGCATCACCAGCACGGAGACCCCGACCCCGGCCTCCACCACCACCACCACCAGCACGGGGACCCCGACCCCCACCCCAAGCACCACCAGCACGGAGACCACGACCCCGGCCTCGACCACCACCACCACCAGCACGGGGACCCCGACCCCCACCCCAAGCACCACCAGCACGGAGACCCCGACCTCCACCCCAACCACCACCAGCACGGAGACCCCGACCCCGGCCTCCACTACCAGCACGGAGACCCCGACCCCCACCCCGACCACCACCAGCACGGAGACCCCGACCACGGCCTCGACCACCACCACCACCAGCACAGGGACCCCGACCTCCACCCCGAGCACCACCAGCACGGAGACCCCGACCCCGGCCTCCACCACCACCACCAGCATGGGGACCCCCACCTCCACCCCGACCACCACCAGCACGGAGACCCCGACCCCGGCCTCCACCACCACCACCACCAGCACGGGGACCCCCACCTCCACCCCGACCACCACCAGCACGGAGACCCCGACCCCGGCCTCCACCACCACCACCACCAGCACGGAGACCCCGACCCCGGCCTCCACCACCACCACCACCAGCACGGGGACCCCGACCACCACAAGCACGGAGACACCGACCCCCACCCCGACCACCACCAGCACGGAGACCCCGACCCCGGTCTCCACCACTACCACCACCAGCACGGGGACCCCGACCTCCACCCCGACCACCACCAGCACGGAGACCCCGACCCCGGCCTCAACCACCACCACCACCAGCACGGAGACCCCGACCCCGACCTCCACCCCAACCACCACCAGCACGGAGACCCCGACCCCGGCCTCCACCACCACCACCACCAGCACGGGGACCCCGACCCCCACCCCGACCACCACCAGCACGGAGACACCGACCCCGGCCTCAACCACCACCACCACCAGCACGGGGACCCCGACCCCCACCCCGACCACCACCAGCACGGAGACACCGACCCCGGCCTCAACCACCACCACCACCAGCACGGGGACCCCGACCCCCACCCCGACCACCACCAGCACGGAGACCCCGACCCCGGCCTTCACCACTACCACCACCAGCACGGAGACCCCGACCCCCACCCCGACCACCACCAGCACGGAGACCCCGACCCCGGCCTCAACCACCACCACCACCAGCACGGGGACCCCGACCACCACAAGCACGGAGACATCGACCCCCACCCCGGCCACCACCAGCACGGAGACCCCGACCCCGGCCTCCACCACTACCACCACCAGCACGGGGACCCCGACCCCCACCCCGACCACCACCAGCACGGAGACCCCGACCCCGGCCTCAACCACTACCACCACCAGCACGGAGACCCCGACCCCAACCCTGACCACCACCAGCACGGAGACCCCGACCCCGGCCTCCACCACCACCACCACCAGCACGGGGACCCCGACCACCACCAGCACGGAGACCCCGACCCCAACCCCGACCACCACCAGCACGGAGACCCCGACCCCGGCCTCCACCACCACCACCACCAGCACGGGGACCCCGACCACCACCAGCACGGAGACCCCGACCCCCACCCCGGCCACCACCAGCACGGAGACCCCGACCCCGGCCTCCACCACTACCACCACCAGCACGGGGCCCCTGACCTCCACCCCGACCACCACCAGCACGGTGACCCCGACCCCCACCCCGACCACCACCAGCACGGAGACCCCGACCCCGGCCTCAACCACCACCACCACCAGCACGGGGACCCCGACCCCCACCCCAAGCACCACCAGCACGGAGACCCCGACCCCCCCCACCACCACCACCAGCACGGAGACCACGACCCCGGCCTCGACCACCACCACCACCCCCATGGAGACCACGACCCCGGCCTCGACCACCACCACCACCAGCATGGAGACCCCGACCCCGACCTCTACCCCAACCACCACCAGCACGGAGACCCCGACCCCGGCCTCCACCACCACCACCACCAGCACGGGGACCCCGACCACCACGAGCACGGAGACATCGACCCCCACCCCGGCCACCACCAGCACGGAGACCCCGACCCCGGCCTCCACCACTACCACCACCAGCACGGGGACCCCGACCCCCACCCCGACCACCACCAGCACGGAGACCCCGACCCCGGCCTCAACCACTACCACCACCAGCACGGAGACCCCGACCCCAACCCCGACCACCACCAGCACGGAGACCCCGACCCCGGCCTCCACCACCACCACCACCAGCACGGGGACCCCGACCACCACCAGCACGGAGACCCCGACCCCAACCCCGACCACCACCAGCACGGAGACCCCGACCCCGGCCTCCACCACCACCACCACCAGCACGGGGACCCCGACCACCACCAGCACGGAGACCCCGACCCCCACCCCGACCACCACCAGCACGGAGACCCCGACCCCGGCCTCCACCACCACCACCACCAGCACGGGGACCCCGACCACCACCAGCACGGAGACCCCGACCCCCACCCCGGCCACCACCAGCACGGAGACCCCGACCCCGGCCTCCACCACTACCACCACCAGCACGGGGACCCCGACCTCCACCCCGACCACCACCAGCACGGTGACCCCGACCCCCACCCCGACCACCACCAGCACGGAGACCCCGACCCCGGCCTCAACCACCACCACCACCAGCACGGGGACCCCGACCCCCACCCCAAGCACCACCAGCACGGAGACCCCGACCCCCACCACCACCACCACCAGCACGGAGACCACGACCCCGGCCTCGACCACCACCACCACCCCCATGGAGACCACGACCCCGGCCTTGACCACCACCACCACCAGCATGGAGACCCCGACCCCGACCTCTACCCCAACCACCACCAGCACGGAGACCCCGACCCCGGCCTCCACCACCACTACCACCAGCACGGGGACCCCGACCTCCACCCCGACCACCACCACCACCAGCACGGAGACCCCGACCCCGACCACCACCCTGACCACCACCAGCACGGAGACCCCAACCTTCACTCTGACCACCACCAGCACGGAGACCCCGACCCCGACCACCACCACCACCAGCACGGAGACCCCGACCCCCACCCCGACCCCGGCCTCGACTACCACCACCACCAGCACGGAGACCCCCTCCACACCCACACCCACGACTTTGTCAACGACGTCCAAAGAAACGCTCACAACGCCAGGACGCCCATCATCCACTCCGCACAGGCCACCGACCCCGAGCGCCACGACCTCCAGTGTGCTCACCCCCACGCTGACCCCAATCTCCTCCCCCAGCATTGTTGAAACTACAGGTTCCATCACCAGCACAGCCCTGGAATACTGCTGCGTTTTGAATGACACTTACTTTGCCCCAGGTACCCAGGCTTGTCACTTCTGACTCTTAGGCGCCAGAGGCGGGTGGGTTCTGGTCTCCTGTCACCAGTGGTAAGGGGTTAGGCCGAAGTCCCCACCGGGAGCCGGCTGGACGGCCGTCCCTGCGGTCTGCCCTTCTTGGCTGTCGCCGTGAGTCAGGGACACGGTCGAGGTGGGCTTCCCTCCAGTGGCCTTGTCGGCACCTGTTTGTATGCTCTGGGAGCCAGCCCTGCGTGGCTAGTGTAGGTCTGGTCTCTCCCTTGGCAGGTGAAACGGTGTATAATGGCACGCATGGGGACACCTGCTATTACGTGAACTGCTCGCTGTCCTGCACCTTTGAGTTCTTCAACTGGTCGTGTCCGTCCACACCCTCCCCAACGCCCACCCCTTCCTCGCCAACGCCGGCCTCAACACCCAAACCACCCACGTCCGTGGCATCGAGCACTCTGGCCACCACCAAGCCCCCTGGGTGCCTAGACTTTGATCCTCCCAGAGAGGTCAGTGGGCTGCGGGCCGCTTGTGGTCCCCTTGGCTCTGTGCACACATGCCCACCTGGGAGGACAGGGACGTCTGCCGGTCCCCCGTGACACCCTGTCCTCCGAGCGGCCTTTTGGGGGGCAGGGTCGGCTGAGCGCCCACCTTCTGGGCCACGCCTCCCCTGCCGGGCGAGGAGGAGGAGGCTTGGCCGGTGGTGAGGCCGAGGAGGCTGCCTCCTGCATGGGGCGGTCCCCAGGCTCCAGGGGAGGGCTCAGGGCCACCCCTATGCAGGCTGGGGCTCCAGGCTGGTCCCCGCTGACCCTGCGCCTTCCCCGCCGTAGGAGAACGAGACGTGGTGGCTGTGTAACTGCACCATGGCTATCTGCAAATACAACAACACAGTGGAGTTAGTGCAGGTGAAGTGCAAACCCCCACCCATGCCCACCTGCTCCAACGACCTCCCGCCCGTGCGCGTCATGGACCCTGATGGCTGCTGCTGGCACTGGGAGTGCGACTGTGAGTTGGCCCAGGCCGCGGGACCCTCCCCTCCTTCCCCCTTCTGTGGGTGTGGGGCTGCAGGCCCTCAGGGGCTTCTTGTGCCTCCTGCTGGTTCCCCCTCTGGGGCAGGGGGTCCAGGCAGGGGAGGGGCGTGCCTGCTGGAGCCACCTCCACCACCGAGGCTGCTCCCCGCCACCCCCCCCCCCAGGGGTGGGCGGGGCAGGGCTGGACTTTGAACCCGGACCCTCTGGCTCCCAAGCCAGGCTCTGTCCCACCGAACGGGCTTGGACGCCCCTCGTGCTCCAGGAACCAGAATTTCCGGGACCCCCTGGATTCCTGCTTTGTCTTCTCACTGTTCCTGGGCTCCCGCCGGCTCCTGTCCCTGTCCCAGCCGCTCCCCCGGTCTGGGGCTTGGTGTGGCTCACGGGAGCTCTGTCCGCAGGCTACTGCACAGGCTGGGGGGACCCGCACTACGTCACCTTCGACGGGCTTTACTACAGCTACCAGGGCAACTGCACGTACGTGCTGGTGGAGGAGATCAGCCCCACGGTAGACGGCTTCGGCGTCTACATCGACAACTACCACTGTGACGTCAACGACCGGGTGTCCTGCCCCCGCACGCTCATTGTGCGCCACGAGACCCAGGAGGTGCTCATCAAGACGGTGCAGATGGCCCCCATAAAAGTGCAGGTGCGCTGGCCAGGTGGCGGGACACTGCAGCGGGGGGGGGGGGGGGGGGGGGGGGGGGGGTGCCGGTTCCCTCGCTCGGCAGGGGGCTGGGCTGTTCTCGCGGGACCAGGGACCTTGACCTCCCGCACGCCCCCTGGCTGCAGTCTTCTTGCACACACTCGCGTGGAGTTGCTGGTTCCGGGGGGGCCTGGGGAGCCTCACCCCTCGGCACAGGGGGACTCTCGGGACAGCGTCCTTGTGATCTCACCCCGGGGATCGGCCGGGACCAGTCTGGCCCGGAGCAGTGGAAAGGAAGTGGGAAAGGGACCAGGGCGAGGGGCAGGGGGACGGGGGGCAGGGGACAGCCAGGGGTCCCCACACCGGACGCACAGGCCTGACAACAGGTAGGGCTGGGGCGACCCCAGATGCTCTGTCGAGACGCAGCTTGCCCTGACTCGCCCCTGTGAGACACGCACGGCGGCCGGGGCAGGGCCCCGAGGGGACGTCCTGACCGCGGGTGTGCCGGCCGCAGGTGCAGGTCAACGGGCAGGCCGTGGCGCTGCCCTACAAGAAGTATGGGCTGCAGGTGTCCCAGTCGGGCATCAGCTACGTGGTGGACATCCCCGAGCTGGGCGCCCTCATCTCCTACAACGGCCTGTCCTTCTCCATCCGGCTGCCCCACCACCGGTTTGGCAACAACACCAAGGGCCAGTGTGGTGAGCCCCTCAGCCCCTGCGGGCTCCCTGCGGCTCCCGGGCCCGCCCCCGGGGGGGGGGTTGGGGGTTGGCTGGGGCCGAGGCCGGTGTGAGGGCCGGCCAGCCGGGGGCTGGCTCTCTGGCTCTTCGGCTCGGGCCCCGGGGCTGTCATGCCGGGTGGGCCCCCGTGGGACCGAGCCGGCCGGAGTCTCGTCCGCTCTGCGCCCTCGGCCCTGGCCTGGCGGTCGCCGGGGCCCCGGGGCCGGCCCGGGGCTGTCTGCTGTGCGGCGTGGCTCTGGTGCTGGCTCAGCGTGGGCCTCCCTCCCGACGCAGGTACGTGTACCAACAACACCGCCGACGACTGCGTGTTGCCCAGCGGAGAGGTCGTTTCCAACTGCGAGGTCGCGGCCGACCAGTGGGTGGTGAACGACCCCTCCAAGCCACACTGTCCCCACATCGGGGTCACCACCAAGCCCCCGGCTAGCACGCCGTCAGCGGGCAGCCCCACGCCCAAGGACTGTGCTTCCCCTCTCTGCGACCTCATCAAAGACAGGTACCCCCCAGGCCTGGCCGCCACCCGTCACCCGCCAGGGGCAGGGGCTCAGGGAGCGGCCAGGCGTACAGGGAGAGCCGGGCCGGACCGTGGGGTGGGAAGAAGGGCAGGCTTGAGGGGCTGGGGTCTCGCCCCCAGTCTGCAAAGGGGGGCCGGATGCGGAGCACGTCTGGGGTGTCAGAGCGAGGTCAGGGCGCCACGGGCGGGTGCCGGGCCTCGGACGGCCCGAGGCTGGGGCTTCCGACGTCTCCGGGGCTGAGCGGTGTGGCGAGACGTCCCTGTGCCTTGGCGGGGTCGACCGCGCCGGGGGCCCTAGGGAGAGAGGCTGAGCCGGGACCGAGCTGGCGTGCAGGGCTGATGTCAGGGAGGCAGACCTGGGCTGAGACGGAGAGGAGCTGGCATCCACGGGGAGCGAGTGCCTGTTCCCAGAGGTGTGTGGGCCGAGGCTGCGTGGCCCCCCTGCCACGGCTGCTGGAGGAGGTCCCGGCGCCCGGCAGCCTCCGCCTCCGGGAGGCGGGCGCACAGCACCTCGCCCTCGGGCTGCAGAGCCGACCCCCCTTCCCCAGGGCGGCCCTTTGCTCTCCTGCCACGGGCAGCCCACAGGCGCCTGTTGGGTGGGTGCAGGCTGAGGCAGGCTCCAGCAGGGCAGCCGGGTGGAGGTGCTGGGCTGGTGGGGAGCATGAGGGGGGCGGGGAGGGCCGGCCAGAGCGTGACCCCCGTGTCCTCCCTCACAGCCTGTTCGCCCAGTGCCACGCCGTGGCACCCCCCCAGCACTACTACGACGCCTGCGTGTTCGACAGCTGCTTCGTGCCCGGCTCGGGCCTGGAGTGCGCCAGCCTGCAGACCTACGCGACCCTCTGTGCCCAGAAGGGCATCTGTATCGACTGGCGGAACCACACCAACGGCGCCTGCTGTGCGTGCCTGCCTGCCCCTGCCCCAGACCCGTGGTCCCGCGGGCCGGTGGGGTCTCTGGCTATGGCCTGTAGCCACGTCTGTGGGAGGCCAGGCGTCCAGGGAGAGCCGGGCAGGACCGTGGGGTGGGAAGAAGGGCAGGCTTGAGGGGCTGGGGGCCTGGGGCTGCCAAACACAGCCGGGCTCGCCCGGCTGTGCCGGGCTCGCCAAACACAGCTCGTCACCTGCCTCCCTTCTCAGGATGGCACGGGGCGCCGAGGTGGGCGACGCCGGGCAGCCGCTCACCTCCGTGGGGGGCAGGAATGTCACTCGCCAGTCCCCCCCCCCCCCCCCCCCCCCCAGCTCCGGCTTCTCTGATTCCTGTCCCCTTCCTGCAGTGCTGACGTGTCCGCCTCACAGGGAGTACCGGGCCTGTGGTCCTCCAGAGGAACCCACCTGCAAGTCTGGGTTAGTTGCTGGAAGACTCACGGGGGCGGTGGGCCTCCAGCCGGAGCACAGACCCACCTCATGATGCCCTCTCATCCCCAGATCCTTCGAGAAGAACAACAGCATCCTGGTGGAGGGCTGCTTCTGTCCCGAGGGCACCATGAACTACGCCCCGGGATTCGACGCCTGCGTGGACATGTGTGGTACGCTGCCTGCCCACATTGCCTCTGTGAAGCCCGTCCTGATCCTGTGGCACCGGGACTCTGCTAACACAATTTGTTTCCTCTCCCTTCCTAGGCTGTATGGGACCTGACAATGTGCCTAGAAAGGTAGGCCTTTCCTCTTGGTGCCACGGTAGGATTCACCCATAAGCCCTGAATTTTGGGGACCAGGGTGGGTGGCAAGAAACAGCCAGGAGTCTCAGACCCTGAGTCATGTCATTTACATCCCGGAGGGCTGAGCCAGCAGGGTCATCCGGACACCCACACCCAGTCACTTACCCACCCATGCATCTCCCTCCCTCTCTCCCTCCCACCTTCCACCCCTCCATCCATCCACCCACCCATCCATCCTCCCATCCGTACACTCACCCAACTCTCCATCCATCTGTCCAACTCTCTACCCATCCATCCATCCGTCCATCCATCCGTCCATCCATCCATCCATCCACCCACCCATCCATCTGTCTGTCTGTCCGTCCATCTGTCCTCCTGTCCGTCCATCCGTCCTCCTGTCCATCCATCCGTCCATCCATCTATCCATCCATCCACCCGTCTGTCCGTCCATCTGTCCATCCATCCATCCATCCATCCGTCCATCTGTCCATCCATCTGTCTGTCCAACTCTTCACCCATCCATCCATCCGTCCGTCCATCCATCCATCCACCCATCCATCCATCCAACCACCCACCCATCCGTCGATCCATCCATCCATCCATCCATCCATCCATCCATCCATCTGTCCATCCATCTGTCCTCCTGTCCGTCCATCCGTCCTCCTGTCTGTCCATCCGTCCACCCATCCATCCATCCAACCACCCACCTGTCCGTCGATCCATCTATCCATCCATCCATCCATCCATCTGTTCATCCATCTGTCCTCCTGTCCGTCCATCCGTCCTCCTGTCTGTCCATCCATCCATCCATCCATCCATCCATCCATCTGTCCATCCATCTGTCCTCCTGTCCGTCCATCCATCCTCCTGTCCGTCCATCCATCCTCCTGTCCGTCCATCCATCCATCCATCCATCCATCCATCCATCCATCCATCTGTCCGTC
The DNA here is from genome assembly GCF_018350175.1 of Felis catus. Taxonomy (NCBI): domain Eukaryota; kingdom Metazoa; phylum Chordata; class Mammalia; order Carnivora; family Felidae; genus Felis; species Felis catus. The sequence goes on along the minus strand of NC_058377.1, from coordinate 114,555,765 downwards.
CGTCTGTCCATCCATCCATCCATCCATCCATCCATCCATCTGTCCATCCATCTGTCCTCCTGTCTGTCCATCCATCCATCCATCCATCCATCCATCTGTCCGTCCGACTGTCCATCCATCCATCCATCCATCCATCCATCCATCCATCTGTCCATCCATCTGTCCTCCTGTCCGTCCATCCATCCTCCTGTATGTCCATCCATCCATCCATCCATCCATCCATCCGTCTGTCCGTCCGTCTGTCCATCCATCCATCCATCCATCCATCCATCCATCCATCCAACTGTCCATCTGTCCATCCATCTGTCCTCCTGTCCGTCCATCTGTCCTCCTGTCTGTCCATCCGTCCACCCATCCATCCATCCAACCACCCACCTGTCCGACGATCCATCCATCCATCCATCCATCCATCCATCCATGCATCCATCTGTCCATCCATCTGTCCTCCTGTCCGTCTATCCGTCCTCCTGTCCGTCCATCCGTCCTCCTGTCTGTCCATCCATCCATCCATCCATCCGTCTGTCCGTCCGTCTGTCCATCCATCCATCCATCCATCCATCCATCCATCCATCCAACTGTCCATCTGTCCATCCATCTGTCAAACTCTCCACCCATCCATCCATCCATCTGTCTGTCTGTCCATCCATCCATCCACCCATCCATCCACCCAACTGTCCATCTGTCCATCCATCTGTCCTCCTGTCTGTCCATCCATCCTCCTGTCCGTCCATCTGTCCATCCATCCATCCATCCATCCACCCGTCTGTCCGTCCATCTGTCCATCTATCCATCCACTCACTGGCCCATGTGTCCATCCACACCTTCATGCCACCCACCCATGGGCCATCTGAAGCTCTATCTAAACCTGAGATGACATCCTGGCCACAGTGTTGTCCTGTCTCCTACATATGGTTGATGCCTTAGCTCTAGTCTGCGAGCCCCATACACATGTCATGTGTTTCCCATGTGCCAGCAAGTGCCAGGAGCAGGTCACGGCTGTGATGTCAGTGACCTGCCCCCACGTGCTGGGAGGTGGGGAGGGCACAGGTGTCCTATGGGACCTGAGTGGGACGCGAGGGGTGGTGCCTTCATCCAGCCGACTGTGAATGTGCTGCGGTGTGGCCCTGGCAGGGGGTCTTGGGTGCCAGCCCGCCTCACCCAAGTGGCACCTGTGACCCCCCTGCCCACCCACTTCCTGCCTGCAGTTTGGGGAACACTTTGAGTTCGACTGCAAGAGCTGTGTCTGCCTGGAGGGCGGGAGCGGCATTTCCTGCCTGCCCAAGACGTGCAGCCAGGAGCCGCTCCAGTGCACGGAGGAGGGCACCTACCCGCTCACAGAGGTCAACCCCGCCGACACCTGCTGCAACATCACGTCCTGCAGTAAGGCCACCCCCGGGATGGTGCTGGGTGCTGGGGGCCCAGGAGTCGCCCGGCAGCCCCTGACGGTGTTTTCACCTCCTCACTGAGCTGGGGAGCTGCTCACTTGGGGACCTTTGGGGCATGTCCACCTGAGCACGGGTGTCGGAGGAGGCCGGTGCCCGCAGCCCCCTCTTTCCCCTTGTCTCCCCCCTCCCCCCAGAGTGCAACACCAGCCTGTGCCCGGCGACGCCGTCCAAGTGCCCACTGGGATTTGAAGTGAAGAGTGAGATCACACCTGGGAAGTGCTGCCCCACCTACACCTGTGGTTAGTGGGGGCCGGGGGGTGGGGCTGAGACCCCCGTGGGGTCACCCTGCATGGCGGCCACACTCCCCCTGGACTCAGTGTCCGTGCTGTCCCGGGGGGTGGGACTGACCGTGGGGTCACCCCGCATGGTGGTCACACTCCCCCTGGGCCCAGATGTCCACTCTGTCCAGCCCGACCCACCTCCCCGTTCTCTTCCTCCCAGTGCCCAAGGGTGTGTGCGTTCACCAGAATGCTGAGTACCAGGTGAGCCTGGGCAGGGTGCCGGGAAGGGTGCCCGCTCTGGGGCCTCCGTGGTGGGCGGTAGCCCCGCCTCACCCGCTCCTCTCTGTGCCCTCAGCCGGGGTCGCCAGTTTACTCCTCCAAGTGCCAGGACTGCGTGTGCACCAACCGCAGGAACAGCAGCACCGAGCTCAACGTCATCTCCTGCACCCATGTGCTCTGTGACAACTCCTGCAGCCCCGTAAGCCTCCCCCCCGCCCCCCCGGAGGCCACGGGCCATCCCGCGGCCACCTCTGTGGCTCCCTTCCTCCCCGCACCAACCTAGCCGTGTGCATCCCACAGGGCTTTGAGCTGGTGGAGGCCCCCGGGGAGTGCTGTGGTAAGTGTGAGCAGACCCACTGCATCATCAAGAGGCCCGGCAAGGAACCCATCATCCTAAAGGTGAGCGAGGGGCCTGCTCCCATCCCCACCCAGGAGGGGCCGGCCCGCAGCCACGGGCAAGGCCTGGGATGCCTCCCGCCGCCCCAGCAGGGTCTTCCCAGGGCCGGGCGTGGCTGTTCCAGTGTCCTGGGGTGGCCGTGACCGCAGACTAGGGCTGGAAACACCAGGAGTGACCAAGTCTTTTCGTCTGGAACCGGAGTCCAGGCTGGAGGTGTCGCAGGGCCGTGGTCCCTTCAAGGGCTCTGGGGGAGCCTTCCTGCCTCTTTGGCTTCTGGGGCTCCAGACGGCCCCGGGCTTGTGGCCGCGTCCCTCCACTTTCTGGCTCACCTTCCTGTGGCCCCGCCTGTCTCTTATAAGTATACTCGTTGTTGGATTAAGAACCACCCGTGTCATCTGGGATGGTCTCATCTCAGCATCTTTAACCTAATCTCACCTCTCAACGCTCTCCAGATAAGGTCGTCTCTGCAGGTGCAGGGGTTAGGATGTGGACGTGTCTGGGGGCTCTAGGCTGGTGGCTGTGGGCCTGCAGCTGGACCTTCTGTCCGACAGGAGCTGCACTTGGCTGGGTGGTTGGAAACCTGCAGGGCGTTTCTTGTCTATCTTCCGGGTGGGCCTCCTGTGGGTCTCACCAGGCTGTCTTGTGCCCTGCAGCCCGGGGACATAAAGCATGACACCAAGAATAACTGCACCTTCTTCAGCTGCGTGAAGATTCACAACCAGCTCATCTCTTCGGTCTCCAACATCACCTGCCCCGACTTTGACCCCAGCATCTGCCTCCCGGTGAGTGGGGGTCCTTTCTTCGGGACCTGCCCTTTCCCACCCTGAGGCAGGATGGGGCTGCTCACGGCCGGGTGGTGGTCTGGGGGTCCCAGGCTCGTTCTCCTTCCTTCCAGGGTTCCATCACTCTCATGCCCAATGGTTGCTGCAAGAAATGTGAGTACAGCCTGGCGGGCAGGCATCTCTGGGGCACACGGCACGGCAGGGGAGCTCCCTCTGGGACCCTGGGGCGGGGGTGAAGGAGGCACAGGGGATGATGTCCCGGGACTCCCGTCCCCTTCTGTGCCACTCTCAGCCAGATGTTAAATTGGGGGGGCAGCAGCTGGGGGCCCTGCTTGCTGTGGGGTGGCCGGGGCTGGGGCACTCGAGGAGGGAGAGGAGGCCGTGAGGGAGAACCTGCGGGCCCCCCGGAGTGTGGAGACCCCACCCCCCAGCCCAGAGCCTCCAACCCCCCTCCTGGCAGGCATCCCTCGCAACGAGACCAGGACCTTCTGTTCCGCCATCCCCGTTACCCGGGAAATTTCTTTCGCCGGCTGCACCAACAAAGTCACGATGAACTACTGCTCTGGGTCCTGCGGGACCTTCGCCCTGTGAGTCCCAGGCCCCGGGCAGGGGTGGGGGAGGGGCTCCTCGCCCTAGTGGGGGTGGCTCCTCACTCTGGCCGGCCGCCCGCCCGCAGGTACTCGGCCGAGGCCCAGGCCCTGGACCACAAGTGCTCCTGCTGTAAGGAAGAACGGACCAGCCAGCGGGAGGTGGTGCTGCACTGTCCCCAGGGCGGCTCGCGGAGCCACACCTACACCCACATCGAGAGCTGCCGGTGCCAGGACACCGCCTGCGAGCTCCCGCCGGCCCCACGCCGCGTCCCCGGCCGCTCCCGGCGCTCCAGCCCCGGGGGCCTGCGCCCAGGAGGCGCTTGAACGGGGTCGTGCCACCCAGCTCGCCCCCACCGCCCTCCGCACCCCCCACCCCTCCTGCTGACCCCCTGAGCTTCCTCACCTCCTGAGCCGGCTTCCTCTCTGCAGATATTTATTTTCTGAGTCTTTGTTCAATTCTTTGCTTTCTACAATAAACTTGGGCAGACGCTGTGCCGGTGTGTGTGGTCGGTGCTGGGCGTCCGGACGGCTGCCGTGCACGGCCCCGGGTCTCGCTGCTTCCTGTGGGGCGAGCGGACCGAGAAGGTCCAGAGAGGGGCCCGGTCCGTACGCTCTGCGCACGGGACGCGGGGGGGCCCGCGCACACTTGCCTGCCTGGCTGTGGCAAGCTTCCTGTGCCAAGTGCGGCCCCAGCGACCTCTGTCCCTCGAGCCGCCTCCAGAAAGCCCTGTCCCGCCCTGTCCTGCCCTCAGCGTGGCCAGAGCCCTTTCTGGGCCATCGTAGTCCAGGAAGACTTCCACCCCTGACTTTGCGCAACAGGGGGCCCGACAGCCCAGGGTGCCGGGTGTGTGTGTGTGTCTGCGGACGTGGCTTGGGTGTGAACGTGCCACGTGCACACGTGTTTGCGTGTATGTGTTTGGAGCGTGCTTCATCCAGGGTGTCTGCACTGGCAAAGCCGAAGGTCCTGGGCCGGGGTCAGGGGCGCACACCAGCCCGTGGGTCAGAAGGTGACCTTCCGGGCCTCTGCCACCTGCGGAGTTCCGGTCGGTTCTGTGGACCCAGGCGGGCGGCCGGTGCCGTGTGTGCGCACCTCCACGTGTCCACCTGCCTGCGCATGTCTGGGGAGCTGTTCTGTGAGCTGAGCCGCCAAAATGGGGGTTTTAGGGAAGGGTCTCCTCCAGGCCTTTGATGACCGAGAGCGCAAACTGGCGGCCTCCCGCTGGGCGGCCGTGGAGACCGCTGGACCAGAGCCGGAGCGCCCAAGGTTGGGTGACGAGCCAGGTTCTGTTCTCCTGAGGCAGCAGACCCCCAGCCTGACCAGGTGTTGAGGGGGTGGGAGCCCTGGGTCCTAGGGCCGAGGACCCCCGAGTGTAGCCATTTGGCTTGTGAGCACCCCTGGAAACCTAAGGGGAGGTGCCGATGTCCCCGGGGCCCACATCTTGTCCTCCCTGTGATTCTCTGCCACACGTTACACCTGACTGAATGGAGGGTCTCAGGGAGGGCGGATACCTGCCCCAGGCTCTGCAGTGCTGAGGCCAGTGAGGGTTTGCTCCAGGAGGCACCCAGAACCCCAATTTCTCTGCATTCCCTGCCCCCGAGGAGCTGGGCTGAGGGCTCAGCCCTCCCTCACCTGCCCCCACCTGACACCAGGGAGGGCTTGATGGCCGATCAGGTTGTGTCAGCACATCAGCGTCACCCTGGCACCTGGGGGTCTTTCCAGTGGCCCCCTGGCCTGGGAGGGCCCCAGAGGCCCCTGCACAGCCCCCTTGGTGACCTCGGGGGTCCACATTGTCCCTGGCCAAGACCTGTGGACTTCCTGGGTGGTCAGTTGGCCTGGGTTGGACTTGGAGTCACCAAGTGGCCTCCTAGGACAGAAGGTTTGCTGGGGGGACAGGGGCTCCCCGCCTCTGCTGTGCGGCCAAGTGGGGTCCTGGGTGCTTCAGGACCAGCCCTTCTGCAAGACGGTCAATGTGCCGACCTGATGGCCCTCACCTGTTCCGGGGCCCCCTCCCAGGGCCACGGGGGCTTGGAGCTCCAGAAATTTTCTAGCGGGCCGTGTGTTTCATCGACGTGGTGCAGAGCCCCTGGCCCACCCTGCTGCGTCTGGCTGTGCCCGGCTGGCCAGCAGCCCCAGCACAGGCCGGACCCAGGCAGAACGAGAATGGGAAGGTGCTCGTGGCCCTCGTCTGGTCAGGAAGAGGGGTCAGCCTTGGGCCGGCGTCCCATCCACCTCCCGGCTCCGCGGCTGCGCGATGGGGACACAAGGGGGGGGGCCCCGCGGTGGGCCGGGGTGCAGCTGGGCCCTGCTCACTTTTCTAGGCTGCGCCCCCAGGTCCCCAAATTAAGCAGAACAGGCAGGGTTTTCTCTGTTTGAGAAACAGAGGTGGTTTCCATGAGGATCTGTTTGGAAAGAGGTTTCTGGCTTAAAAATGGTTTGATGACCGTTGGCAGATGGTCGCTAAGACTGCTGCCCGCCCCCAGCAGAGGAAGCAGTGGGCGCTCCCCGGGCCCCCGCCCCAATCGTCTGGAGGAATGGGCGAATGGCCCACACGCACCCCTGCACCAGCACCCCCCGACCTGGAGGCTGTTGGGGGTTCACTTCCCTTCTTACAGCCCTTGTCCCACTATTTAGATGAGGGCTCTGCTAGGGACACCCGTGCAGTGGGCCGCACCCCTGCCCTTCTGCCCAGGGAGCGACCGCCTTGGCTGTGCCCCTCCCTGCCTCTCCCACCTCTCCCTTCCCTGGCACACCCTTCCCAGCCCCCAGTCTCCACCCACGTGCTCTGGTCTGAGCACAGCCCACCTGTGAGGGAAGGGGGCTTGTCCCACAGGTGAGGGAAGGGGGGCGGGGGGCGGGGGGAGAGGGGCGGGGGGACGGGGGCGGGCCCCATGCAAATCCCATCGCATAGCCAGCTCTTTCCTCTTCCTCTTCTGGCTCGAGACCCCGAGCTGCGTTGTCCGGGGGCTCCGCGGGGATGCGGGACCTGGGACGGGGACAGGCCTGGAATGAAGTGTCAGCCACCCAGGGCCCAGGGGCGCCCAGAGGCGGTGGCTCGTGCTTGGCCACCACAAGTGGTGCTTGGCACTGGCCCACCTTGTCTTTCCACGCGACGTGTGCCCTGCGGTTCTGCCACACCCGGTTCTGGGGTGCCGCTGCCCCCCGAGTGTCCGCGTCAGTGGCCCTTCACGCTCTCATGCTGGTCCCTGTGGGCCTGGCGTGGCCGCCGGGGGTCAGTTCAGGCCCCAGCTCTGCCGGCAGGCTCCGCGTGCAGAGGGCCTGGGGTGCCCTCATTTCTCCGTGGGACCATGATGGTGACAAGGGATGGATGGTGACCACAGGCCTCCCAGAGGCCACGCTCGTTTGTCACCCCAGGGGAGGGGGGAGAGTCAGGGCCCCCCCTGCACCCAGAGAGGGAAAGGGCCTCGGAGTCTCCCTGCTGTGACATCAGGTCCAGTCCGGACTGCGGTGCTACTCCTTCCAGCCTCTGCTGGGCGCCACAGGTTAGGGGAGCCCAGGCCCCACTGTCTGGCCCTAATCATGGGGCCTCAGGGGAACCCCCAGAAAAGAGCCTTCCACCAGTGGCTTTGGGAAAGCAGGGACTGAGGGGGGCTGATCCCGTCTCCGGGGACCCTGTTCCCCCACAGCAGCCTCCTCACCTCCCTTCCTAGGGGAAGCGTTGGTCGGTGTCTGGAATCAGAAGTGAGTCCCCCGTCCCTGCAGTGAGATACTCGTCTGCGGTGAAGGTGAGCTCACACTGGTGCGTGAGGCCCGAGTGAGTCGCGAACGCGTGCTGAGGGCTGCGCGCGTTCACGCATAAAAGGCCGCGGGATTCAATCCCTGCCGCGGAGCTCCGGAAACGGCCAGACGAGGCAACGGACAGCAGAGCGGTGGTGCCCTGCCCCGTGCCTGGGGAGGGGGACCGGCCGGGGGGTGGCTCACGACTGCCGACACCCGCCAGCCTTCACCAGGCCGGACGCTCGAGACGACGTCGTTACTGAGGGTAAACAGCACTTTGGTAAAAACCGCGGCCTCTGACACTTGCCTTGAACAGCCCTTACTACCGGTTTGCGGCCTGGGCTGGCTCGTCGCGCGGCTGCCGCCGCTGGGGGTCCGCGGGGCTGGCTTCTGCTGGAGGAGGGGGGGGTCGCTGACGCCCCCCTGCACGCATCCTGTTCTGTTCACACGGTGCCGCGTGGTCTCCCAGAGCGACCAGAGGGCGGGCCCCGTGCACACGCGAGTCCCGTGGCGTCCCCTGTGTCACATCTGCTGCCGTTCCAGTGGCCACAGGCCACGTGCACGGCCAAGGCCAGACGAGCAAGGACAGGCCACAGGGGTCGGAACAACTGGGGGCTTGGGTGCTTCACGTCACACAGACTACCCCGGACGGTAGGAAAGGTGGGAGGCTCTCACTGGGTCAGCGTGATACCGGATCGCTGAAGAGCGGCCCCAGGTGAGGACACCAAGCCAACACGCAGGCAGGCACCCGTGGGACGCGTCAGTGCAGCGGGCCGCGAGCAGAAATGAGAGGCCGCGAGGGGCGTGCGTTTTCTCCGCTGCGGACGCTTCTTTCCACGCGGAGCCTGTCCCTTAGCTCTGGCCTCTGCTGCCCACCACGCACTCTGGCCCAGGGAGAGTGCTGGAACTGGAAAAAGAGGGCGCGGGCATCCCACCTCCTCTCCCCGTCCTCTGCTCCTCCACGGAGGTGAGCTGGTCCAGGCCCAGGGCCGCCAGTGACCGGAAGGTTGTCTAATTCCAGGGGGAAACATACCCACAAGCACAGTCCATGACGCAGCCTATGAGTTTATAATTCGCAAAATTAGGCACGGCCCTGCATGCGCCAAGCCCCTTGCTTATTTTCAATTGGTTCCAGCACTCGGATCGGGGGGGGGGGGTTTGTGTACGAACCACCCCCCGCCCCCCGCCCCCAGCCCAACAATCCTAAACAAGCCGGGCTTTCCCAGGAATCCAAGGATAACTCAGCAAGGGAGACTACCAACAGTGCGTCAGCCAGGGTCGCTCTGCTGTGTTGCAGGAACGGAAGCCCCCCCAGTTTGGTTTTCGGTCGTTCGGGCCCCTGTTGTCATCCAGGACCCGGGGTCTCAGAGATCGCGGAGGGCCTGCCACCGTGTGCAGTCTCTGGGATGAGTGGCCACTGGCGGCTCCCGGCAGCCACAGGGGCCAGGAAGTGCAATGCCCCTAGGGGAGCAGAAGGGGGAGCCAGCCGCCTCCAGGAGCCGCTGGGATTCCCACAGCCACAGATTTGAGGAGAAAATCCTTGTGGCTTTCTTACCGCGTGCAGAAACAGCATCTGACAAGAGTAAACAGCTTGTCTTGACCGTTTAAAAAAAAACACAGACTGAGACCACAAGGCAACATGCTCAACACGTCAAGGGGTATCTGTCAAAAGGTGGCAGCGGTTACAAGCGGGGACTTTCACATCATCCCCCTGAGAGTCGAGGAAGCCGTCGGTCACTCCGGCCCGGCGGCGGGGGGGGGGGGGGGTTGGGGGGCGGGGGCGGTTCTGGAGGTTCTGGCCCAAACGATAAAACAAGAAAAAAGAAATGATAAATACCACGATTAGAAAGAGATTAAACCGTCCTGATTTCAGGAAACCTTCACGAATGGCTCTAGTTTTGGGTCAGAGAGCTCAGTGCCATCGAGTAACATTGTTGGATACAAAGTTAATGAAAACATACCCAAAACTAAGCAGAAAGTGTATTAGAGAAGATTATCTCAGTAATGGCAGCCAGAGACCCTGTGTAGATTCCTGAGAGCACATCAGACGGCACCTCCCGGCCGTTCTGAGAAAATTACTCTCCGTTACGGAAGGGCACAGAGGAAGGTGGTGGTGCCGGGAGAGAGCGTCATGCTCTCGAAACGGCAGGTTCGGTTTTGCAAAACAAGGTCAGTTCTCGGCAAACAGCTGTATAAATCCAGGGAGATGCCCTTCCGTATCTGTAGGGAGCTTCCGGGGGGGGGGGGGTGGGCTCATCCGTCTGCACGTGACCTGGGTGCGGGGCAGGTGGACGGACAGGTGGACCCACGGGATGGGATGCTGCGGGGTTGGCGCCCCACCCCCAGGGTAAGGTGAGTTACCAAGTGGGTTAAATAACTAGAGGTTATTCCCAGCAAAACTTGTGAACTTTCAAGAGAAGATAAAGGTGTATTTATGACCTCAGGGTAGGGAAGGACCTAATCAAGTCATTAAAGTCACAAGCCATTATGCGCGTTAAAGTGCGTGCATTTGACCGTGTCACAGTTAAGTTTGGAAAAGGACAATGTAACCAAGTAAAAATACAGGCCCCGATCCCGTGTGACCGGGGTCCCTGTAGGAAGAGGGCATCAGGACGCAGACACGGGCAGAGGGACGACCCTGTGAGGACACTGGGAGAGGGCGGCCGTCCGCACACAAGGAGAGAGGCCCCGGGGTGGGGGGGGGGGGACTCAGCCCCGCCCACGCCTGGACCTCCGGCTCCGGCCTCCTGGACGGGGGACGGTGACTGCAGCGCGTGCTGTCTCCTCTGTGGGACTGTGTCACGGCCGCCCCAGGACGACATGGGGAGGGGAGGGCCAGGTGCACAGCGCGGGAAGCTTGGAGGGGCCGTAGGGCTTTGGGGGCCGTTGCTCGTGGGCACCTGCCATGAGAACACATCTCCTGAAAACCCGGGACAACGGGGAGCGGGTGCCGGCTCAGCGCCGGGGACCGAGGCCAAAACTGCTTAATCCACGTGGCGATCTTGCGGCGGGGGGTGGGGGGGGGTCGATCCTCCCCTCACGTCATAGGCGACAAGCCGGCGGAAATGGCTCGTGACTTCGGGGCCGGCAGCACCCCCCCTCCACACTGCCCCCCCGGAGATGCCGGCCTGGCTGAGCGCGTGACCAAGAACACCTGCCCCGTCCCGGCCGGAACCCGTTCCTGCTCTTCCTGTGCCCGCCGAAGCCAGACCACCGCCCCCTGCGCTGTCAGTGGGTAACCCGGGTATTTTCACCTCCAATCTCCTCAAGCCTCGATTGGCTTATTTCGTGAGGCCTCAGAGCGCGGGCTGCTCCTAGGGGCCCGAGGCCGCGGTGTCACCCCACCCCGGCCGTCACTGGCCATCCCGGGACACCGGCTACTTACTGCCGTTGGCACGTCTGGGCTCAGCGAGCTACCCGGCCACCTTCCCGGTTCCCGCACGGTTGAGGGTGGCTCCCGGCCTGCCCGGGGCTGCGGACGGGGCTCAGACGCAGCTCCGTAGAGTGGGCCGCAGGCTAAGGGGCCGGCACGCCCCCCCCCCCCGGGGAGCCTGGATGCTGCCCCTCCGCCTGACCCCCCCCACCTGCCCCGGCTGCCCCCTACTGTTGGCCGAGTCCACCGCCACCGCGGGCCGAGGACTTGAAGGCTGACCCCTGGGAAGGATGCCCTGCACCCGGACATGGGCGGGCACTGTGGCCTCCTGTCCGTGAAATCAGGGCCCAAACAGGAGGTGACCCCGAAGAGCAGAACTGACCCCAAACTGCATGCGTCTCAGGGCCCTTTCGACCCGTCGGCCGGGTACGGGGCCGCGCTCCAGGCTATGCCGTTCACCAGCCACAGGGAGCATTGCTGCCCTCCCCGCCAGCAGGGCGCCGGCACGGTTTGCCCAGAATCTGGATAAAGGCTCTCGGGAGAGCGGCAGGTGCTGTGACCCCGTGGCCCTCGCTGCAGCTGGGCACAGGCCCCTCCTGGGGGCGGGGCGGGGGCTGCACCGTCACCTCCCCTGAGGCGGTGGTGCCAGGGTGGCTCCAGCCCTGCAGGGGGTGCCTGTTGGGTGCTGGTTGACGCAGGGGGTCCTGCACGGGGGACGGGGGTGGCGTGTGGGAGAGAGCATCCGGGCACAGCCACACGGGTGTCTGTGGCAAGACCTTGGAGGCTCAAGAGCCGAGGAGGGTTCTGTGTCTTCCAGTTTGAGCGTTCTGCCGGGTATACTTTTATTAGTATTATTTAAATGTTTATTCTTGAGAGAGACAGAGCACGAGCGGGAGAGGGACACAGAAAGAGGGAGACACAGAATCCGAAGCAGGCTCCAGGCTCCAAGCTGTCGGCGCAGAGCCCGACGCGGGGCTCGAACCCACGGACCGAGAGATCACGACCTGAGCCGAAGTCGGACGCCCAACCGACGGAGCCACCCAGGCGCCCCCAGTTTGGCTGGGCATAAAACAAAGGTCAAACATCCTGTCTCTTGGCTGGACCACTGCCTGTTCCCGCCACCAGAGCACGGGGAGGAGCCCCAGCCGGGCCCACCTTTCTCAGACGGGCGCGCACCCCCTCTCACTGAGCTGTGACTCACCCGGCTGATGCATTCTCACGAGGGTCCACACGGGGGAGCCATGCTCGGTCAGCACTCCCAGCCCCTCCCGACCCCAGCGGTTCACCACGGGGTCCAGGCTTTCGTTTTCCGGGCTTGCTTGGCTCTCTCTGGGCACCCCCACCCCTTCCAAGGCCTTTTGTCTTTTCCCGTTGGGGTGTCACCCCCATTATTTCTTTAATGTGGTTCCTCCTCATGAAAATTTAAAACTTTAATTGTGGCAAAATACACACGAACCGCACCCTTCTCACCGCGTCTAAGCACACAGCCCAGGGCATTACGCACACCCGCCCTCCTACTTTCTGGCGACTCCAGGGACCTCATAGGAGTGGACCACACCGTGTGTCTGGCCCACTCCCCTGTGTCCCGTCCTCCGGGCCCATCTGTGCCCTAGCACGTCCCTCTCATAAAGGCTGGAAAATCTACTGTGCGGAGGGACCACGTCTCGCCCATCCGCTCGTCCACCGATGCCCCTCGGGTGGCCCCCACCCCTGGCTGCTGTGGACACTGCTCCGTGGACGTGGGGTGCACGCGTTGGAGGCCCCTTTTCAGCTGTTCGTGGAGGGGGATTCCAGGGCCTTCTTGAGGAAGGGGGATGGGCCCAGGCTCTCAGATGCACCTGTTGTGTCCGCTCGAGCAGACCCTCCCGGCTGGGTCCTCAGCTGAGCCGGGCGGGAGCCTCGGCACGTCCGACCCACCGGCGGGTGCTTGCAGGGGAGGAGGGAGGAGCGAACCCGGGGAGCCCTGGTCCATGGCGCTGCCTGCTTGTTGACTTTATGACACACGGATACACCTCGTCCCCCTTGGCCAACGGGCACCGCCACCAACCTCCGACCTCCCCAGCCCAGGAGCCCGATGAGGGATGGGGCGCCCCCGCGGCCCCTGCTGCCCTCCCTGCCGGGCTGCCAGCCGGCCAGGCCACCTGGGCGTTGTCTCCCCACATCTCTGTGTCTCTGTGTGTGTCTCTCACCGGGGTGGGGACCCTGGTGCGACCAGTGACTGCGTCATCAGATGGGGCTTCATTAAAACCCCATAAATCTCATAACTAAATAAGGCAGCCTGGCCAGCCCTGTACGCAAACAACAAAAAGCATCCGTGTGGCTTCTGCCCCATTGTCAGGGGAATGTGGGTGCCGGTCCCCGGGGACGGGGATGGGACAGTCCCAGCAAGTGGTAGTTCTGGCACATTCCAACACATCCTCCCTCCGCGTCCTTTCAAAGTGCAAGGGGACAGTGGCCCCGCCTGGCTGGGGCCTAGCTGTTCCCTGGGACGGGGTGGGGGGCTCGAGGGGACCTCTGCGGCCCTGCCCAGGCCCGGCCTGTGGGGCGCTCTCACAAAGAGCAGGACATGGGAGGGGACAGGCCCCCGTGGCTTGGGGTTGCTGCTCAGGGTCACAGGCTGGGGGCAGGGGGAGGCTCAGCCTCAGGGCTGAGACACACAGGCTGTGCTGTCGTTGTCTTGGGCCGGGCTTGGTTTGAACCTGGGGCCCCGCAGATCTGACCCCACCTGGGGCTGTGTGTAGGCAAAGCGTCTGCTTGGGACACCGGCTGCTCGAGTTCACGGAACCTTGTGTGGCAGTCACGTGGGTGCACGATGAGGGTCGGACCCACGGAAGCCACGTTCCACAGTGTGTCTGCCAACTCCCGAATGGGGGTGGGGGCTGGCAGCCTGGGTGTGGCGTGCGGGGGGCTGGCGGTGGGGGCTCAGCGAGAAGGGCCGGGACCCGTTTCCCAGCGGCCTGGGTCTGCACCTCGGTGTGTCCCCACACAGACACTCGGGGAGCCTTTTGTGGGGGAACAGAGGGCTGCGGGCCCACGCTGACTCCCAGGAGGACGTCTGAAGTTGTCCAGCTTCTGCTTACGATGCCTTTTTTAAAAAAGCACAGACAACTGGGAGCACCTGGGTGGCTCAGTTGGTTAAGCGTCCGACTTCGCTTCAGGTCCTGGTCTGAGGGTTCCTGAGTTCGAGCCCCGCGTCGGGCTCCGTGCTGACAGCTCGGGGACTGGAGCTGCTTCGGATTCTGTGTCTCCCTCTCTCTCTGCCCCTCCCGTGCTCTGTCTCTCTTTCCTTCAAAAATAAATAAGCGTTTATTTTTCAGATAATGTTTTTTTAAAATAAACGTTATTTTTAAAAATAAACATAAAAAAACAGTACAGATGATGCCCCTCCCCGCCCCGCCCTCCCCGAGCCAGGAAGCCACCTAGTTTCTGGACACCGTGAGATGCCAGCCGCCAGCCGGGCCTCCAACCGAAGGCACGTCCCTCGATGTCGACTGTCCTCTGCTCAGTTGGCAGAAATGTGTTCAGGGCAGCTGGGAGCCTGTGTGTCGCGCCCTGACCTTGACCTGTCCCTGCAAATCGTCATCCCTCGCTGGCGATGGGAGCCTGGAGAGCGAACCCCATGCGGTTCTGGGGGGGGGCTCAGCTTCACGGCTTGCTGGGGAGAGGGGGCCACAGTGGGACAGCAGCCCTGTCACTGTCCTGCTAAGTCCCTGATGGGAGGGACTGTGGCGGGCTAGGTCTGCCCCCTCCACGTAGCCCCAGGCGGCCGTGAGGTAGGTACGGGTGCAAGAAAGAGGGGTCGTTCCTCCGACAGGACCTCCTGGCTTCAGCTGGCTGGGTTAGGGGCAGGGCTGTTGGGACCTCCAAACACCACAACTTGACATCAGAGGGCACTTGCCTGTCTGGGGCCAGCCGGGACCCCCAGCATTCTTTTTGGGCCCCAGACAGAGCCAGGGCCTGACGGAAGCAGCCTGGGAAGACCACATCTGCTCCCTTCCCCCCCGCTTATGCAAACCCCAACCTTGCTCCGGCGACCACCAGACTTCCCTGTCCCTGGGCACGTGGGGAGGGCCAGCGAGGGCCTGGTCGCAGGAGGCTGTGGGAGGGGGGCCGTAAGGCCTGCAAATGGGCCGATGGCCACCCTCCTGCCGCACGGGTGCCCCACACAGAGGTTCCTAACCTGCAAGGGGCTGATCCCCACTCCTGGCGGGCCAGCCGGGGTGGCTGCTGGGGGCGCTTAGGGGAGGACCAGTGCCCTGGGCCCGGGGGCCTCTGTCCAGCACCCTGCAGGGGGCAGCACCGGGTGGTGGTGATCTGAGAGTCTGGTGATCTGAGACCACTGGTGTGGTCACCATGGTTCCCATTTCCCCCTTGAGCCGTGATGTCCGGGGGCAGGGTCGCCCCAGGCAGTGTCTGTGGGACGAGGAAGGGGGTGCCCACGTGAGAACATCCCCATGGGACGGGTGACTGCCAGAGTCCCCAGGGCCCTCGAGTTGGAGGGACATGGGACAGCTTGAGGACGGCCCCAGCCCCAGCCTGTCTCCTGTGCCCTCCCACACGGGCCCACAAGTGGCCTTAGGAGTGGCCCTGGGCAACCCAGCCCCAGGGATGGCACATGGAGACACCCCTGCCATCTTGGGGGCCTGGCTCCGGACTGGAGGCTGCTACCCAGAGGGGCCCGTACTCACAGAGGGGGCAAGAGCCCAGGCCCTGAGGCCAGCCCGGGCACCCCATGCAGGGGTCTTTCAGAGCGGGGCGCCTGGGGCCCCTTGGCCCAGCTGCTGCCCCCCAGGCCCCAGCCCCTCCTTGGCCAAGGTACGAGCAGTAGCTACAGAGGCCCGAGGTTCAGAGTCATGCTCCCCTCCTCTGCCCTGAGGGCCTGGCCTCTCCAATGTCCCCAAAGGCACAGACGAACCAGGCCTTTGTTTTCCCAGGGAGGAGGGGAATAAGACGGTGTTTTCCTTGTCTGTGCATAGATGTGACTTGCGCTGTCCCAGTGCCAAGTTCATGGCGCACGGGCCGTGAACCCTGTGGGGATGCAGCCTGTGACTCAGGGCTCCCCAGGGAACCCGGAACTGCCCGCACCTTGGGCTGGTGGAGATCCTGGATTAGCCCCAGAGGCCGGCACGCTGGCCTTTGTCATCTGTGGGGCGGACATCAGTTCGGGGAAGTGGTGGCCCAGTAATGTGTCACAACGCGACAACAAAGGCTGTGGTTTGTGCCGGGCCTCCCCTGAGGCAGGTCCTCTCTGCCAGGAGTGCCCCCCCGGGCCCCCTCTCCTGGGCAGCCCCTGGGTCGGTCGCGGGCTCCAGGCAGGCGGGCACGGAGTGAGCGCTCCCTGCGGGCACAGAGGTGCCTGGTGTCCCGTCGAGCTCAGCACATATTTGCTCAACAAGAGAAGGAAAGAAGGGCCCCACGCTCGGCCGGCTGGACGCACGTCCACGTCCCTGGCCTCCTGACCTGGGGCCTCGCGGTCAGGTCCTCCTGTGTGATGCCCGTGTGCTCCGAGCAGGTTCCTTCCCTCTGTGTCCGCCTGCCTCAGCCGGGGCAGGTGGGGTGGCCTGGCCTTCGCGCTCTCTCTCTCTCTCTCTCTCTGTCTCGATTGTGGCAAAATCCACTTAACATAACACTTACCGTCTTAACCGTTTGTGCGTGTGGATTTCAGCAGCACAAAGTACAGTCACACGGGCAGGCGTCCCACTTGTCCCGTTTCCCACACTGGCACTCGCTCCTACAGAGAAAATGGGGTCCTCACGAGGCTCAGAGACGGCGCCCAAGAGGGAGGCGGGCGGTCGTCAGTCCACAAGAGCCCCCCAGCAGCACCCCGACGGTCAGCGGACATAGTTTTCTTTAGGGGGCAGACTCACAAGCGTTTTTTAAAAAAACGGGTAGAAGACGCACAACATAAAAATGACCACACATCCATTTTTTTAAGTGCACAGCTCAGGGGCACTGAGCACCTTCACGCTGTCGTGCAGCCATCCCCACCCTCCGTCTCCAGAACTTTCTATCTTCCCAAACGGAAGCTCTGTCCCTGTGAAACACGGACCTCCAGCCTCTCTCCCAGCCCCGGCGCCCACCGTCCACTCTCTGTCTCCGGGAATCTGGAGACTCCAGGGACCTCGTGTGAGGCGATCACAGGTGAGCATCACGTTCCCCGGGGCCATCCACGTGGTGGCAGGTGTCAGAGCGTCCCTCCTCGTCAGGGCTGAGCGACAGTCCCGGGCGGGGACGGACCACGTCTATCCGTGTGTCCATCGGTGGACGCCCCTGGCCTCTGTCACTAAGGCTGCTGTAAACGCGGGCTTCAAAGGGCTGAGCCCCTGCTGAGCAGGTGTGCGTGGTCTGTGAGGGGGCGCGAGGGACAGGACAGCCTGCAGGATGGGGTCCTTCAGAACGTGCTGCGTCCGCTGCAGCTGGGGCCCGGCAAGCGGGGTCTGGAGTTTGGCCTCCGGCCTCCTGAGGACACACCCGGGTCAGGGTCCCCACCGCCCCCAGTGCCGGCGGAATCTCCCCCTTCCCGCTGCTGTGCTGTTGCCTGGAAACGGCCTGTCCCCCAAATCCCAGGGGGCTCCAGAGGGTGGGTGGGGACCTGCTCGGCCCCAGAAGGGCCCCGTACGCGCGCCGGAACAGGTGCGAACGAACAAATGGCGGAGTGAATGGAGGTGAATCTAAGTGAAAGAACCAGCAAGAGGCGCAGCCCGTGGCCTCCTGGGAGCACTTCCACTTGAGGTCCACGGCCGGCGGATGCGGACGCAGAAGCACCTCCCGGCTGCGTCCGGCCAGATCTGCCCGGGCTGGCGACACAGGCCCCTCCTGGCGGTGACTGCAGCGGACAGAGTGTGGCCGCGGTGATTGGCGGTGGGGCCGGCGGAGCCCGGCGGGACCTTCCTGTGCCTGTCCACGTGGTGGACACCGTGGGACTTGGGCTCCCTCAAGTCAGCTCAGACGGCTATCCCCGGGGAGCAGGCAGGCCGAGGACCCCAGCCAGCTGCCGGGCAGCCTGGGGGGAATCCCGGCAGGGGCCAGGGAGACCAGCACCACCCGGGCCGGCGAGGCGGCAGGCTCTGCCCCCAGCCGCCCAGAGTACCACCCGTGGCAGTGGACCTCGCTCCCCCCGCTCCCTCCACACCGGCGGGCGGCCCTGTGGCAGGGGTCTCATTCTCCTCCTGCTGGGTGTTCCGTGCCTGGCCCCGGGAGGGGCACGGGGGACGCTGCACCTGTCCCACTGCTCTCAACGTCCAGCCAGAGAACTGAGGTCCAGGCACCCTCTACCGGCGGGCACCCCTGAGCTCTCCCAGGTGGGGGGATGCCGGGGACTCCCCGAGACCCTCTCGCCGAGAAGCACAGAGACCCATCCCAAGCTGGGGCCTGGGCTGGATTTGACACCCTGGCCTGGGAGGTTCTGGCTCGGCAGCATCCAGCAGTTTGGTGGCGACCGTCTCCCGCCAGGGGCCTGACCTGCCAGGCCACCAGCGCGTCGCCCACGAGCCTCATGGCCCTTGTGGGACAGCGCCCAGGGACGGAGCCCCGCGGGGCCATCCAGCCGCGGCAGGTGGGGAAGGTCACTGAAGCAGGGCCATCGGGCCTCTGTAAGTGTTTGCTCTTTG
This sequence comes from Felis catus, assembly GCF_018350175.1. NCBI lineage: Eukaryota > Metazoa > Chordata > Mammalia > Carnivora > Felidae > Felis > Felis catus. The sequence continues at coordinate 114,537,332 of NC_058377.1, read as the reverse complement.
GCACTTTCCGGTTTGGCCAACAGAACATGCCAGCGTTTCCCCCATTTACTTTCCCATTCACGGAATAAATCCCTGACGGGCGGCAGTGGTCACGGCTGCCGGGAGCCAGGCTGGCCTTTCTCCAGAGACAGAGAGACCAACAGACCACTGTCCCTCAAGAGTCCACAAGTCCCACCTGAGGGGTGAGAGCAGGGCTGGGTGGGGCTCTGGGGAGCACCTCCTGTGGGGTGAGGGGCACCTCTGTGAGCAGAGGCCGAGCTGCGAGGCCACTGTCCTTGGAGCCCTGGTGCTTGGGGATGTCGGGGCTGGGACGAGGGGCTGGGCCCACGTGCCCCCCATGGAGCAGGCCGTGGGGTCAGCGGGCAGCTCCCAGGGAGGGTCCACTGTCGCTGCAGCTGGGGGCGGGGACAGGCCGTGGTCCCAGAGGGCCCGGGTGGCACTTCACAGGGCCCCCCATGCTGGCCACTTCTCATCGTCTTCCCCATCCGCCCTCACGTGGCCTTCCGGGTGCAGTCACGCTGGCCTCCCTGCTGGGTGGTTTCCCCAGGACCCGTCCCTGTGCGGCCCCCACCATCCCGCTGCACCCCAGAGGGAGGGGCAGTGGACCTCGCTCTCCCCTCCACACCGGCAGGCGGCCCTGTGGCGGGGGTCTCATTCCCCTCCCGCTGGGTGCCCCGTGCCTGGCCCCGGGGAGGGGCTCGGGGGATGCTGCACCTGTCCCACTGCTCTCAACGTCCAGCCAGAGAACCGAGGTCCAGGGTCACCCGGCGAATGCCTCCCTGCCCAGCACTGCCTGGTGGCGAGGGACAGCGTCCAGACGTTCAGGAGGAGGGCTGGGGTGTCCTGAGCTTCCCCTGAGCTGTCCCCTGTCCCGGGACCCGGCCGCCACCATGGATGGAGGCCATTTCCTGGCCCAGCTGTCCTGCAGGCAGGCACGGCTCCAAGATGACCCCGTAGGGAAGGGGGAGGGGCCCCTGCCGCCCAGGGGAGTCCTTTTCCCTTCTGGCACAGCCCAGTGTGGACTCCTCTCGGGCACGGCCTGGATGACCTTGCAGATAAGCAGATTAGTGCTGTGTGCACCCAAGTGCGCGAAATCCGTGTTATCGAGGCCAGGATGTTGTCTCAGGTGGAGCCGGCAGGCCCAGGCGAGGTGGGCGTTCCCGGGCCACCGATGGGCAGCACGGCTCACTCCCTCCCCGGGGCCGGGGGAGGGCTGGGGCTGCGGGCCTGGGTGGGTGCTGGCCCACAGGTGCTGGGGCTCCGGGCCGAGGCCGCCCGGGGGCGCCCAGCACCCCTGTCCCTCTCCCACTTGTCCACCCCCTGATCACTCCCACTCTGAATTTTTGCCCCCAGGACGCCTGCCAGCTCCCAGCCCCGCATCTATCTATGGAAGTCCCACCCTGAACCCGAGCTGAGCTGGGGCACCCCTCCGGGAAGCCCTCTGCATCCCCCCCGCAGGGAGCAAAGCCCCCCTGGGGTCTGTCCTCAGCCCCTTGTCCCCCTTTGTTGTGTCTGCAGAGGGGGATTAGGCTCCTGAGGTCAAGCTCCCAGGTGCGGCCCTCTGGCCGAGCCCTGGAGCTGCCCATGCCTCCTGGGAGCTTGCTCCTGCTTCTGTCCCTCCAGGAGGGTGGGTCTGTGGGCCCCCTGAGGCTGGCCCTGAGCCAGGCTGGAGTCACCAGTCAGGGAGAGGAAGGTAAACCACCCTTTGTCTGCGGTCTTGGCTTCTGTCTGAGGGGCTGGGGGGACCAAAGCCAGGTTGGCTGGGGAGCCTGTAGCCTAGACAGGCCCCACCCACAGGCAGAGTGGGAAGGGACCTGGACAGAAATGCAGAAGTGATTGGAGGAAGCTCCCAGTGTCCCCAAGACCTCTGGGAACCCGTTGAGGGACCAGGCCAGGGGAGGGACAGAGGAGGCTGTGGTCTTGGGCCCATGCCGGGGGTCGACGCTGCCGTTCTCCTCCCACAAGGAGGCTCCAGGAGACCTACCTGGATGGGGCCAGTTCACATCAGGGACTGCCCTGTGGCCACACTTCCCCACTCTCGTCGCACCCACCTAGAGTCACAGCCCAGTGTCACAGCCCAGTGTCAGCCTGTTCCATCCACCCCCCAATAGCATCAGACCTCCTCCAGGGGGACCCGCCTGAAGGGCTTCAGCTAAGAACCTGGGCCTGTGGGGAGACGTGGTCATGTCAGATACTGTGACTGACTGGTGAGTTGGGTCGGTCGGAAGCTGTGACCTTAAGAACGGGAAGGGAGCAGAGGTCAGGAGAAGCCACCTCAAAGCAAGCCACCAACAAACGAGTCAGACCCCTGGAAGTGGGGCTTGTGGAAGGGTTCCTTCGCTATTCTAACAAACACTTCTCTGGAGAGGTTGGGGGTGGGGTGGGACACAGTTTTGTTAAAAAAAAATATATATATATATTTGGAAACAAGGTATATTTTAGAAAATATTAATTCTGGAAACCTTGGCTCGGTGAAGCTGAAAGTGAAGATGAATGAAAAAGGCAACAGATGGATGAGAGAGGGGGGTGGGCGTCACCCGATATGAGGAGGGAAACAGATGACGCAGGAGAGCTGGTGTCTGTGCCACGATCAGTAAGAGCAGGATGACCGTGCACAACATCGAAAAAGGACTGTGGAAGATCGCAAACGTTCTCTGAGGATAAAGAAGCAAAAGACAAAGGGGTTAACTGGCGTGCGTGGCCTCCCCGGTGTTTTGGGAGCAGCTCACGACAAACCCGGGACAAAAGCGAAAATATGGGGAGGAGCCCAAAGGAGGCGGCGATCACACGGAGAAGGAGCCGCGAGAAGGGAGTCCACATTTTGCCGGTTTCCCCGGAAGAACCTCCCCCGGCCGCAGGCTCATGGGGCTCAGGGGTCCGAGGTCCAAGCTCAAGGCTGCTGGAGAGACTGGAAGTGAGGAAGGGCGACGTGGGAAGGATGCAGCCCCGAGAGCTGGCTGACCCCTTGCACATTGCACGCGGTCAGGTCAGCTCTAGCACCGCGTTGGAAAGAACCAGCGTAAGGCTGAAAGAAGAAAGCTTGGGGCAGCGTTTGGAGCTCACGTCAGCTACCTTAGAGACGCCTGACGGATGCCTTGGACTTTCCGTTACGACTCCCTTAAAGCCACGCTTCTGGACTAAGGACTGTCCTGGGTTAACTGAAACCAGACGCAAAACCGAAAGGTGTCCAGATGACAAAGCCTAAAGCATCTTCCTCAAGATCATCAATCCACCAGTAACTTAACTCCCACCAGCACCAAACAGAATGCTCTTGTGACCAAGATGACAGACTCTAAGTCGGCTGTGGATCACGCACAAGGTCTAGCGTCACAGGGCCTGATCGTGTGACCAACAACCAAGAGGAAGAAAACACCCGCAGAGATTATGTTTTGGAATTAGAACACAAACTTTTTAAGGTGGCCATTACAAACATGCTAAGTGACTTCAGAGGACAATGGATATAATGGAAGGGAAAGAGGTGAGGAACTTCAGGAGGGAAACAGTAATTCTGAAAAAGAATGAAATGGAAACCCTAAAACTGAAAAACAGTATCTGAAATAGTATAGTCATTCAATAGCTATTAATGAGTAGTCATTAAGTGAAGATGGGGTGCCACAGAGGAAAGGATCAGTGAGCTTAGAGGAGGTCACTAGTTGGGGCACCTGGGTGGCTCAGTCGGTTGAGCATCCGACTTCGGCTCAGGTCATGATCTCACTGCTCATGAGTTCAAGTCCCATGTCAGGCTCTGTGCGGACAGCTTGGAGCCTGGAGCCTGCTTTGGATTCTGTGTCTCCCTCTCTCTCTCTGCCCCTCCCCCAGCTTGTGCTCTGTCTGTCTCTCTCTCTCAAATATAAGTAAACATTAAAAAAAATTTAAAAAAAGAAAGGAGGTCAGGAAACGGCTGTTCTAAAAGGCTTCAGTGACCTGTGAGATAAAGGTCAGATATTAAATTGTCTAAAGAGGAAAAAAGAAAAAAGGGGACAGAAAAAGCATTTGAAGAAAAAATGGCCAAATATTTTCTATTTTGACTAAAAACGAAGAGATCCTAGTTCCAAGGAACAAAGCCCAAGCAGAATGTTTAAAAAATCACGTCTGTGCACATGATCATTAAACTGCTAAAAAGAAAAGGTAAAAGAAACTCTTTAAAGTAGCCAGGAAAAACAATACACATAGCATACAGAGGAAACAAATAATAAAATGGTAGATATAAACCCAATGATAGCCAAATTTACATTAAATGTAAGTGGACTAAACTCTTAAAAAGGCAAACATCAGGGCGCCTGGGTGGCTCAGTCGGTTGAGCGTCCAACTCTCGATCTTGGCTGAGATCCACGGTTCATGAGTTCGAGCCCTGTGTCAGGCTCTGCACTGACAGTGCGGAGCCTGCTTGGGATTCTCTCTCTCCCTCTCTCTCCGTCCCTCCCCTGCTCGTGAGCTCTCTCTCTTTCTCTAAATAAATACATAAACTTAAAAAAAAGCAAACATTTCAGATTAGACACAAGCGTGAATCAACTTATGCTGGCCTGCAAGAGACACATTGTGAAAATGCAGATTTATTTGCAAATGAAAATGCAATTTACCTTGTAAATTGTAAATATGCAGATCGGTGAAACCTAAAGGATGGTAAAATGTATGCCACCTGATCAGCGATCACAAGGAAGCCAGAATGGCTATGTTAATATCAGACAAAGTAGGCTTCAAGACAAGGAGTATTACCAGAGATAAAAAGGGTCATTCTGTAATGATAATGTGCCAATTCACCGGAAAGCAGAACAATGTTAATTGCGTATGTGCCTAATAACAAAGCTGCAAAATACACAAAGTAAAAATTGACTAAATTAAGGGAGAACAGACATATCCACGAGATTTTGGGATTTTTACACTTTTTTTCTCAGTAAATGATAAAGCAAATAAATAAAAACTCAGTAAGGCTATCAGAGATCTGAAAGACACCATTGGTAGACTTGACTCAGTGCTTTAAACGCTACATGGGACTCCTGATACATGATGTCTGCAAGTCCGCGTGGACCATTCACTAAGAGAGAAAAATGCCAGGCTATAAAACAAGTCACAATGAGCTTCTAAGGACTGAAATCGTCCAAGTATGCTTTCTCACTGAAATAGAAATTAACTAAAAGCCAGTAACCATAAGATAGCAAGAAAATACTTGAAAATCAAACAGCATAGTGAGTTCTAAATCACTTACAGATCAAAGATGTCACAACAGACATACCAGAAATGGTAATATGTGGGTAAATATAAGTGAAAAATATTTAATTTTCTTACTTTCTCTGAAGGACTATTACCTATTTAAACGAAACAATTAATTGTAGGGGTTGATGACACGTGTAGTAGTTAAATACATAGCACTAATACCACCGACAGTGGAGGACACGGGAAATCAGCCTGTTCTAAAGCTCTTATGTTTCACATTGAGTGGCATAATATTAATTCAAGATAGACTCGGGTAAGTTAAGGACGCATACTACAGTCTTAAAGAAACCCCTAAAAATATAAAGCTGTATTGCTACAAAGGCAATAGGGGTGTTACAGCTAAAGGATGCAGAGCCCTTAACAGACTATCCTAAGTGTTGGCAAGGCCACGGAGCAGCTGGGGACGAGGCGTCACATGGCTCTATCTCTTTGGAAAACGGTCCAGCAGAAACATGCTGAACACGTGGCCCGGAAATTCTACTCCTAGATACTTACGCAAAAGAAGTTTACAGGGGTGCCCACCGGGCTCAATCGGTTGAATGTCTGACTCTTGAGTTTGGCTCCGGTCATGATCTCATGGTCATGGGATCGAGCCCTACGTCACACTCCGTGCTGAGTGTGGAACCTGCTTAAGATTCTCTTTCTCTCTCTCTCTCTCTCTCTCTCTCGGTGCCTGGGTGGCTCAGTCAGTTAAGCGTCTGACTTCGGCTCAGGTCATGATCTCACAGTTCGTGGGTTCGAGCCCCACATCGGGCTCTGTGCTGAGAGCTCAGAGCCTGGAGCCTGCTTCAGATTCTGGGTCTCCCTCTCTCTCTGCCCCTCCCCTGCTGACGCTCTGTCTCTCTCTTTCTTTGTCTCTCTCTCTGTCAAAAAGAAATAAACATTAATAAAAGAAGAAGAAAAGAAATTTAAAAGTGTGTATTTAAAGAGACTTGTACAAAGATGTTTATAGCAGCATTATTGATCATTTCAAAAGATTGGAGACGACTAAAAGATTGGCCAAGAGGTGGGTGACATAAACAGATTGCTGTATGTCCACAATGGAATACTGCTTGAGAATAAAGAGAAACAGATTTACAGATCCATAGCACAACGTGCATGAATCTCAAGACGTTACGTTGACTAGAGGCCAGTCACAAAGGCATTAATACTCTATGATTCCATTTGTATGAAGTTCCAGAACACACAGAAATAAGGTATAGTGACAAAATTCAGGCCGGTGGTTGCCTGGGTCAGAACTAAGGGTGGGGTTGGCGGGCAAGGGGCAAGCCTAGACTTTTCGGGGCGATGTGTCTTGATGGTGTCTTGCTTGTGATGGCGGTTCCAACGTTTGCCCAAACTCACCGACTATTAACTTGAAATGAATTAATTTGATTACATGTAAATTCTATCTCAACACTATAGGAAGGAGGAACAAAGGACAGATGGATGAAAAGATAAAATGAATTCCCCGGTGGTAGGCTTAGCCAATCACACTCAAACACAAGGAGATTGAAGACACAATAAAAAAGCAAAACGAAACATTCCCGCGTGGAAGTAAGACTTCAGTCTTGCTCACCCATTTAGCTGTTTGAGAGTGTCTCCTTTCCATTGAGTGATGTGCACAAAACAGACGGAGTTCTTGCTTTCATGGGGATTAGAATTTAGTGGGATTATGGTTTGGTTATATAATTTTATTAATTGGTGTGTAATTGTAAACGGTACGTAATTCTGTGGGGAAAACTCATGATGGGGAGGGGAGCCAGCCTGGAGCAGGCATTGGCCAGAGGAGGGGGCCTCGAACAGCCTGGGGGAAGGGTAGTGTCTTCAGACACAGGAGGCAAAGCCCGCAGGGGGAGGGGACTGGCCCTCCAAAGACCGTTAAGCGAAGGATTCAAAAGAGTAGTTGCCATATACGTTTCCTGGAAACTGGAGACCCACGTCAGTCGACTGAAACACAACCTCAACAGAAAACTCCAGAATGGGGGTCATTCTGGAAAACTATGCGTTGAGGCAACGGCAGAGAATGCAAAGATCACAAATGATTCTGGAAGGACAGAACACAAGGGGTGAAATCACGGTCACAATCGGAGGGCAAGGAAGGGAAGTGATTTCTCTTCGGATGCCGCAGTGAGTCGGGACTGCTGATGGAAAAGTTAGTCTCTATGATAATTTAAAACCGAGCAAACGTCCACAGGAGAAAAAAAGCCAAGGACACGTGGAGAGAGTGCAAAGGGACAGATGACCCCAGAAGAACGTGGGAGTCCGTTAAGCAGTGAAGAACCCACATTCGGGCGTGACTGGCAATGCACACTGGACCCCCTGTGACAACGAGGCCGGAGATCAGGCTTCAGGGAAAGAAACATCCTCGGACTGACTGCTTGTCATTGACAAGAATCGTATGTAAAAGTCCTGCCACGGAAATAACAGAAACATAGAATCAAGACAAGAAGGCAGGGGAGCCCGGGAGGCCCAGTGGGTTAAGCATCCGACTTCAGCTCAGGCCATGATCTCATGGTTCATGGGTTCAAGCCCCGCGCGGGGCTCTGTGCTGACAGCGTGAAGCCTGCTTGGGGTTCTCTCTCTCTCAAAATAAATAAATAAACATTTAAGAATTGAAAAAGATAAGGGGCACCTGGGTGGCGCAGTCGGTTAAGCGTCCGACTTCAGCCAGGTCACGATCTCGCGGTCCGGGAGTTCGAGCCCCGCGTCAGGCTCTGGGCTGATGGCTCAGAGCCTGGAGCCTGTTTCCGATTCTGTGTCTCCCTCTCTCTCTGCCTTTCCCCCGTTCATGCTCTGTCTCTCTCTGTCCCAAAAAAATAAATAAAAACGTTGAAAAAAAATTTTTTTAAATAAAAAAAAAAAAGAATTGAAAAAGATAAGAGATCAAATAGGACAGAGAGGATCATTTAGCACACCCCCAGATCCTGAACGTTATTTATAAGACAAGCATAAGGAGACGGAAGGGGGGAGAGAAGTGGCCTTGGGACCCACAACACGCCCCAGGGGGGGCGTTCTCTGGGCTTTAGTTAAATCCCAGCAAAACCTGCTCGCTTGAGCCAAGGTGACTGGGAACCGGGGCAGCGTGTAGATGAGACGTCAGTAGCTGCCGGACGACGGAGGCAAAGGCTGAGGGGACCAGGCTGCAGCGGGGCGCCCCAAGCTCTGGCTGGAGGTCGGGCAGAGTCAGAGCTGTGTGCACTCCCGGTGGTAAGAGGGCCCCGCCCCCGGGGTCAGCGGGGGGCAGTGCCCACGACGGTCAGTGGGAAGGAGACATCCTCTGGGAAAGGAACCCAGAGCTGCTCAGCAGAAGTCCCCCCAAAGCAGCGAAATATGTGGATGGGGCACCGGTAAACCCGACGGCAGGGATACACGGAGTTACGGTTACTTGTGGACACTGGGACGCCCCTCCCCCGCAGCCGACAGGACAGCTGGACAGAAAACGAACAAGGATACGGTAGAAGTTCACGCCATCAACCAACAGGACCCGATGGACATCTACCCTACACACCACCCAACGGCAGCACAGCACACGCTTTACAGGTGCCCACAGGGCGGAGACCGGCACCGGCCACATCCTGCTCACGGAACAAACCTCAGCATATTTGACATAACTGAAATCGGGCAGGGTTTGTTCTCTGACCACAGAATCAATTAGGAGCCGATAATAGAAAGTGCTGGGAAACACACCTCTAAATAATCCACGGGCCGAGGAGGAAGTCTCAAAGGAAACACCAAGACAGGCCGAACCGAATGAAAATGGAGGCACAACACGTCAAGAATTGAAGGGCGGCGCTAAAGCGGGGCTGGGGGCGTCGATATCAGGGGGACGATTTGGCGCTTGATTTCCAGCTTAATTGGCCGCAGTGATCAGACTGCGTGGTAGAGGGACCGAGACATGGTCAGCGGGGCGGAACCAACGACCCAGAAACAGAGCCAGGCCGATACACCTGGCTGAGTCCTGGCAAGTGTGCCCAAGCAATTTGGTGGAAGAAGGATCGTCTTCTCGGCAGGTTACGGGGGCAGTCGGACGTCCCTGAGCAAAAAGGAGCCCACCCCCAAGTCTCACAGCATCTAACCCAGACGGATCACAGAGGAGAGAGTCTTCGGGATCCAGGGATGGGCAAAGAGGCTGCAGCCCCAACACCCAAAGCATGACTCAGAGAAGGAAGGTACCTGGCACGCCGGCCGTCACCCGGATGGAACCCCTTAGCTCCAGGAAAGGCCCCAGGGGGATGAAGACCACAGGTACAGCCACACAGTCAACAAAGGGTCGCTTTCTAGAATATACGACCAGCTCTCAAAACTCCACGCGGAAGGCGCGACAAGCCAGTCGGAAATGGGAAACAGATCTGAAGAGTCAGCTCGCTGCACAGGATGTGCGGATGGTCAACAAGCATGAGGACAGAGGCCCCACGTCACCAGCCTGGGGCAACGCAGATTAAAACCGCAGTGGCCCGTGGGACGAGACCATCGGGCGGCTGCAGAGAAAGCCTGGGGACCCCGGGTGCAGATGAGCACGTGGGGAGCCCACTGGCTCGTTCACGGTCCACGCGAATGCCCAGTGACGGCCCCTCCGGAGAAGAGTCCAGCAGTCCGGCGACCGTGCTCCTGGGCGTTTGTCCCAGACAAAGAAAAGCCGATGTTCTCACAATGTCTGTCGCGGCTGTTTCTGGAATAGCTAAGAACAGAAAGCAGCCGTGCCGTCCCTCAGCAGGCGTCTGGTTCAACAAGCCGCCGACCGCCCGCTCCTTGGCAGTAGGAAGCCACGAATGTCGACGCACAGAACAGTATGACGTGAATCTCCAGAGATTCACTGGATGAAAAAAGCCAGTCCCCAAAGTCATAGACTATTCTTGAAAAACACAACTATCGAAGCAGCACAGACTTGTGGTTGCCAGGGGTTACGTGGGTGCTGGGAGGGGGTCCTCGCGGGGATGGAAATGGTCTACGTCTTGAGCGTCCATGTCACGGCCGGGTGGGGACCTCTCGCTACAGTTTGGGAAGATGTCACCACGGGGAGGGGGGACACAGGGTAGGGGGGACATGGGACCTCTCTGGATTATCTCTTACAGCTTCATGTGTTTCTATTATTATAGGCACATACACAGCTTGATTTGAAAAAAAAAAACACTGGAATATCTTAACCTGTCTTTTCAGCAAATGTGCAAAGACAATGGGACACTGATGTACAAAACAGGAAAGGAGGAGGCAGGGGGAGGGAGGGAGGGAGAAGACTCCAGCCGTCCTCACACCTCATCCAGAAACTAACTTAAAACGGACCCAGGGCCTCAGCGTCAAAGCCAACGTGATAAACCTCCAGGAGAGACCAGGAGAAAGTCTCTGGGGCGCTGGGTGAGGCAAGGTCTCTTGGCTGCGTGGCCAGAAGCAAGACCCTGAGGGGACTTGGTACACTGAGGGACGGCCTGCTGCTCCCTGGCAGACCCCTGCCCAGGTGACGACGGCAGCCCTTGACCCATCTGGTAAAGAGCTCGAATTCCGAACTCAGAAAAAAGAAAGCCAACAGTTCAGTTGAGAAAGTTGGCGTAATCTTATGTTTGATGAGCACTTCAACGGGGAAGACGTGTGTCCTTCTGGAGCCTCAGGGGATTCGGGTCCCCTGCTTTTTCCAGCTTCTGGAGGTACCTCTCTTCCCTGGCTCACAGCCCGTCTTCCATCGGCACGGCTGTGGGCGCGTCTTCTCTCTGACTCCGTTTCCACCACCTTCTCCCTGCTGCCTCCTTTCTCCGGCCCTCCTGCCTCCCTTTTATAAGGACCCTGGTCCCATCGGGTCCCCCAGACAATCCAGGGTAACCCCACCCCTCATCTCAAGAGCCTTAATTTGGGTACACCTGCAAAGTCCCTCTTATCCTGTCAGGTGACACCTTACATGCGGATTGGGGCCTGGATGTCTCTGGGGGCCGTGATCCAACCTAACACCGAATATACGAGAAAGTATTCCAATATAATGATTCTGTAACAAACCGCTGGACATGAGCATCAGGACCCCTTCGGATACTTAGGAGTAGACTGAACAAGAAACATGTGGGAACTCTGCTGAACACTGCAGAGAATTGCTCAGAGAAACCTGAAAAGAACAAACTAGATGGCGAGGTAGGTCTTGTGACCCAGAGTGGCCGGGGCGACCTGGAAGGGTGGCGCTGAAGGGGGGTGCCGCCATTCTCCAGACCTTGTGAACCACCACGGAGCGGCCCTGCTACAGACTGGACCCGTGGACGGGGTGGGACAGAGGGGCCCAGAGACAGAGCCGCACGCGGTCGCTGGGTCTACGCCCGATGCACCAGGGAAGCCGGCCGGGCCAGGGCGACTGGGCGTCGGGTTGGAAACACGTGAGCCTGGCGTCTAGGCTCACCACGCGTGGAGACGGACCCTGGCTGGGTCACGGTCCTACACGTGAAAAGCACAATGAAACTTCTAGAAGAGCATCTGAGAGCGTGTCCTCAGAGCTTGGAGGCAGGCAAAGGTTACTTAAACAGAAACATCCGTCCTAGAAGAAAAAGTTAACAAACTGGGCTCCCTCAAAATTAACGGTTCCTGAAAAGATGCTATTAAAAAAGATATACGCTGTACAAACTTCTGACAAAGAACTTGTATCAAGTGTATAAAAGCATCATACAAATCAGTAAAACCAGCCAATCTAGAAAAATCCAAATGCCACGGACATACCAGGGCATGGCAAACAAAAACACAAGACCCCACCTCACTCTCACCAGAATGGCCCAAACCGAGGCCTCATGGGAAAACGGTCCCACGAGAGAGTGGATCCCCACCCCCACCCCTGGGGCCCGTGGGGGCTCAGGCAGGGTCAGGTGGCCCTACCTACCCAACTGGGGCAGCTGGATCCTGGCTCGCAGGATTCGGGGCATAGGGCCTTTTCCTGTCACTCACCTCCTGGGGTCCTGCCCACCGCCTGGCAGCATTCTGAGCGGGGTCCGCATGAGGGTGTTTGGGGGACCGCCTGTCTGCTCAGGGCCCGTGGCTCGTGTGGAAGGGGTCAAAGCTCTACGTGGCCTATCGTCTGCTTGCCAAACCTCCTCAGCTCCAGGGGCCACAGAGGCGGGGCTTCCCGGCCCAGCCTGAGCCTCCCCGGGTCCCCGCCAGCCCTGCCTCTGTGCGGCCTGAGCCTCTGGTCCAGGGTCAGAGGGCGTGTCTGGCCTCTGGAGCGGAGCCCGAATGGGCCGGGGGGCTTCTCCTGCCCTCAGGGCTCCCAAGAGCTCCTTACACACCCTCCCAGCTGGGACCCCACGTCTGTCAGGGAGGGGGTCGGGGGGCCCTGGCACCTCTCTGCAGACCCCAACTCTCCAGAGCAGATGGGAGCACAGATGATGGAGAGAGAGCACCGATTCAGTCCAGGAACTGCCCCGGGTCTGCCGACTGCCACCAGGGTTTCAGCTCTCTGGCTGGTGGGCGTGTCTTCGGAGGAAGGGACACCCACCGAAACCCCGCCGCCCGCCACCCCGCAGTCCTCGTGGTGACCTCCCTCGGCGTCTGGCCATTCACATTTTTATGAACCAACCGGGGTCTCGCGGGCTATGATCTGGTGGCGTTTCTCTCCCGGGATCACCGCCCGGCTGCCCGGGCCCCTGGGCCGCCCGGAGGGACGGGTGCGGCCCCTCCCCCGCCCTGTCATCCCCAGGGCCAGGCCAAGGCAGGTGGGACACTGCAGTCCAGCCACCCGGCCTCGGGGCCGGGCGGGGGGCAGTGATTCAGAGCGGGTGTGCACAGGGCACCACGCACCGTCCTCGTGGACCCCGGGTTTGCCAGGTGGGGCCCGGGAGGGTGCTTCCCAGCTCCTCGGGTTCCCAGCCCCCACAGTGGGTGTCCGGGCATGTGTCCTCGGAGGGGTGGGACCCCCGCCAGCCCCGGGGGTGCTGCCCCCCCCCCCCCCCGCCCGCCGTTGCTTTTGTGAACATAACCTGGAGCCACGGCTGGTTCTTTTGCAGTTTATACGAAGCCGGGCAATCTCTTCTGGCGAGGACGGCTGGGAGGCAGGGAGGGCGCCCGAGGGGCCACCGACAGGCTCGGGAGAATGTGCCGCACAAGGCCTCCCTTTAGGTCTGCAAAGTTCTAGCCAAATTGGTTACAGTTGTTTTCTCAAGGGGAGGGGTCGCTTTAAGTTTTTAATTAAATAAAAAAAACTGTGATAAAATACACACAGCGTAAAAAGTACCTTCTTCGCTGCCTCTAAGCGCGCAGCTCAGGGGCACTGAGCACGTTCACGCCGTTGTGCGGCCGTCCCCACCCTCCGTCTCCAGAACTTTCCATCTCCCCAAACGGAAGCTCTGTCCCCGTGAAACACGGACCCCGGCCCCTCCCCCAGCCCCGGCGCCCACCGTCCGTCCGCTCTCCGTCTCCGGGAACCTGGAGACTCCAGGGGTCTCGTGTGAGTGGATCACAGGTGAGCATCACGTCCCCCGGGTCCATCCACGTGGTGGCAGGTGGCAGAGCGTCCGTCCTCGTCAGGGCTGAGCGACAGTCCAGGGAGCGGACGGACCACGTTTTGTTTATCCGTTTGTCGGTCAACAGACGCTGGGGTCCCTTCTACCTTTTTGCTGTCGTCACTAACGCTGCCTCGAATGTGGGCGTGCAAATATCTCTTTGAGACCCTGCCTCCCATTCCTTTAGGGATGTCCCCAGAAGTGGTGCTTTAATTATTGCCAACAGGATTTTATACTGAGAAGAACACCTTTTAAATTCACTGATAGCATTAGACAGACCCTCCCCACCACACCCCTGCCATGCTGAAGTGTTTCTTGTTCTGAGGTCAGAGGGCCTGACCTGTGTCCATGTGCCCTGGGGACCCACAGCGAGAGACCCGCGGGTGACCCTCGCTGGCGAGCAAGTGGCCTGGGTCCCAGAGCCCGGGTGGGCAGACAGCACTGTAGATGAGGGTGCTTGGTAGGGCCACCGGCCCCACCAAGGGGCAGGGGAGGGTAGAGAGGACACACGTGTGCTCACCGTCAGGGACCGGCCCAGTACACAGTGTCTTCCTCCACTGTCACAGACCCTGGGGCTGTGGGGTCAGGGTGGGGCCCTCTGAGGAGGGGGTGGTGGGAGAGAATGGGGTAGGGCCTCACGGGGACCGGGGACTGGGGACCGGGGACCGGGTCTGGTCCATCTGCCAGACCTCAGACCTTGGGGGCCAACCTAGCTCTCGGGAGGAATTCTGTTTGCCCAGTGATTCAGATTAATAAATACGTGCATGAAGATTTCAAATCAGCACAGCCCCACCATAAAACCAAATTTACTCTCCGCTCCCTTTCTCTTGCGTGGGAGAGCACGCCCCTGACCCCCAGCCCATCCGGCAGCGAGGGGCTCAGCCCCTCGGGGCCGGGAGGCTGACCCCAGCAGCGGGCATCGCCGGACGGCTCTCCCCGAGCCTCCACCACAAAGCAGGGAGGGACCGGGTCGTCTTTGTCCTTATCAAGGAAGCTCCCAGCCTGGAGAGGCCCAAACCTGCCCTTTCGGTCAACAGCGCCCAGAGATAATCCTTCCGCAGCTATCAGAGGTTCCCAGAGCCCCCGCCCACTTCCTCTTCCAGGCTGTGCGGGTCCTTGTTGAGAAATCGCTCCCTATCACCTGAGACCCGCGGTGACCGTCCGCAGCTGCCCATTTCTCAATCTGTGACGCCAGCAGCCACGGCACCTGCTTGCTGGGTGGGGGCTGGTGGGGCCACACCCTGGGCCCTGGGGACGTCCTGTGAGGCAGGCGGGCGGGCGGCAGGCGGGGACGAGGGACCACCGTCCACCGGGGCCTGTGCTGTGATTTCCGGTACCGCCCGGAGAGGAAGGTGCTGCCGTGTAACCGCCACGGGGCAAGATGTGACGTAGGAGGCGCCACAAACTCTACACTCATTCAATGTGCGAAAGGTCCACGAAGTGACACGGTGCAGAGTCAGCACACGTTTTCGGGATTGAGGAAGCCGCTGCGAGGCCCTGACTCACCCGAAGGCTGGGGTGTGGGGTGTGGTGGGGTGGCGGACCCCCCACAGGGGCAGTGGGGGCACTTGTAGGGACCAAATGAAGCTCGGAGGGTGCTTTGCTGACTCGTGTCTCTGAGCAGCAGGTGCTGTGGTCACTGTTTTCCAGAGTAGAAACCTGAGGCCCAGAGAGGGTGATGCGCTGGTCCTGGGCCACACAGCCGGTGGGTGCTGGGACCAGGACACTCACTACCTTCTCCCAGAGTCCTGAGCGCCGGCCCGGGCCAGGTGCCTCCCTCCCGTGTCATCCTCCAAGTGAGATAGTCACGCTTCCTACCACTCAGGGGTGTGCGTTTTTGAAGGACTGAATTAAACAGTGAAGCCCCCAAGAAGCGTGCCAGCCTTCAGCACCCTGGCCAGTGCTGGCCCCCTACTCAGGGCCTCCAGGGATGGGGCCGGCAAAAGGCACGACCGGCGGCTCTGAGATGTTGTTCCGGGCCCGGCCTTTTCCTGGGGGCGGGGGAGGGGGGCCTGGCCTTGGGGGTGCCGGTGCTGACTCCCAGGGTGGGGTGCGCCTCGGGTGGGGTTGAGGCCTCTCCCCACTGCGGGCCCTCGAGGGCACCAGGCCGTGGGGGAGGCCTGGGTCCCAGCCGTCTGGCCGCCCTGGCAGGAAGGTCTATGCCCGCCTCCTCGCCTGCCAGCCCCGCGGAGCCCAGTCGGAGAACAGCCACGAGGCTGCCTCCTTTTCCCACCCAAAGCGGGTCCAGGCCTCCCCTGGATGGAGCCTCATGGAGGAGCACGGCTGGGGGCAGCCCTTAGGTCCTGTTGGCCAGAACCCAGTGACTCCAACGGCTCTGTGGGTCACCTACTTTGGGGTCTCAGCTGTGCCCAGAAACTCGAAGGGAAGTGACAAGCTCAGGGGGGCAGGCAGAGCGGTGACAGCAAGGCCTCCCCGCTGCTCCTCCCGTCCCCACGGCCAGGGCTGGGAGGAGCCCTTTATCAGGCTCGGGTTGGGGGTGCTGGCAGTGGCCCGGGCCCAGGCTGTGCAGCCCCTGGGGACCCGAGGGCAGCAAAGGCTTCTGGGGCCACTGCCCCGGGCCAGGCCTGTCCCTGCACGTGGCCCCTGCTTCCCACACACGGTGCCCCTCCTGCGTGTCCCTTCCCCGTGTGACCCACTTCCTGCAAAGATTTTCATGGACCCTGTTTTCAGATGAGGAAACTGAGGCTCAGAGAGGCAGCAGCGGGTCCCAGCCTGGCCCTTCCCCCACGGCACCCCTCACTGCTCATGAAGCCCCCTGAGGAGGAGCAGGAGGGCAGAGCCACTGTGGGCTGGGGGGGACTCCCAACCCTTCACCCTTCTGCAGCCCCCATCGTAGTCCCGGCCTTGGCTCGGTGCAGAGACATCAAGGGAGCGATGTGGGGGGCAGGGCGGCCCCGGCACCTGGCGCTCAGAAGTGCAACCTCTTGCCTCGGCCCGCCTCCTCACAGCGAGGAAGGGCCTTGACTTTTGAGGCTGGATTTTCATAGGACAGGAAAGTGCATGGCAGCCGGGTCTGCCGGCTCAGGTCGGGCCCCCGGAGGAAGGCCAGGCCAGCCCGACTGTCACGGACGCCAGCGTGGGCACTTACCGTGCATGCCCTGGACACCCACGGCAGCCCCGGGCAGCACCTTATGGGAGAGGTGCCTGGAGGGAGTCCAACCCTGGGGAGGGGACGTGCCGTGGCCTGGAGGCGTCTGGGTGGCCAGCGGTGCCCGTTGCCTGTGCAGCTCAGTCCAGCCTCGTGCACACAGGGCATGTCCCCGAGGGCGAGGCCGGTGACTCAGATGAGACGGGGCTCGCGTGTGAACTCAGCTTGAGTCCAGGGCCAGCAGCGTGGACACTGGTTGACCTGTAACCTCCCTGCCTCTCTGGGGGTGTGAGACGGGCAGGCCCGTCCGTCCCTCACTCTCCCCTCGGCCTGGGGTCCCAGCCCCCACCCAGGGTACCAGATCCCACCGGTCACTCTCCTGACCACAAGAGCCACGCGCTCTTGGGAGCCAGCCCCGTCCACCCTGCCTGTCCCTGGACACCCGCCCCTGCCCTGTTCGGCCGCAGGTGACCGGGTGTCCGGCTCCAAGGCCGAGCAGGGGAGTCCGGTGGGGGTCTGAGCGTCTGAAGCGCCAGCCTGCGGGGGCCCCACTGGCTTCCCCACTGCCGTCAGGCTCCGACTCCTCCCATAGGAACCCTCACTCATTCACACACTTGCCCCTTCGTGTCCCCCGCGCCCCCACCCTCCAGCAATGTGCCACAGGCGCTCTCTCCCACAAGTACCGCCAGATGGGGCCATGGCCAGGGGACGACTCAGAGACAGAGAACCAGGTGACCGTAAGAGCTTGGGAGAGGCCCCCAGTGCAGGAAGGGGATGCTCAGACAGCCCAGCCCCTCCCCCTCGTTGCCCCATGTCCCCAGCAGGGACCTCTGGTCAGGCCCCCTCGCAGGCGGTGAGCTGTGGGTCCTGAGGAGGGGTGTGGCCCCCCGGGAGGGAGGGTTCAGCCCCAGGACCCAGCACCCCAAAAGGACCCGACGCTCAAACACCCGTGGTCCGGGGCCGTGGGCTCATCACGCCATAACGCCTTCTCGGCTGGGCTCCCCAGCCCGGTGGGTGCAGACACGTCCACCTCTCAGGGCCACAAGGCCACCTGTGACCCGAGCTGGCCCGGGGCTGCCCACTGCCCGCCTGGAGCCGGAAACCCCTGAAGCTCAGCCAGGGTCCCGGGGAGCGCCGAGCAGGGGGCAACGTCCTGTCTCTGGGGGTGCTGCCTCCCCGAGCCCCTCTGCAGAAGGGTGAGCCCCTGGCGGCCCCAGCAGCATGGGAGTCAGCGGCTTTCCAGCAGCAGCAGCAGCAGCTCGGGGGCCTGGCTGCACAGAGGCGTGCCCGGGGAAGGGCCAGGGGTGTGGGGCACGTCGGGCGGGAGGATCCCTCTGGGCCGGGACCTGGGGAGCCCTCGGGAAACCAGGCTCCACCCGGCGGCCACGCCCATCTCTGCCCGTCTCCGGCTGCTGGCCAGCCCCGGGCGAGTGCCCACTGTTTACCTGGGTGAGGGGAACGGCAGGCCCGCCCCGCCCACCCACGTGGAGCCACGGGGACCGGAGCCAGCTCTGAGGCTACAAAAAGCTCCCGGCCACTAGGGCTCTTCCTCAGAGGCTGCCCCCGGGGACTTCTCCCCTCCCTCTGCAGGATGGGTGTCGGCCGCAGGAAGCTGGCCCCGCTCTGGGCCCTGGCTCTCACCCTGGCCTGGGCCCAGCACACAGGTGAGGCGCCCACTCACCGGCTCTCCCAGGCTGGCCCTGGCCGTGGCCTGGCATCCCGGTGCTTCCCCCACATGCCGGGAGGGCAGCAGGCCGCCCAGACGCCTTGCCCGGGCCTCTGGGCGGGTGGAGTGTGGCCGTGAGTGGCCCCCGGCAGCCTGGCCCCTGGCAGCCTGGCCCCCGGCCCCGGGCCCTGAGCCGTCTTGCGGGGGTCCCAGCTGGTGGGGTTGGGGAGGAACCCTCGGGGACTGCGGGGGTCCACGTTGGGGGTGGGGCCTCTGAGGCTGGGCTGCTCCCCTGAGGCGAGGAAGCAGGAAACCAGCGTCTCTGAGCCCCCCGCCTGCCTTCCCTGGCAGCGGCCTGCAGCCCACTCACTCCTCCACCCGTGTTGCCCTGCTGGTCACTGCCTCTGCCCCCCCCCCCACCCCCAGGCCCCGGGGTGAGCGGGTTCTCAGGCCCCTGGGCCGGCCTGGCGAAGCGGCCCTCCTATCCCTGGGTCCCCCTCCCCATGCACCCCCAGTTTACCCGCTCATCTTCCCCATCTGGGCCTTATGGGGGCTTTCCGGGAGCCTCAGCCTCGGGCCGAGGGTGTGATAGTGAGGTCCACACAGAGAGGATGCTGGCGGTGGGGGGGAGGGACTCACAGACCCTCTGAGGCCCCCTCCCCCCAGGTCTGCACCTCACTGCCTCCACTTCCCAGGGGCCAGCTGGGTTCTGGCCGGGCGTGGGGTGGCAGTGTGCGGGAGGGGCCAGGGGCCCGTGTTCCCGAGGCACTCAGCACAGAGGGGACCATGCCACGGCGCCCCGTGTGGCCCATACACTTCAGTCCTTGGCTCTTGCCGCTGTGTGGAGGGCCAGTCCCTACCGGTGAGGGCAGCTGGCCCCTGCAGGGGCAGGCCCCTCCTGCCACGCTGGCGTGGCCTCTGAGGGCCTCACAGATCGGCCTTCCAAGCCGCGCCAGGTTCTTGGGGCGGCCTCGGGGCCGACACGGCCAGCCCTCAGCTCTCCTGCCCTGTGCACCCCTGTGCTGAGCCGCCCCCCGTGCGGTGGCCCTGAGCACCCCCTCTACGGTGCAGCCCCACTCCACTCAGCTCCACACTCCCCCGTCTGTTCCAAGTTGTCCTCCAGACCGCTGGCTTTACTGTTGGACCCTCCACGGGCCGCTGTGCAGAGTGGGGAGATACTCAGTGAACGCAGGGCTCCCGGGGACACCCTGTCAGGGCCAGGGGAACCCCCCCTCGAGGGCTTGGGGAGCCAGGCTGAGGTAATGCTCAGAGAGGATCGTGGCTCAGCCCGGACCTGGTGTGGACGGTGTGGACAGAGACCCTCCCAGCGTCCCCAGCCCTGCACAGAGAGAACCCCCTCCTGTTCTGGCCCCTTCTGCCCGCCCATCCCTCTCTTCCTCCGTAGGCTCTGTGGAACATGGCCACGAGTACCTGGACCTCCTTCCTGTCACCCAGGGGCCCGCTGGTGAGTTGGCCCCCCACCCCCGTCAGGGCTGCCCCACTCGGGGCCAGGGGCCCGCTGAGCTCACGGCGACATCCTGCTGTCTCCCCGTAACCCCTGATATTTCATCCACGTATGCGTCCTCGTGGCCTGGGGGTGGGGGCTGGTGGGGTGGCCTCTCCGGGTATTTCTGTGCTGCCACTCTGGGTGTGTGGCCCCAAAGCCCAGACAATCTGCCTGCATTTCCCGGCACTGGGCCCACGGGAGGCTCATCCACGCCTGGCCTCTGCGCCCAAGGTTGACTTTTGAGATTCTGGGCGTAAGAAAGTCCCAGGTGTGAACACAGTGCAGGGCTGAGAGCTCCCGGCCCCTCGGGATGGCCCGGCGGAGGCTGTCGCTGGAGGAGGCTTTGCTGCCCGAGTGTACGTGCAGCTCGGCCCCCCCGGGGCGCCTTGCGGCCACAGCCTTGGAGAGGCCACCTCCAGTCGCCTTGTGTGGGTGGCAGAGATGCCTACACCCAGCAGAAGCCATGTGCGTGGGGGGCGCTGTGTCACCCTGCCCCTGCTCCCGCAGGCGACCGGCTGCGTGGCGTGACCATCCTCCCCCCTCTGAGGACGGCGCCGGTGGTTCGAGGTGAGGGAGGGCCTGTGAGGCCGGGCTGGGAGGGGGCAGCTGGGCGGGGTCCCGCTTCCCAGGTGGACCCGGGAGAAGTGCTGGGAAAGGGCCCTGGTCGCCAGGAGGGTCTGGGTCCAGGCGGTTCCTCCCCGGACGCCCGGCCCTCGGGCAGCAGTGTGCTGGACTTGCGGGCATGGGGGCGCCCTTCAGGACTGCCCTGGCTCCCCACAGCCCTGAACCCCGCGCACAACGGGCGGGTGTGCAGCACCTGGGGCGACTTCCACTATAAGACCTTCGACGGGGACGTCTTCCGCTTCCCGGGCCTGTGCAACTACGTCCTCTCCGCGCACTGCGGGGCCGCCTACGAGGACTTCAACATCCAGGTCCGCCGCGGCCTGGAGTCCAATGTCACCACGCTGGCCAGAGTCACCATGAAGCTGGATGGCATGGTCATCGAGTTGACCAAGAGCTCCATCCAGGTCAACGGGCTCCCGTGAGTCTGGGGGGCTGTGAGGGGGACGTAGGGTTGTCCCCGAGACGGGGGCCCACGGCCCCTCCCCCACGGGGGCCCCGCGCTCTTTTCCTGCCCCTGGAAGTGGTCCCCTCCTGGTCCTGTGACCCCAGGGCTGCAGACTCCCCTGTCTCCCCCACTCCCCCTGCTGCCACTGTCCACAGGCACTGTGCTCGTGTCCCACGCGTGACCGCAGGGGACCGCGCTGCCCCCTGCGCGCCCCTCGCCGCCTCAGCCGCGCCCTCTCTCCGCAGAATCCAGCTGCCTTTTAGCCAGTCTGGTGTCATCATCGAGCACAGCAGCAGCCACCTGAAGGTGGTGGCCAGGCTGGGCCTGGTCTTCATGTGGAGCCAGGACGACAGTCTCCTGGTGAGGCCGGGGCCCAGGGCTGGGGTGGGGGGGCGTCTCCAGCCCAACAGCCTTCCCAGGGAGGGAAGAAAGTGCTCCGGGCAAGGGTGGGTGGGGAGGTCAGAGAGGTTGGAGGTCCCCAACAGGGTGGGGGAGGAGGGAGCCCAGGTGCTATGGGGGCGCTGGGATCTACACCCCCCGATGGAGACCCCGCGTGAGTGGGGTGTCTCCTCCAGGACAGAGAGCCCTGCTGTGCATTGTGGGGGCCGGGGGCTGGTCCACAGTCCCTGACAGCCCCTCCTTGGAAGTGTCCCACACCTTGTCTGTCCCTCCCGTCCCGAGACGTCCCTGGCAGGGCCAGTGGCTGACATGTCCTTCTCCTTCCAGCTGGAGCTGGACGCCAAGTACTCGAACCAGACCTGCGGGCTCTGTGGAGACTTTAACGGTGTGCCTGTCTTCGACGAGTTCCTCTCCCACGGTGAGCCCCTCCCCACGGCTGTCCCATGTGTCTGCTCCGGGCCCCTTCCCCGGGGCTCCCTGGAAGGCCGCCTTGTCTCCAACTTGTGTGCACGTGCACGCACACCCGCACCTGCACAATCCCAGCACCCACAGGCGCACCTGCCCGCACACTCAGCCGTGTGCCCGGAGGCACATCTGGGGGCCCGTGCTCGGCGCGGCTGCTCTGGGAAGTGGATGTGTAACCACGCTCCCTCCTCACCTGAGACCAGAGTCCCACCTCCCATCAGGCCCCGTCACTGTTGCTCGGGCCTCCGGACTTCGCCGCCAAGAAGTGGGACCCGCACGAGCCGGGGTCCCCGGCCCCCAGGTCCCCTTCGCCAGGCCCGTGGAGCCCCACTTAAGGCTCACTCATAGATGCTTCTGGCCGTGAGGGAACGAGCCTGCCCATGCGTCCGGTGGCCCTGGCCCGGCAGGCCCAGCGCAGGCTTGGCTGGGGGGGGGGCAGGGGGGAGGTCGGGGTCACTCTCCAGCCCTCTGGACTACAGGCCGGCCCTGGGCTTGGAGAGCCTCAGTCAATAGGCCTCCGCCCTCGGCCTGCAAGCCCCAGAGCCTTGGCTGTTTCCCCAGTCTTCAGACACCCTGAATGTCCCTTGTGGCCACTGCCTAACCCAGCGGTGTGGGTGGGGGAGCAGGGGCAGCCGGGACGCCGCGGGCAACCTGGGGGACGGCTTGTGCTCCCCGCAGGTGTCAAGCTGACCCCCATCGAGTTCGGGAATCTGCAGAAGTTGCACGGCCCCACGGAGCAGTGTCAGGACCCTGCACCTGTGCCCCCGCTGACTTGCTCACTGGACACCGTAAGTCCTGGAGGGAGTGGCGGCGGGGGCCGGGCTGGGGGGGTGGGCTGTGAGTCCAGAGGAGACTCCGGGGCCTGGACTCAGCACGGCCTCCCGGCTCGGCCCCAGGGCATCTGTGAGGAGATCCTGAGCAGCTGGCCCTTCCGGGGCTGCAACGCCCTGGTGGACGCCAGCAGCTACGTGCAGGCCTGCCGGCAAGACCTCTGCCTGTGCGAGCACGCCGCGCCGACCAGCTGCGTCTGCCATACGGTCGCCGAGTACTCCCGCCAGTGCGCCCACGCCGGGGGGCGGCCCCTGGACTGGCGCGGCCCCGACCTGTGCCGTGAGTGCCCCGGCCGGCCCCAGCCCCGTCACCGTGCTGCCCTGCCTCGGTCCAGAGGTGGGGGCAGGGTGTGACCACCGCCACCCCCCGCCCCCGTCCTCTACCCTGCAGCCCAGACGTGCCCCCTCAACATGCAGTACCGCGAGTGCGGCTCGCCCTGTGCGGACACCTGCTCCAACCCGGAGCACTCCCAGCTCTGCGAGGACCACTGCATGGCCGGCTGCTTCTGCCCCGAGGGTGAGAGGGGCCCCCACCCCCGCCTGCCCCCCGAGAATCACAGAGGCGTTCTGGACCCTCGGATCTGAAGGGCCCCCGAAGGGCAGGGCAGCCTGGGGCGGAGGGCTGGTCTCCTCCACATGCTCACGCGGTGGCCACCTGCTTCTACAGGGACGGTGTTCGACGACATCGGCCAGACAGGCTGCATCCCCGCACCCCAGTGCGCCTGCGTGTACAACGGGGCCACCTATGCTCCGGGGGCTGTCTACTCCACAGACTGTGCCAACTGGTAGGACCCAGGCCCCTGCCCTCCTGTCCATCACCCCAGACGCGTCCTGGGATGGCCCCTCAGAGGCCAGGGCCCAAGTGCTGGGTGTCATCCCTCACGTGGGGCCCTGGGCACTGGCCAGTGGCTCTCCGCACAGACGCCGAGGGGCCCCGGGCTGTGCAGTGATGCGGGCAGGCCTGGGCAAGACCCTTGTCCACCTGCCGGTGAGGAGGGAGGGGCTGGGTGCTCCCGGGGGCCGCGCTCACGTGGTCTCTACCCGCACCCAGCACCTGCTCCAGCGGCCGGTGGAGCTGCCAGGAGGTGCCATGTCCTGGCACCTGCTCAGTGCTGGGGGGCGCCCACTTCTCCACGTTCGATGAGAGGCAGTACACAGTGCACGGAGACTGCAGCTACGTGTTGGCCAAGGTACGGGCCCCGGGGTCCTCGCTGGGACAGAGCGGCTGTCACACGGGAGCCCCTGCCTGGGCTGCGTGCAGCGGCTGCCTCTGAGGCCACCCTGGGAAAATGCCCCGGCTCCTGGTACCAGCCCCATAGGGAGCCAGGCGGGGGGGGGGGGGACGCAGGGGGCTGGGGTCCCTGGGCAGAGTGTGAGCACTCGTGTCTGCAGCCCTGTGACAGCAGCGCCTTCACTGTGCTGGCGGAGTTGCGCAGGTGCGGCCTGACGGACAGTGAGACTTGCCTGAAGAGCCTGACCTTGAGCCTGGACGGGGGGCACACGGTGAGAGCAGATCCGGGGGGCCTGGGGGGGGGCGCACGGTGAGGGCAGACCCGGGTGGGGGCTGGTGGGGGGGCATAGTGAGAGCAGACGTGGGTTGGGGGGAATCTGTGTCCCTCGTGGCAAGTGACCTCTGCCCAAGCCCTCGATCCCCGTGTGGGCGGCGAGTGGCCAGGGGGCATGGCCCGGGGACCCTCCCACCCCACAGATCTCTGAGTGACGGTCCTCAGATGGAGCAGCTCACGGAGGGACCAGGGCACGTCCGGTAGCTCGTGCATTGAAGGCAACGTCCGTATTTTATAAAGTCACTTGTGTTTTTACGTGACTGAGAAAATGCAGTCCTTGAAGGACACGCAGACAAGCTGAGCACGGGGCCATCGGCCCCTCTTTGTGGGAGCCTGTGGCCTCCATGGGCAGGGGTCTCGCAGGGGCACTTCAGGGCCTCTGGGGCCACTTGGGGCGCTGGCAGAGCCCCGACTTGCCCTGACCCTGCTGTGTACTGCTCCCAGGTCATCGTGGTCAAGGCCAGCGGGGAGGTGTTTGTGAACCAGATCTACACCCAGATGCCCGTCTCAGCAGGTGAGGGCGCCGGCCCTGGCCCCCTGAGGGTGCCGCTGCTCACACCCCACTGAGACCTTGTCCCCTGTGTCCACAGCCAACGTCACGCTCTTCAGACCCTCAACCTTCTTCATCATCGCCCAGACCAACCTGGGTCTGCAGCTGGACGTCCAGCTGGTGCCCACCATGCAGGTGTTCCTGAGGCTGGCGCCCGAGCTCCGCGGGCTGACCTGCGGTAAGAGGGGCCGCCTGCCCTGGGGGCCGGAGCCCGCCCTCGGCGGCTGGGGCTCTCGGGGCCTCATGCTGCCCCCCTGCCCCAGGCCTGTGCGGGAACTTCAACCAGAACCAGGCCGATGACTTCCGGACCCTCAGCGGCGTGGTGGAGGGCACGGCCGCCGCCTTCGCCAACACCTGGAAGACCCAGGCCGCCTGCCCCAACGTCAAGAACAGCTTCGAGGACCCCTGCTCCCTCAGCGTGGAGAACGGTACGTGGATCCATGTGGCCCCAGGGCCCCCTGGGTGCCGGTGACACCCCTCCCCCGCCCCTGGCCACGGAGGTCCACTCTGGCCCCGAAGGAGCGATTCAGGTGGTTCACAGGCAAACTCCCCAGTGGCCGTGGTAACTTCCGGAAGGAAAGGAACAGGGTGTTGTGGGGGTGGTGGAGGCGGCCCTCGGTGTGCCTGTGGGCCACAGACGGGCGCTCGGAAGGAGCCAGGAGCCTGCCCGCTCCAGGCGCCGTCCTCTGCGGAAGGCGCTTCTGTGTGACCCCAGCTGACCTCCCCGCTCCTCCGTCCACAGAGAAGTACGCTCAGCATTGGTGCTCCCGACTGAAGGACCCCCACGGCCCCTTCGCCCAGTGCCACGCTGCCGTGAGCCCCGGCACTTACCACTCGGTAACGGCCTCCCCCTGGCCCGTCCCCTCTGGCCCCGGCTAGCCCGGCTCCGCTGGCTACGGAGATCAGGGGCCGTAGTCCTTCCAGCTCCCACCTGGAGGGGGTCTGCCGGGGGTGTGGGGGCCCCCGGCGCCAGCTCAAGGAGGGGCCCCAGAGGAGGCGGGGGGCAGCGTGGGGATGCTCGCTGAGTGTGGGTGACCACGGCCCCGTCCCCAGAACTGCATGTTCGACACGTGCAACTGTCAGAAGAGCGAGGACTGTCTGTGTGCGGCCCTGTCCTCCTACGTGCGCGCCTGTGCCGCCAAGGGGGTGCTGCTCAGAGGCTGGAGGGACGGCGTGTGCAGTGAGTGTCCCCGAGGGTCCCCCGATGCAGGAATACACGCCCCGTGGCTCTCCCTGCGTGGGGCTCCCGTGCTGGCTGGGGACCCGCGGCTGGAGCAGGCCCGGGGTGGGCAGGGCAGCGGGGGGTGGCCGGGGACCGGGTGGCGACCTCCGCCCTGCGCTGAGCGCCGCCCCCTTCCCGGCATCCTGCAGCGAAGCCCATGGCCACCTGCCCGAAGTCGCTGACCTACCAGTACCACATCAGCTCCTGTCAGCCCACCTGCCGGGCCCGGAGTCACGAGGACGTCACCTGCGGCATCCGCTTTGTCCCCGTGGACGGCTGCGCCTGCCCCCAAGGCACCTTCATGGACGAAGTGGGCAAGTGTGTGCCGGCCAGCAGCTGTCCCTGCTACCACGAGGGCTCCGTGGTCCCCAACGGGGAGTCGCTGCACGAGCGTGGGGCCATCTGGTGAGAGCCCCTGCCGGCTGGGCCTGGGGAGCAGGGCGGCTGAGGTGGGGGGGGGGGGTGCCCTCTGACCGCCCTCTCCTCCCAGCACTTGCACGCAAGGCTTGCTGAGCTGCATCGGAGGCCACACTCCTGCCCCAGGTGAGCCCTGAGAGCGGGAGGGAGGGGCTCTCATTTTGGGTCAGCGTGGCTGGTGGGGGGCTGACACGTTTCTGCGTCAGGCCTGGTCTGTGCCCTCTGGGCTCGGGGAGGGGGTGGCGAGGGGGTGGGAGCAGGCCTCACTCTCGCGCCCACGCAGCACCCGGCCGGTCAGGCCTCGGGGTGGCACAGCCCCGGCTGCTGGGAAACTCAGAGTCAGCCTGGCGGGTGGCGGCTGGGGGCCCCTCAACGGCCCCTGCCTCCCCAGTCTGCACCCCGCCCATGGTCTACGTCGACTGTCGCAATGCCACGCCGGGGGCCGCCGGGGCCGGCTGTCAGAAGAGCTGCCTCACCTTGGACATGGAGTGTGTGAGTGTTCCCCACGCCCCCAGGGACCCCTCGTGGGCACCCGCCGCGTGGCCCTCTCAGGCTGGGCCCAGGAAGACCCCTGCCCGAACGCTGTCCGGGCCCCCTGCAGGCCGTGGCGGGGGTGCCCTCTGCTGTCACCTCCGCCATCACCCCCGGCCCCCTGACCTGTGTGTTGTGCCCCACAGTACAGCCCCCGGTGCGAGCCCGGCTGCGTGTGCCCCGACGGGCTGGTGGCCGACGGTGAAGGCGGCTGTGTCGCCGTGGAGGACTGTCCCTGCGTGCACGACGAGGCCAGCTACCTGCCCGGCCAGACCATCCGGGTGGGCTGCAACACTTGGTAGGCGGGGCCCTGGGACCCCACCCCGGCCGGGCCGGCCCCGCTGCGGCCTGACTGTCCCCCCCCCCTCCCTCAGCACCTGTAAAAGCAGGATGTGGCAGTGCACACGTGAGCCCTGCCTGGCCACCTGCACGGTGTATGGGGACGGCCACTACATCACCTTCGATGGGCGGAGCTACAGCTTCAGCGGCGACTGCGCGTACACACTGCTTCAGGTACACGGTCCCCGCCCCCCGCCCCCCGCCCCCGCCCCCTGCAAGCTGCCCAGGCCGTCCCGGCCCCCACCCCCCCACCCCAACTGCCGCGTCGGCCTCCACCTGTCCCCAGGACCACTGTGGTGGGAACAGCACCGCCAACGGGACCTTCCGAGTCGTCACGGAGAACGTCCCCTGCGGGACCACGGGCGTCACCTGCTCCAAGGACCTCAAGCTCTTCCTGGGGGTGAGTGGGGGGCCGGGTGGGGACGGGGGCAGCCGCTCAGAGGCCCCGGGGAACTCTTGGAAGGTGAGCGGGGACGGGCCTGAGGGACCGCTTCTCCCCCCCCCCCCCCCGCAGAGCTACGAGCTGAAGCTGAGTGGCGGCAAAGTGGAGGTGATCCAGAAGGGCGTGGGGCAGGAGGCCCCCTACTCCATCCGCCAGATGGGCATCTACCTGGTGGTGGACACCGAGGTCGGCCTGGTGCTGCTGTGGGACAGGAAGACCAGCATCTTCCTCAAACTCAGCCCCGAGTTCAAGGTGGGCCCCCACCCCAGGACGGCCCAGAACGAGGGCCGGCTGGGACGGCTGTGGGGTGGGGGACACACACAGACGGACAGAGGAGGGATTCAGCCGCCGGGCCTCCAGGGAGGCGGCAGGTAGGAGGTCCGCCTGTGTCCACTGAGCGCTGTGGCCCCTTCTCCCAGAGCTGAAACTCCCTCCAGGCTGCGGTCCCAGGACGCGCCCCTGGACGCTCGGGGGGAGGATCCCTCCGGCCTCCTCCGGCCTCTGGGGCCCCAGGCGACCCTCCGACCTCTGCCTGCAACCTCACGTTACTGTCTTTGCTCTGTGTGTCTGTGCCCAAACGTCCCAGTCCTACGAGGACACCAGGCCCTGTGTCCTCAGCCAGGATGCGTCCGTGCTAGCTGGACCTCCACCTGCGGAGGCCCTATTTCCACGTGACGCCATGCTCACGGGTCCCCGGTGATCTGAGCCAGTCTTTGGGGGACCCCTTTCCTATAGGAGGGACACCCCGTGGCCCCGAGCGCTAAGTGGGGCCGTGCCCGGAGGCACAGCGCTACCCTCCCCCCCAAGGTGTCCTGGGGACATGCAGCCCCGGGGGGAAAGGAACGGGGGCACAGGAGGCAGGGACAGGGGCTCTGGCCCTTGCAGCCTGTGTCCTGAGCCCCCTCGTGTGCAGGGCCGGGTCTGCGGGCTGTGCGGGAACTTTGACGACAACGCCGTCAATGACTTCACCACGCGGAGCCAGTCCGTGGTGGGCAACGCCCTGGAGTTTGGCAACAGCTGGAAATTCTCCCCGTCCTGCGCCGACGCCCCGGCCCCCAGGGACGCCTGCGCCGCCAACCCGCACCGCAGGTCCTGGGCCCAGAAGCAGTGCAGTGTCCTCAACAGCGCCACCTTCGCCGCCTGCCACGCCCACGTATGTGGGTGCTCCCGGGGCGCCTGGGGAGGAAGGGACAGAAGTGGGGCTGGCATCGCCTTCCACCTTTTGGACCAGCCCGCGGTCCGCCCCGCGGGACCACGAATCTGCTGTCCCTGAGCTGCGGGGGAGATGGCCCAGGTCCGGCCACGCCCGGGGCCTGACTCCCAGCAGCCCCAGGGAATTCAGCCCTGAATCCGAAGCCTCTCTCCCCTGCCAGGTGGAGCCCGCCAAGTACTATGAGGCCTGCGTGGGCGATGCGTGTGCCTGTGACTCCGGGGGCGACTGTGAGTGTCTCTGCACGGCCGTGGCTGCCTACGCCCAGGCCTGCCACGACGTGGGCGTGTGCGTGTCCTGGCGGACCCCGGACATCTGCCGTGAGTTCACGGGATGTGTCGTCGGGGCAGGGCGGGCCCCCACCCCAGGGAGGGACACACTGCACGGTTAAGGCTGGTCGCCCGCGCAGGGGGGCGGCGGGTGTCGGAAAGGAACGTGAAATGGGGAGGGGTGTCACCGATGGTCAGACGGGAGAATGTTCTGGAACCCAGAGGGGTCAGTAGAGCCCTGCTCCCCCACCCCGCCCGCTTAGAACCTGGCCGGAGGGGAGTGTAGTGGGCAGCCGCTCCGGCCGGAGTCCCCCACCCTGACAGGCGGCACCCCCGAGGAGCCAGGGGACCCGCGGCTGCGTCCGGTCACGGGCATTTGGGGCCCACACCCCCCGAGGCCCCATGCGGGAGGTACAGGAGAGGGATGGGGCTTGGTCGAAGGTTGGGGTGCAGGGGGAGCCCGGCCGGCCGCCGGGTGCCCCTGGAGGCCGTCGTTGCCAGGGCGGCGCCCCGCCTGGGGCCGCTGGTGGCTCGCTCTGGCCGGAGCCGGCCCGCTGAGTCGGCCCCCTCACCTGCAGCCTTGTTCTGCGACTACTACAACCGCGAGGGCCAGTGCGAGTGGCACTACCAGCCGTGCGGCCCGCCCTGCATGAGGACCTGCCGGAACCCGAGCGGCCGCTGCCTGACCGACCTGCCGGGCCTGGAAGGTGCGCTGCTGCCCTGCTGGCCAGAGGGGCCGCCTGGGGTCCTGGGGTCATGGCGGGGTCTGTCCTGGGGCCCTGGGGTCCCAACCCCCGGAGGTGCCGCTGTGGGTGCGGCCTCGAGCTGGGGACTGAGCCAAGGCGGTGGGGGTGGGGCGGTCGGGCAGGCGGTCGGCTGGGACTCAGGCCTCTCTGGGCTGCAGGCTGCTACCCCAAGTGCCCGCCAGAAGCCCCCATCTTCGACGAGGACCAGATGCAGTGTGTGGCCACGTGCCCCACGCCCCCGCCACCGCCGCCCTGCCGCGTCCAAGGCAAGTCATACCGGCCGGGGGAGACGGTGCCGTCTGACAGGAACTGCCAGTCCTGGTGAGTCCTTGACCAGAGGGGCAAGGAGCGTGTGGGGCTCGACCCTCGCCCTGCGGGACGGACGGGGGGCCGCAGCCTGAGGCGTTGAGGGGAGGGGAGAGGAGCGGGAGGGGGTGACGCCGAGTCACGAGGCCGCCCCAAGGCCGCCGGAGCAGATGCCCCGAACGGGAGGTGGCCGTCGGGCGGTCAGTGGGGAGCGACGCCGGCCCCCAGTGGTCACTGACTGGAAGGGGCTCCCTGAGAGGGTGCGACCTCGGCCTCCGTGCCCAGTGGCCGGGGCTGAGGGCCGGCTCCGGCACCGCGGCGATGCCCTCGCCCCAGACTCACCTTCTTCCTCCCGTCGCCAGCGTCTGCAGCGAGAGTGGGGTGCAGTGCGCCTACGACACAGAGGGTGAGCGGCCGGCGGCCTTCCTCGGGTCTGGGGTCTCCAGGTCCCCGCCCGCCCCCCCTCCCCTCACGTGCCCGGCACCCCCTCCTCCTCACAGCCTGTGTCTGCACCTATGACGGGCGGCGCTTCCGCCCGGGGGACGTCATCTACCACACGACCGACGGCACGGGGGGCTGCATCTCCGCCCGCTGCTCGGCCAATGGCACCATCGACAGGAGGGTCTACCCCTGCAGCCCCACCACCCCCACGCCACCAACCACCTTCTCCTTCTCCACACCCCCGCTCGGTAAGGCGGGGCCGCCCCTCGTGCCGGGAATCCAGGAGGGGACCGGGGGCCGGACACTCGTCATCTCTGCAGCCAGGAAGGGCCCGCTCGTCCAGCGTGCCGGGCGGGAACGGCGTCCTCAGCTGTGCCGTCAGGGCTGGGGCCCCTGGCACGGGGTAGGGCTCTGACAGGGGACCTCAGGCAGGCCTTTGGAGGGAAGGGCCACCGGGAGCACCCCTGGGGAGTCCTTGCCCCATCATTGCCACCCGCCTGTCTTAGGCCACACCGAGGGTCAGGTAGCCCAGCTCCTCTCCCTCTTAAGGGGGTCGTCCTTAGAGCCCTAGCGGACCTTCCCGAAAGAGTGCAAATTCTGCTCAGGGTGTAAACGAGATCGATTCACCTATTTATTCAACTGCTGTGGGCTCCACACATGCCCTGTGCCGGGTGTGTCCCGGGAACTCGGTCCCTGTGTTTCCCAAGCTCCCATCACAGGGGGGGACGGTCACGCAGACTGACACGGTGAGACGTGCAAGGCAGCTGACCGGCAAGGGGACGGGGACAAGGGGTGACAGGGTGCCTCGGGGAGCCTAAGAGACTTAGCCCTCCCGCCTTCTCTTCTGCCCTCAGTCGTGAGCTCAACACGTCCGGCCCACACGTGCCACAGCCCTGCCAAGAGCACGGTGCGGCCCAGCACTCGGAGCGGTGCCCCGTCCTCCACCCCGGGCACGACCTCTGGTCCTCCGACGAGCCCTCCCTGGTCCCGCCAGGCCTGTGGGGAAGATTGCCGGTGGTCACCGTGGCTGGACGTCAGTCACCCAGGACGGGGCATCGACAGCGGTGACTTCGACACACTGGAGAACCTCCTTGCCCACGGGCACCAGGTCTGCCTGACGCCGAAGAGGGTGGAGTGTCGGGCTGAGGACGCCCCCGAGGTGCCGATCCAGGTCCTGGGGCAGCACGTGGAGTGCAGCCCAGCGCAGGGGCTGACCTGTTACAACCGCAAGCAGGCTTCGGGGCTCTGCCACAACTACCAGATCAGGGTCCAGTGCTGCTTCCCCCGTACCTGCCCTACCTCTGGCGGCCAAACCCAGACCACCACACCTGTCCCAGGGACCACTACAACCACCCCAAGTACCTCTACTCCTGTCCCAAGTACCCCTACACCTGTCCCAGGGACCACTACAACCACCCCGAGTACGTCTACACCTGTCCCAGGGACCACTACAACCACCCCGAGTACCTCTACTCCTGTTCCACGGACCACTACAACCACCCCGAGTACCTCTACTCCTGTCCCAGGGACCACTACAACCACCCCGAGTACCTCTACTCCTGTCCCAGGGACCACTACAACCACCCCGAGTACCTCTACTCCTGTCCCAAGTACCCCTACACCTGTCCCAGGGACCACTACAACCACCCCGAGTACGTCTACACCTGTCCCAGGGACCACTACAACCATCCCGAGTACCTCTACTCCTGTCCCAAGTACCCCTACACCTGTCCCAGGGACCACTACAACCACCCCGAGTACGTCTACACCTGTCCCAGGGACCACTACAACCACCCCGAGTACCTCTACTCCTGTCCCAGGGACCACTACAACCACCCCGAGTACCTCTACTCCTGTCCCAGGGACCACTACAACCACCCCGAGTACCTCTACTCCTGTCCCAGGGACCACTACAACCACCCCGAGTACCTCTACACCTGTCCCAGGGACCACTACAACCACCCCGAGTACGTCTACACCTGTCCCAGGGACCACTACAACCACCCCGAGTACCTCTACTCCTGTCCCAGGGACCACTACAACCACCCCGAGTACCTCTACTCCTGTCCCAGGGACCACTACAACCACCCCGAGTACCTCTACACCTGTCCCAGGGACCACTACAACCACCCCGAGTACGTCTACACCTGTCCCAGGGACCACTACAACCACCCCAAGTACCCCTACACCTACCCCAAGTACCCCTACACCTGTCCCAGGGACCACTACAACCACCCCGAGTACCTCTACACCTGTCCCAGGGACCACTACAACCACCCTGAGTACCTCTACTCCTGTCCCAGGGACCACTACAACCACCCCGAGTACCTCTACTCCTGTCCCAGGGACCACCAAAACCACCACAAGTACCTCTACTCCTGTCCCAGGGACCACTACAACCACCCCGAGTACCTCTACTCCTGTCCCAGGGACCACCAAAACCACCACAAGTACCTCTACTCCTGTCCCAGGGACCACTACAACCACCCCGAGTACCTCTACTCCTGTCCCAGGGACCACTACAACCACCCCGAGTACCTCTACTCCTGTCCCAGGGACCACTACAACCACCCTGAGTACGTCTACACCTGTCCCAGGGACCACTACAACCACCCCAAGTACCCCTACACCTACCCCAAGTACCCCTACACCTGTCCCAGGGACCACTACAACCACCCCGAGTACGTCTACACCTGTCCCAGGGACCACTACAACCACCCCGAGTACCTCTACTCCTGTTCCACGGACCACTACAACCACCCCGAGTACCTCTACTCCTGTCCCAGGGACCACTACAACCACCCCGAGTACCTCTACTCCTGTCCCAGGGACCACTACAACCACCCCGAGTACCTCTACTCCTGTCCCAAGTACCCCTACACCTGTCCCAGGGACCACTACAACCACCCCGAGTACGTCTACACCTGTCCCAGGGACCACTACAACCATCCCGAGTACCTCTACTCCTGTCCCAAGTACCCCTACACCTGTCCCAGGGACCACTACAACCACCCCGAGTACGTCTACACCTGTCCCAGGGACCACTACAACCACCCCGAGTACCTCTACTCCTGTTCCACGGACCACTACAACCACCCCGAGTACCTCTACTCCTGTCCCAGGGACCACTACAACCACCCCGAGTACGTCTACACCTGTCCCAGGGACCACTACAACCACCCCGAGTACCTCTACTCCTGTCCCAGGGACCACTACAACCACCCCGAGTACCTCTACTCCTGTCCCAGGGACCACTACAACCACCCCGAGTACCTCTACTCCTGTCCCAGGGACCACTACAACCACCCCGAGTACCTCTACTCCTGTCCCAGGGACCACTACAACCACCCTGAGTAGTACCTCTACACCTGTCCCAAGTACCCCTACTCCTGTCCCAGGGACCACTACAACCACCCCGAGTACCTCTACTCCTGTCCCAGGGACCACTAAAACCACCACAAGTACCTCTACACCTGTCCCAAGTACCCCTACACCTGTCCCAGGGACCACTACAACTGTGAAAAACACTCCGTTGACCCCGATGCCAACGCCAGTTTCAACGACACCTGAACCTTGTTTACAAAA
This sequence comes from Felis catus, assembly GCF_018350175.1. Taxonomy (NCBI): domain Eukaryota; kingdom Metazoa; phylum Chordata; class Mammalia; order Carnivora; family Felidae; genus Felis; species Felis catus. The sequence continues at coordinate 114,503,012 of NC_058377.1, read as the reverse complement.
GTTGTGCAACTGGACCCAATGGTTCGACAGCAGCTACCCTGGTCCTGGCATAAACGGTGGAGATTTCGACACTTTTCATGACTTGAGAGTCAAAGGACATAAATTCTGTGAAAAGCCCAGCAACGTGGAGTGTAGGGCACAGTTCTTCCCAAACATCCCACTGGAGGAGCTGGGGCAGGACTTGATCTGTGACAAGAGCCTTGGGCTGTTATGCCTCAACAGGAACCAGTTGCCGCCGATCTGTTATAACTACGAAATCCGGATCGAGTGCTGCGAGCTGGTGGATGTGTGCAGAAGCACCACACACCCTGTGATGTCTGAGACCACGTATTCCACCCGAGAGGAACCCGGGACCCAGACACAGCTTACCTGGACCACCGGAATCCTCTCGTCTCCCACACGGCACAGCACCGCCAGTTCCGTGCACGCGTACCCCACAACCAGCATCACAACCGGCACACACTCAGTCTCCCCAGCCGTGACCATCCCCTGCCAGCCACAGTGCACGTGGACCAAGTGGTTCGACGTGGACTTCCCGTCCCCTGGGCCCCACGGAGGAGATGCGGAAACCTTCGGCAACATCGTCAGAAGGAGAGAGAAAATCTGTCGCCGGCCTGAGTACATCACGCGGCTGGAGTGCCGGGCCGAGAGCCACCCCGAGGTCAGCATCGAGACGCTGGGCCAGGTGGTAGAGTGCAACATCAGCAAGGGCCTGGTGTGCCGGAACCGGGACCAGGGTGGTGACATCGGGATGTGCCTCAACTACGAGGTGCGCGTGCTGTGCTGTGAGCCCCCGGAGCACTGCTCTACCCACAAAACTGACAGAGTACCTCACACTTCAAGCGTTAGCACCACCAGGCTAACTGAAACCACCTCCCACCTGGTGACATCCAGCTCAACCTCCGTGCCGAAAACCAGCTCAACCTCGGTGACAGAAACCAGCCCAACCTCGGTGACAGAAACCAGTTCAACCTCGGTGACAGAAACCAGCTCAACCTCCGTAACAGAAACCAGGCCAACCTCGGTGACAGAGACCAGGCCAACCTCGGTGACAGAGACCAGGCCAACCTCGGTGACAGAAACCAGGCCAACCTCGGTGACAACAACCAGCTCAACCTCGGTGACAGAAACCAGCTCAACCTCCATAACAGAAACCAGGCCAACCTCGGTGACAGAGACCAGGCCAACCTCGGTGACAGAGACCAGCCCAACCTCGGTGACAGAAACCAGGCCAACCTCGGTGACAGAAACCAGCTCAACCTCGGTGACAGAGACCAGCCCAACCTCGGTGACAGAAACCAGCTCAACCTCAGTGACAGAGATCAGCTCAACGTCGGTGACAGAAACCAGGCCAACCTCAGTGACAGAAACCAGCCAAACCTCGGTGACAAAAACCAGCCCAACCTCGGTGACAGAAACCAGGCCAACCACGGTGACAGAAACCAGCCCAACCTCGGTGACAGAAACCAGCTCGACCTCGGTGACAGAAATCAGCTCAACCTCGGTAACAGAAACCAGGCCAACCTCGGTGATGGAAACCAGCTCAACCTTGGTGACAGAAACCAGCTCAATCTCAGTGACAGAAACCAGGCCAACTTCGGTGACAGAAACCAGCTCAACCTCAGTGACAGAAACCAGCTCAATCTCAGTGACAGAAACCAGGCCAACTTCGGTGACAGAAACCAGCTCAACCTCAGTGACAGAAACCAGCTCAACCTCGGTGACAGAAACCAGCCCAACCTCAGTGACAAAAACCAGGCCAACCTCGGTGACAGAGACCAGCTCAACCTCGGTGACAGAGACCAGCCCAACCTCAGTGACAGAGACCAGCTCAACCTCGGTGACAGAGACCAGCTCAACCTCGGTGACAGAAACCAGCCCAACCTTGGTGACAAAAACCAGGCCAACCTCGGTGACAGAAACCAACCCAACCTCGTTGACAAAAACCAGGCCAACCTCGGTGACAGAAACCAGCTCAACCTCGGTGACAGAGACCAGCCCAACCTCGGTGACAGAGACCAGCTCAACCTCGGTGACAGAGACCAGCCCAACCTCGGTGACAAAAACCAGGCCAACCTCGGTGACAGAAACCAGCTCAACCTCGGTGACAGAGACCAGGCCAACCTCGGTGACAGAGACCAGGCCAACCTCGGTGACAAAAACCAGGCCAACCTCGGTGACAGAAACCAGCCCAACCTTGGTGACAAAAACCAGGCCAACCTCGGTGACAGAAACCAGGCCAACCTCGGTGACAAAAACCAGGCCAACCTCGGTGACAGAAACCAGCCCAACCTCAGTGACAGAAACCAGCCCGACCTCGGTGACAGAAACCAGCTTGACCTCGGTGACAGCAACCAGCCCAACCTCCGTGACGGAAACCAGCTCAACCTCGGTGACAGAAACCAGCTCAATCTCGGTGACAGAAACCAGCTCAATCTCGGTGACAGAAACCAGGCCAACTTTGGTGACAGAAACCAGCTCAACCTCAGTGACAAAAACCAGGCCAACCTCAGTGACAGAAACCAGCTCGACCTTGGTGACAGAGACCAGCCCAACCTCGGTGACAGAGACCAGCTTGACCTCGGTGATGGAAACCAGCCCAACCTCGGTGACAGAGACCAGCTCAACCTCGGTGACAGAGACCAGCCCAACCTCGGTGACAGAGACCAGCTCAACCTCAGTGACAAAAACCAGGCCAACCTCGGTGACAGAAACCAGCCCAACCTCGGTGACAGAGACCAGCCCAACCTCGGTGACAGAGACCAGCTCAACCTCGGTGACAGAGACCAGCCCAACCTCGGTGACAGAGACCAGCCCAACCTCGGTGACAGAGACCAGATCAACCTCAGTGACAAAAACCAGGCCAACCTCGGTGACAGAAACCAGCCCAACCTCGGTGACAGAGACCAGCCCAACCTCGGTGACAGAGACCAGCTCAACCTCGGTGACAGAGACCAGCCCAACCTCGGTGACAGAGACCAGCCCAACCTCGGTGACAGAGACCAGCTCAACCTCAGTGACAAAAACCAGGCCAACCTCGGTGACAGAAACCAGCCCAACCTCGGTGACAGAGACCAGCCCAACCTCGGTGACAGAGACCAGCTCAACCTCGGTGACAGAGACCAGCCCAACCTCGGTGACAGAGACCAGCTCAACCTCGGTGACAGAGACCAGCCCAACCTCGGTGACAGAGACCAGCCCAACCTCGGTGACAGAGACCAGATCAACCTCAGTGACAAAAACCAGGCCAACCTCGGTGACAGAAACCAGCTCAACCTCGGTGACAGAGACCAGCCCAACCTCGGTGACAAAAACCAGGCCAACCTCGGTGACAGAAACCAGCTCAACCTCGGTGACAGAGACCAGCCCAACCTCGGTGACAGAGACCAGCCCAACCTCGGTGACAGAAACCAGCCCAACCTCTGAGCCCAAACGCAGCACAACCTCTGGTCCTACAATCAGCACAAGCCCTGTTCTCAAAACTGAAACAACCCACTTCACACCCGTGACCATCCCCTGCCAGCCACAGTGCAGGTGGACCAAGTGGTTCGACGTGGACTTCCCGTCCCCGGGGCCCCACGGAGGAGACGCGGACACCCTCGGCAACATCGTCAGAAGGGGAGGGAAAATCTGTCGCCGGCCCGAGTACATCACGCGGCTGGAGTGCCGGGTCGAGAGCCACCCCGAGGTCAGCATCGAGACGCTGGGCCGGGTGGTAGAGTGCAACATCAGCAAGGACCTGATGTGCCGGAACCGGGACCAGAGTGGCGAGGTCGGGATGTGCAACTACGAGGTCCGCGTGCTGTGCTGTGAGCCCCCGGAGTGGTGCCCTCATACTTCTGTGACGCCTTATGCCAAGCCCTCGTCCCCTCCAGAACCGACCTCCGTGGTGTCCACCACGACATGTTACTGCAGCGTGTCTGACAAGCTCTACCGCGCAGGTGTGTGCTGCCCCGGCCACTGTGAGGGAGAGGGAGGGGTCCTTTGTCCCCGTGACTGAGCCACGTGTTGTCCCCGAGGCGGCAGTGAGCCGTCCTCTAGGATTCATCCCGTTCGTTTCTGGGCAGGAGGGCCTCCTACCAAGTCAGCCCTCGGGGCGGACCGCCACCCTGCAGGGGCCAGTCCGCACCGTGCCTCTCCCCGCCCCCCAGCATGGCCCCGCTGACATCCGCCTGTCCGCTTGTCTGCCAGGATCCATCATTTACAACCGGACCGACCTCGACGGCCACTGCTATTATGCCACGTGCAGCCTGGACTGCCACGTGGTCAGGACGCACTACACCTGTGCCAGCGGCACAACACCTCCCGTCCCGACCACCTCCCCGGCCGGGTCCTCCCCTTCAGCCTCCGCGCCCGTCACCGCGCAGGGGTGCCCAAACGCGGTCCCCCCAAGAAGGGTAACTCCCCCCTCCCCGCCCACCGCACAGGCTGGCGCAGGGACCCTCAGCGTCTCTGCAGCTCGGCTGAGTGGGAAAGTCCGTGGCCTCGGGCCGAAGCAGGCAGGCGGGGAAGTGGCCGGTTCTGGTCACTGCCGGGGGCGGGTCCCGGCCCGGCAGCCGGGAGCGCGTGGCCTGGGGTGGAGGCTCGGCTGGCTGCGGACGACCGGGCACCCAAGCGGGTGGTCCAGGCCCTGGGGGGCGCCGGGCAGCCAGGGAGGGCGTGAAGGGTCGGGCGGAGCTCCGGGAGTGGAGGCCACGTGTGAGGAACGGGGTGGCGGGGGACCACCTCCGCCCCCCGGAGAGCCCCCCTCGCCAGCCCGGCCCCCTCCCGCGGCTCCTCTCTCAGGGGAGCCCGGCGCCACAAACCTGGGGTCTTTCCTCCACAGAAAGGCGAGACCTGGGCCATGCCCAACTGCTCTCAGGCCACCTGCGAGGGCAACGGCGTCATCACCCTGCAGCCGCGGCCGTGCCCGCAGGTGCAGCGGCCGACGTGCGCCAACGGCTACCCGCCCGTGAAGGTGGTCGACCCCGACAGCTGCTGCCCGCACTACCGGTGCCAGTGTGAGCCGGGGGCCAGGCTGAGGGGGAGGGAGGGACCTGGGTCAGACGCTGGGAAGGCCTTCCGGACGGCAGGGCAGGGGACGGACGGTGCCGGGTGGAACCCTGACTGAGCCCCAGAGCCCGCGGGGCGGGGGGGTGGGAGGGGGCCCCGCGTAAGGCCGCCGCGTGCCCGCAGGTGTGTGCAGCGGCTGGGGCGACCCCCACTACATCACCTTCGACGGCACCTACTACACATTCCTGGACAACTGCACGTACGTGCTGGTGCAGCAGATCCTACCCGTGTACGGCCACTTCCGCGTGCTCATCGACAACTACTTCTGCGGGGCGGAGGACGGGCTCTCCTGCCCGCAGTCCATCATCGTCGAGTACCGGCAGGACCGCGTCGTGCTGACCCGCAAGCCCGTGCTCGGGGTGATGACCAACGAGGTGGGGAGCCCCGCCCCGGGCAGCCCCACGCGGACCGGGGCCGGCCGGGGGCGCCCCTCATTCGCTCCTCTCCTTGGCCCGCCACGCGCGTCTAGATCATCTTCAACGACAAAGTGGTCAAGCCCGGCTTCCAGAAGGACGGCGTGAGCGTCTCCCAGATCGGCATCAAGATGTACCTGACCATCCCCGAGCTCGGCGTCCAGGTCATGTTCTCCGGCCTCATCTTCTCGGTGGAGCTGCCTTTCAGCAAGTTCGCCAACAACACCGAGGGGCAGTGCGGTGAGTGCCTGTCCCCGCCGGGCTCTGCCCACGCCGGGCCCTTTCTCCCCTCCGTGCCTGTAGCTGGGAGCGCCTGATGCGGGAAGGGTCGCCTTGGCCGAGTCCCCCCCACCCCGGAGGACCCATTCTCGGCCGGGGCCGAAACTGCCTCAGGACACCGAGCCTGTAGGCGGTTCTGCTTTCCAGCGGCTCCCAGCGGGTGCGGGTCAGCAGCTCGCGGGGCGGGGGGCCTGGCCGTGTGCCCTACACCTGAGGCTCGCACCTGCCCGTCCCCCAGGGGGACTGCCCGGTGTCTCGGTGGGGGGTGTGTTGGAAGCTCAAAGGCTCAGGTCTCTCAGCCAGGCCATCGAGTGCCGCGCTGAGCGCCAGGGCCCCGCCCCCAGCTCGGGGACGCTGCGCGCTCGGGCAGGTGGTGGTGGGGGGGGGGGGCTCTACTGGCCCCAGTCAGCCTCCCCCGCCTCCCTGGCCCCAGGCACCTGCACCAATGACAAGAAGGATGAGTGCCGTCTCCCCGGGGGCACCGTGGTGCCCTCCTGCTCTGATATGTCCGGCCACTGGAAGGTGACGACGCCCCACCAGCCGCCCTGCCATGGGCCACCCCCGAAGCCCACTGCAGTCGGGCCCACGCCCTCGCCCGCCCCCTGCCTGCCTTCACCGATCTGCCAGCTGATTCTGAGCGAGTGAGATGTGGGGGCGCAGAGTGGGCCTACGGGGGCCCCCCGGGGGGAAGAGGGTCGCTGTGGGTCCGCCAGGGCCGGCCGTGGGTCCGGGCCTGCGTCATGACCCCGGGCGCCACCTGGCTTTCCAGCCCAGGGGAGACCTCGAGACAGAAAGAGCCGTGGGGCAGCCGGCCGCCCTCCCCGGGGCACGCAGACCCGGGCAGGCCCGAGCTGCCCCACGACCCGGTGCTCCCGGCCGCAGGGTCTTCGAGCTGTGCCACCCTCTGATCCCCCCGCTGGCATTCTACCAAGGCTGCACCTTCGACCACTGCCACCTGAACGACTCCAACGTGCTGTGCTCTAGCCTGGAGCTGTATGCGTCCCTCTGCGCCTCCCGAGGCATATGCATCGACTGGAGGCACCACACCAACCACACGTGCTGTGAGTGCCCTCCGAGCGGCATCGGCCGGTGCCAGCGTGTGGCCAGGGGCCGGACGGCCAGTGGCTGGACTTCCCGGAGCGGGGTGGGGGGGGTGGGGAGGAGCGGGGAGGAGCTGGGGGAGGAGGAGGAGGGGGAGGGGGGATGGTTGACCCCAGGGCAGACTGCACTCGGCTCCTGGAAGGAAGGGAGGAGCACCCAGATTGGGGACTCAGGGCCTAGAGCACAGGGGTGGCAGGGCCGTGCACGCAGGGGCGGGGCCGGCGGGGCCCCACTTCCGGGCTGCAGAGCCCCCGGCGGACGCCTGGGGATGAGTTGGCTCGGGGCCGGGGCCCTCGGCCTCAGGTGTCCTCTCCCTCCTCACAGCGTTCACCTGCCCTGCTGACAAGGTGTACCTGCCGTGTGGCCCGTCCAAGCCCTCATACTGCTATGGGAGTGACAACACCAGCCTCGTGTATGCACCCGCCTCTCCCTCCTAGACCCACCCCCGGGGACCCCGGCCCCGCCTTCCCCTGCCCTGGAGAGCACCGGGACCAGGCCGGCCCTCTGCTGTCCCTACAGGGCTCTTGTGGACACTGTCCCCATCACAGAAGGCTGCTTCTGTCCAGAGAACATGACGCGTTTCAGCATGAGCTCTCCAGTCTGCGTGCCTGCGGACTGCCACAGTACGTCCCCACGGTGGGGGGTGGCGGGTGGGGGTGGGGCTTGGGGCTGGCAGGTGCACCTTCCGCCCGAGCGAGTGCCAGGACCAACCGCCCTCCCGGATCTGCACTTCCCAGCCAGGGCCCGGGGGCCCCCCCCCGACGTGGCTCCTGCCCCCGAAGGGCTGGGGGCTGCTGCCGCCCACCGCTGACCTCACTCTCTCTCCCTCCAGGGTGCCTGGGCCCCCACGGGGAGGCTGTGGAGGTGAGTGCGCCACGCTGGGGGTGGGGCAGGGCTTCCTGTCGGCGCCAGAGTTTCAGATGAGGGGCAGGGAGGGGCCCAGGCTTCTCCGGCAAGATCTGGGAGGCTTCGATGTGGGGGTGCCCACCCCCGGGGGTGGCCCTGCCCTGTCCCCCGCTGGGACCCCCTCCTGCTCCACTTGGACACCGTGAGGTCACCCACATGGCACCTCCCACCCCATCTCCTGCCCCTGCGGCCACCGCCCTGCACTCTCGAAGCCCCCTTCCCCCGGGGTTCCCCCGGTGGCCCTCATCGGTGGGCTCCCAGAACCGCCTGGTCTGGCTGCAGCCGTCCCTGGACAGGCAGGTGACTGACCCCACAGCCCTGGGCTCACACGTGCCTCCTCCTGCAGCCCGGCCACACCATCAGCGTGGACTGCCAGCAGTGCACCTGTGAGAGCAGCACGCTGACAATGAGCTGTCACAGGCAGCCCTGCCCCCTGCCCCCAGCCTGCCCCCTGCCCGGCTTCGTGCCTGTGCCTGCAGCCCCGCAGGCCGGCCAGTGCTGCCCCCAGTACAACTGCGGTGAGTCCGGGCTGCCGCCCCCCATGCCTTCCGGGTCGGCTTCGGCCGAAAGCACCGGGGCGCCTGCCCACGAGGGTGCCGTGGCGCCGGCACTTGGGGGGACGCTGGCACCTGGGGGACCCACCACCTGCCCACCGGGTGGCCGGCGCTCCCGAAGACCCCTGGGGATCACCCCCGGGTGGGGGTGGGAGCTGGCGCAGAGCCGGACGCAGGCCCCCGAGCACCTCCGTCCTGCCCACTGCAGCCTGTGACACCAGCTACTGCCCCGAGCCCGTGGCCTGTCCCGAGGGCTCCCACCCGGTCGTGACCTATACGGAGGGGGCCTGCTGCCCCAGCCAGAACTGCAGTGAGTGTCTTTTCTCCGGGCTGTGTTGCGCGCTGCGGGTGGGGGGCCCAGCCTCTCTCGGGGTTCTCCGTGGCTCGGGGTAAAGCTGGATGAAGCCACAGCTGGACCACCGCGGCCGGGGGCCCCGGGGCCGGGCGACTGCCCGTGCGGACAGGGTGGCGGGAGGGCGGGAGGTCAGGGTGGCTCCGTGAGGCTGCTCTCCTCTTGCACAGGCTGGGACGTCTGCAGCGTTAACGGCACCTTGTACCAGGTAAGGAGCAGATGGAGGTCCGGACCCCCGGGGCACACGGGACACTGAGCGCTCTCCGCCCCTGCCCCTGCCGGCTCCTCCCGAGCCTGGGCCAGGACCCCTGCTGGCTCGGGTGGCCGCAGGGCAGCCGTGAGCTCTCCGGGGACCACTGCCCACGGAGGCAAGGGCCTGGGGCTCCCCTCGCCCACCCAGAGTCACCCAGGGGGACCGGTCTGCCTGGCGGGGGGCCGGGCCTGGGGCAGGGGGGCCGGGAAGGCAGGGGCCCGGGGCCCGGTCTGAGCTCACCAACACTGGCCACCCTGACCCTCCCCAGCCCGGCTCCGTGGTCTCCTCCAGTCTGTGCGAAACGTGCAGGTGTGAGGTGTCCAGCAGTCCCCAGTTGGACACGGTCGTCATCAGCTGTGAGACCCAGATTTGCAACACCCACTGCCCCGCGGTGAGTGCCTGCGTCCACCCCGGGAAAGCCAGCGCCCGGGCTCGGGCTCCATTTTCACCCCGCCCTATCCACCCCTCCCTGCAGGGCTTCGAGTATCAGGAGCAGAGTGGGCAGTGCTGTGGCCTGTGTGTGCAGCAGGCCTGTGTCGTGAACGCCAGTGACAGTTCCACCCGCATCTTCTACGTGAGTCGCGGCTGCAGGGCCCGGCTGGGGGGGGGCCCAGGGCCGGGGGGTGAGTCCCGGGAGGGACAGAGCCAGCACGCCCCTCGCAGGAGCCCCAGGCAGGCCGGGCCTCACCCCGGCCTGGACAGAGCAGCTGTGAGGCGCACAGGGACGGCAGGGTTTGGCGCACCGGGGCCCCCGGGCAGAGGGGGGCTCCGGAAGCCCACAGGCTGGGAGGCAGACATGTAGACGGGCAGACGGACCTCCCCTGCCCGCTCACCCTGCTGGTGCCTCTTCCTCGCAGCCCGGCCAGTCCTGGCCAGACCCCACGAACCCGTGTGTGACCCACGAGTGTGAGAAGCACCGGGATGGGCTCGTGGTGGTGACCAGAAAGAAGGCGTGTCCCCCACTCAACTGCCCTGCGGTGAGCTCCGGGGACACACGGCCCCGCCTGGCACGCTGCGGGCCCACGGGAGGCCACGGCAAGATTCGCCTGGGGTGGGGGCGGGGAGGCGCGGTGGGCCCCCTGCAGCACCCACAGGGGTGCCCCCTGCCTGCGTGGGGCACTGTCCACTGCCGTGTGACCCCCTGCTTCCGGGCTGGCCGCTCCAGCGCTCAAGCAGCCCCTCTGTCGGCACAGGCCCAGGCCCAGCTGAGCGAGGACGGCTGCTGTCTCGCCTGTCCCCCGCCCCAACCTCGGAACCGTGAGTGCGAGCGTCTGCGGGGGGTGGTCGATCCTGCCCACCGGGGGTGGGGGGGTGGGGGGGGCCGGGGAGCCATCCAGGCCTGAGCCGCGCCCCCGCCTCCCGTGTCGCCCGCAGAGTCGGCCTGTGCGGTATACTACAAGCGTGAGGTCATCGTGCATGGAGATTGCAGGTCCCCGCGGCCCATGAGGGTGGCCTACTGCCAGGGCAACTGCGGGGACAGCAGTGCCAAGTACGTGAGCCCCGACTCCGCCAGGCAGAGACCAGTTTCCGCAGGGCAGCGTCCCCAGGACTGGCTGTGCCGGGCGCCCGGGCCGGAGGGGAAGGCAGGACCGGGGGGCGGGGGGGGGGGCAGGGGGCAGGCGGTGGGGTCCTGACGCTGCGGGGGGTGCGGGGGGGTGGTGGCTGGGGCCAGGCCTTCGGAGGCCGATGGAATCAGGCTGTTCTGTTTACTACTGAGGCCGCGGACACAGTGGCCCCCTTGGCGGCGTGCCCACAGGTCAGCGGTGGCACGCTGCCGGCCCGGAGTCCACCGGGGGATTCCGGGATGGGCACGTGGGGCCCCGGGGCCTGCGGGGGGCTCCGGGCGTGGCGCCGGGTGCTGAGCGGGCCCTGCCCACAGGTACTCGCTGGAGGCCAACACCATAGAGCGGAACTGCAGCTGCTGCAGGGAGCTGCGGGTGTCGCCGACGACAGTGACCCTGCGCTGCAAGGACGGCTCCAGCCGAACCTTCGGCTACACCCTGGTGAAGGAGTGCGGCTGTGTGGGGCAGCAGTGCGGCCCCCGTGACAACCTAAGCCATTCGAAGGAGTCGGGGCCCTTGCAGAGTGACGAGGAGCAGAGCCAGGAGACGGGGCACACGGGCTGGAGGAGGGGGTCCAGCAGCCCTCGGAGCTCCCGGCCACCTCCCTCCGGGACCCAGCGATAAGGGTCCCGTTCCCCGTAGCCCCAGCTCCAAGGCCGGTGGGACCTCGGTCCAGGCGGCCCGAGATCAGGATGCACTGCCCGCCCCGCTCTTCCGTCCGCAGGGTCCACGGCCCTTGGAAGTGTGACGGCCCTGAGGGACCTGGGCGGGCGGGGCTCCTCTGGCCACGGGTCCAGTCTGCTTTTCCCCGGACGGAAGCATCACGGAAGGGTCTTATCAATGACGGCCACTTGGATGTGGTGCCCGGCCATTCGGCTGGCCACCGGGAGGCAGAGCCTCACCCCTACCTCGGCCCTGGGCCTCGGGAAATGGCCAACTCGTTTCATAAATACATCTGGAGCATTTTGCACCTTGCAGACTCTGTGTGATTTTTAAGCCTGTCCATGAAACCCAGGAACAGGGCGGGGGCAGACTGGGTCCCAGAGGGCGCACACCACAGCCGTGGGGCGGACTGGGCAGACGGTGGGCGGGGCACCTTCTTCAGGGGGGTTCCTGCTGCCTCTGGCTGTTGGGGGCTGGGGGAGAACGCTTATCCATTCAGAGGGTGGGGGAGGGGAGGAGTCCCGCGCGGCCCTGCCCTGGGCCTCAGGACACATTTATCTACCCAGCAGGCCTCGTGTGGTGAAGGAACCACCACACGCAAAGGCTCCATCTTTTTCCCACAAAGCTTCAGGTTCCCCATCACACTGACGCTGGGCTCAGTGGGCGTGCACGAGTGTGTGTGCACGAGTGTGTGTGCGAGTGCACGAGTGAGCTTGTGTGTGCACTCGCGGGCATGCAGCCCCACCGCAGACGGAACCCGTACCCCTTCCCCCGTGCCCCCTGCAACCCCCAGATCTGCCGAGAACCTCCATGTTCCTAAAGCCCCGCCCCCTCTTCCTCAGACGGGCCCCTTCCCCCCCTCCCACCCCCCCATCCCGTGCAGAGACGCACCAGCCCCACAGCAGCACCCGGGCGTATGGACAGGGCCGGCCCTTGGTCCAAAGACCTGGCCAGGCCAGTCCCAGGTGGGGTGGGACCGCCCTTTACAGTTTATGGAGTGCACCCACCGGCACAGGCTCGCCCTCTCCCCTGTGAGTGGAGGGTAGAGCACCCAAGGGCCCGGAGCCCTGCTGGGTCCCAGCCCTGCCCGACCCAGCTGCCGCGGCGGCCACACGGCACGCGGAGCTGACCTCAGAGTTCGACCCCTCCTATCGGTGACCGGCTGCTGGCGTGGGGGCTCCCTTGGCCCCGCGGGATGGCGCCGCAGGGGCAGGGGACGGGCTGCAGGCCCCAAGGCGGCCCTCCTGGGGCAGCACGTTCGGCGGCGCCGGGAGCCGCTCCGCTGACCGGCTGACCCCGCAGCTGTGGGCGGCACCCGACCCGGTGCCGCTGACCCCCCCGAGGGGATCAGGTGTCAGGGCGCGTCACCTCTTCCTGTGGGTGAGGTGACTAATCCCCCACCCCCTGGAGAGAGCAAGGCCCCCTGCCTGGAACTGCAGCCGGACAGCAGGAAGGAACCCGACAGGGGGCAGCCCACGGCCCCTGCCCGGATTACGCCAAGTTATTTCTGGAAGGAGCTACAAGCTGGGTGTGGTCACCAAGGCCACCACGAGGCTCTTCCCACGGGGGAGGCTCCTCCAGGCCGTGGCTTGGGGCCGCCACCCTCGGGCTCCAGGAGGGTGTGGGGGATGGGCTGTCACCTCTGGGGCGGAGGTATGTGGCCAGAAGAGGCCCCAGTGGGTCAGGGCTGTCCCGGGCCCCTCGAGACCTCACCTCCTGCGGCCTCCGTGGGAGTCTGGCCTTGGGGAGCCCTTGGGGGCTGGGCGAGGTGTTTGTGGCTCTGACAGGGAAGGGGTGCTGCACGCCCACACTTGGAGAGCACAGACTGGGGGCGAGCTTCTGCCCAGAGACGGGGAACGAGAGGGACACAGGACGCTGGGGAGCCTATGGCCGTGGCAGGCAGGCCAGGTCACAGTCGTCGCCTGACCTGTCCTCTCAGCATCCCCACACTGTCCAGGGACACTGGAATCTGGCGGACTCCCGCCTCCCCCGACCGGCCCTGACCCGTTGGAGAAGGCTGCTGGGTCTGAGGCCGGATCCCCGGGGCACAGCTCCACCGGACGCTGGAGACACAGGGCTGCCTTTGGGGTGCGCCCTTCCGGGTGGGCGAGGTGTCGGGGGACGCCTGTGCGGGACCTGGGCACGCCTCTGCCCAGTGACACAGTGACACAGTGACACGGCCTGTGGACCAGAGGCTGCAGACGACGCGCCCACCTACAACGGAATGGCCAGAAGCCGCCAGGACCACTGCACCCCGGCTCGGCAGAGGGACTCACGACCCCGGACTCCGCTGGGAACGTCAGCAGGGCGCCGAGAATGACCGTTCCAGAGGGGGACACGCAGGGCACGGAACAGAACCCCACGAAGGAGCGGAGGCGAGGGCACTGCCCAGGCGCGTGTCTGTGAGTCGTCTGACCCACGTGGCCCAGGTGGAGCTGCCTCGGTGTGGTCTGGGGAGGCGCGTGGCAGACGCGCTGTGTCAGGGCTGCTGCAACGTCCGGGTCCACGCGACAAAGGGCACAGCGACGTGGGGGCCGGGGTGCACGCTGGCAGGCGTAGCACAGCAGACCCCGCGCGCCGGAGGGGCTCCTGCCAGCTCAGTGGCCTGGAGGGACCCGCACAGGTGGGCAGGCACACGCATGACTCGGAACAGAGCCACAGGTGAATGAGGCAGAAAGGGCGACTCGAGCGGCTGAGGTGGGAGACTGTGGCGTCCGCGGGTGGGGGTCCCAGTCTGTGCGGCTGCAGGCGTGGCTGAGGGGGGCCAGGACAGGCGGACAGGTGGCCGAGGTGGGCGTCGGGGTCAGCGAGGACCGGGCCTCCGCTCTGAGTGAGGGGGCCCTGGGGGTGTGGACGGAAGCGGTCCGGCTCAGCCTTGTCCTTCAGACCCCCGCTGCCTGAAGAAGGGGGAGACCAGCGGGGAGCGAGGCGGGGTCAGACGTAAAGGTGATAGGTCAGCCAATGCACAGGGGGAAAGAGGACGGCTGAGGGAGGGGCTGGGAGGCGGGAGCTCAACAGTCCCCACTCCCCCTCCCCCACGCTGCCCTTGACCATTAGCTGCCCTGTGAGGATGTCAGGTCGACAGGCGGGTGTGCTGGGGGCCGGGACAGGGCAGGAAGCAGCCCTTGCTGGGCTGGGAAAGAGGGGGCAGCCCTCCCACTGGGGAGTTGGGACATCAAAGGAGTGAATGTAGACAGAAAAGAAGGGAGGGGGGGTGTGTGGAGTGGAAGGTGGGGAGGGGAGGGGAGGGGGAGGGGGGAGGAAAAGGGACAGGAGAGGAAGGGAGGATGGGAAGGGGGAGGGAAGGGTGGGGAGAGGAGGAGAGATGACCAGAAGAGAGGGGATGGGGGAAGGGAGGGGAGGGGAGGAGAGGGGAGGGGAGGGGAGGGGAGGGGAGGGGAGGGGGGCCTCCTGGGTGTCCTCCAGAGACAGGACCTGGTCGCGGGAGAGAGTCCTTTGACCAGATTTAAAATACCAGCCCTGCCCCATGACCGAGGGTGTTGGCGACATAAAGTACGGATTTCTGTCCACGGGAAGAGGGTGACCGAGGTGGGCAGGGCCTGGAGAAGGTGTTGGCTGTGTCCACAACCTCTGTAGTGGTGGCTTTCCCACAGGTCATAAAATCCACCCGTGTCACACCCAGGTTCTTATTTCTTTACAGAATAGAATAAAAATAAATTGTGGCGTTACCGTTATAAAGCCTGCGCGCCTGGTCCTAGAGGAAAACACATTGCTGACGGAGGTTCGGGAGCCGAGCAGGGGTGAAAGCAAGACCCGCCCAAACCATCAGGCACGTTTCTGATGGGGGGGGGGGCAGCTAATGAGATTGTGATCAGCCCAGGGGCCCAGGACCCCTGCCTGCCCAGTGCCCAGCTCAGGGGCTGGCGGGAGGGTTCCGGGAAGGGTGCCCAGGACAGGCGCACGCTGACGCGGCCCCAGGAGGACAACAGCCCAGGCAAACAGTCTGGGTGGCCCCCTGTGGGGCTCAGGGAAGGCAGTGCCCCTGGCCCTGCTCAATCTGTGCCCCCACCGAGCTCAGGGCTACCTTGTCCCTCGTGAGCACGCAGGTCGCTTGGCCTATGCAGTGACAGAGCGGGTGAGGTGCCCTGGGGCAGCCCGGGTGTCTGGAGTCTGTCCCCGGGTAGTAGCCCCGACCTCGCATCCCCCAGGCTTGGTTTTGAGGGTCCCAGGTAGAGCTCAGGGGCGAGGGGGCTTCTGCCCCCCGGGTGCTCCACCCCCACAGCCACTGGCCGCAGGTCCCAGGGGGCAGCAGCTCCAGCCTCATCTAATCTCATTTCTGGGGAGGGGTCTGTAGCCCCAGCCTGGACAAGATTCCTCGCTTCCGGCAGCCTTGCTCTGTCCTCAATTGGGGCTCCCAAGCCTCCACGGGGCCACGAGAGGGCCAGCCAGTGTTTCGTGGAAACCAGCAAGAACCCAGGCCCTGCGGAGAGCAGTGCTGGCAGGGGCCCCGCCCCACGGCGGGTGCAGTCACATTCCCGACACCTCACCTGCGTGGTGGGAACCCGCCTGGCTCGTGGAGCCAGCTGAGCTCTCGCCGGGACTCCGCCTGCCGGCCCAGGGTCATCACAGACGGCTGTCCCTGGCGGTGTCCACGCCTCTCCGCTCCGGGCATCGGGGAAATGGAGTCTCTCCAGCAACAGCTGGGCTGGTTTCGAGGCTCCGATCCTGGAGAAGCAGGCGCACGGCTCATTTGTCTGCCGGTGGGCGCACATCACACGCCCGCACAGTCCCGGCGTGACGTGCGGATGTGGACACAAGTGGGGGCACCGCAGCCCTGGGAACAGCAGAGGCCCCTCCTCCAGAGGGCCCTTCCTGGGCACAGGGGCGTGGCCCTGACCCTCACCCAGAAACGCACAGGTCCGGCTTACTGTGCGTGCCCCCGGGGGCCTTCCTGTGCACCTGCCTCCCCACCCCACCAACCCCTGCCCCCGCCAGGAGCTAGGTTCACAGTTCAGAGTTAAGTTCACCGACCACTGACCTGGGGGCAGTTCTAACTCCAGCCTGTGTGGTCTCATGGCCCAAGCACTGGGATGTAGTCTCGTGTCCCCAGGAGCAGCCTGGATGGTCACCCCTAGTGTGTTTGCCGCGTGCCTACTTACCGATAGTCAGCTGTGTCCCGTACGTCAGGATGCAGCGGGGGGACACAGAACCCAAGCGAGAAGACACCCAGGAACGACCGCTGATGGCCTCCCCAGGAAAATGCAACCGGGGGAAGCCGGGGGCTTCCGGACCGTTCTGGGAGCCGCACCCTCTAAGAGGGATGGATCCCAGAGAGGGGTTGTGCTCTGCCACCCAGCCTCTCCAGTCCTGGGGCCTGAGCCAGGACAAGGCTGGACACACCCCCAGTCGCCTCTCCTGGCTACTCGTCACTGCTGGGTCTCTGCTGCTGGTGGGGTGGGCGGAGGGGGGGGGCCGGTCAGCAGGAGGGCCTGGGTGTGGATGCCCGGCCGCCCCGGTCACCCAGACCGACGCCTCTCTCCGCACGTCACGCACGTCACGGGGGACATGGCCCCAGGCTGTGTGGGCTGCATCTGGGCCCCTCTGCCAATCTTGTGGCTGTGAGTCAACACTGGGGTTCCTGGAGGGAAGGGAGGGTCTGTTTGCTGGTCGACACTTGCTAATCTCTGCCTTCCACTGGGACACTGGGGCCCCTTCTGCTGTGTTAATCCTGAGCAAACCAGGCTCCGTGGCTTGCCTCTGACCTTCTCTTCTGTCCACACCTGCCCTGCCCGCGCTGGGGCCACGCTGGGCCAAGCCTGCCCCCGCCCCCACCTCAGCGGGTTCCAGAATCTCCCTGCTGCCTCTTCTCTCCCATCCAGGGCTGCGGGCAAGGAGAAGGGAGAGGGAAGGTGGGGAGGGGGAGGCCCCTGCCCCGGGTCCTGCCGCAAGGCAGGGCCCCCGGAACCGAGGGCCCGTGCACGCACAGCTGACGCCTCCTTGGGCTGGCTCTGCCCTCGAGATGCAGTGGCTGCCCCTCCCCTGTCCCGTTTCCTCCTCCCCCACTGCTTCCTTTCCCCTCTGCTGCTCAGAAAGGAGCTTTCTGGAGAACACTTTATTTTGATGTGGTTTCAAGTTTATGGGTAAGCTGTACAGATAGCAGAAAGAGCTCCTGTCTGCCTTTACCCAGATTCACGGATGTCTGCACCTCAGTCTCTCGGCTTTGCTGGTTCCTCTCGTGTGTGCGTGCACTTGCCCACCGTCTGTATCCACGTGTGTTTTCTAAGCCACATGGGTTTGAGAAGCATGGCCTCCGCCCCTCCATAGGCGGGTGGGTGTCTCCTAGAGACGGCCAGGGGTCGCCCTCAGCAGAACCAGCAGGGGCACGCCGCGCCCTCTAAACCAGGGCCCTCTGTGGTCTTGAGCCGGTCATGGTCGTCATGGCCGCACATTCTCCAGGATTCGATCCAGGACCACAGGTCCTCAGCCTTTCTCTGTGTTCCTTGACCATGGCCTTTTCGAGGGGTGCAGGCTGGTTATGTCGGACGGCACCCCCAAATCCGGGTCCGTGTGCAGCTTCCTCCCCCTAGGATGGAAAAATAACAGTAAAGCTGTGCCCTCGGGGCATGGCTTCTGGAGGCACCCAACGTCGGGCAGAACCATCGCCGGGATGGATGTCCACCTGCATCACTGGGCTCAGGGTGCGTGGGCCAGGTCTCTCCACTGGAAGCCACCCATGTTCCCTGGAACTGGGAAGGGTCTGATGGGCGAAGCTGGGGGCCCCGTAGAGAGCTGGGCGCCAGCCCGCCTCTCTAATCCCTCCCGCTCTCCTTAGTTGGCATTCCAATGCGGGGAGACCTTCCTCTTCTTTCCCATTTGTTTATCTTTCCTTGATTCATCTATATCAGTAAAAGCTCATGAACTTCTATTTGCGATGTGAATCTATTTAAAAATATAAACCCATCAGGAAAAGAGGGGGCTGGGAAGCTCTAAGCTTCTGTTCCCCACAGACACACTGGCACAAACAAGGACGAGGTGAGCCAACTTTGCCACAGCTCGAGACCGTCAGAGGAGTGCAGAAACCAAGCTAGTGTCCCATCAAGAAAGGGCCGTCTTCAAAATGATAGGAAATCTTTGGGGCATTTTTTCCCATCCTTGCCCCACCTCCACCCCAGTGCAGTGGCAGTTTTGGCCTTGGCCTGGCAGCCCAGTTTCCCATTATTCCTCCCCCAAAACCAGAAGGAGCAGAGAATGCCTTGTCTGCAAATTATTGTGTACGTCTGTTCTAACCTGTCTGGTGGGCACCTGAAGGGCTGACACAAGGTGCTCATCTCCGTTTTGCTTAACTTGGGACCTGGGTGGCCAAAACAGCGGGCACAGCTCTTGTAAGCCTCTAGGTGACCACAGACCCACAGATTCCTGGAGCAAGGGGTCACAGGTGGAGACCCGCAGTGGTCCACCTTCAGCCTGCACTGATTCAAGTGGGGCTCTTCGGGAAATCAGGACGTGAGAGCAGCTATGTGCAAATGGGAGTTTGGAAAGCCACATCCTTGTTCGGGCGAGACCCCCGGGCTCAGAGCAAGCCTGCCCGAGTGCTGAAGACCCGTCCCAGCACAGAGCCAGGCTGTAAGACTGCAGAAGCTCGAGATAGTTGAGAAAACTCTACCAGAGCATGAGCTGAACACGAACTAAAGGAGCAGAGACTTCAGTGATCACACCAGGCAAGAACAGTCTTCGTAAAAATGTTTGGACAAGTCTCAAAACAAATGGACGGGACAGCCTTCAACAACAATGAAAGGAAGCAAGGAAATAAGGAAGGAGGAAAAGAGAAGAGAGGAGAAGAAAAGGCAGAGAAAAAAAAAAAACCCAGCAAACACTGGAGAAGGCGGAGGTTCTAATTTCCAGAGCTACCTTAATTATAATAGTCACGTCCCCAGTTTTCAACGAAAATCACAAGGCTCACAAAGAAGACATGGCCATTAAAAGGAACAAAATCATCCCCGAGGAAGATTTACTGGACAAAGACTTTGGAACAGCTGTGTTAGGTGTGCTCGGAGGGCAAAGGGGACCCCAGATGGGAAACAAAAGGCAATCAGGAAACCGATGCGCACCCAGAATGAGAATGTCGACAAAGAGATAAAAACCGTTATTAAGAAACCAGACAGGAATTCTGGAGCTGAAACGTACAACAACTGAAGTGAGGAATTTGCTAGAAGGAAAGAGTGAGAAGTGCGCGTGCAGGAGGGGCCCTGGGCTGACATACGCACGGTGAGTGACCCAGGAGAGAAGAGAAAGGGGCAGAAATGTTGGAAGGAATAAAAGTGAAAACTTCCAAGAAGCATGACAATCTCCAAGTAGGATCAACTCCGAGAGATCGACCCCGACACGCATCGTAATCAGACCGCTGAGAGACGGAGAGATGACCCTGGAAGGACCGGACAGAAGCATCTTGGCACGTGCATGTTCTCTCCACCGAGAGACTGTCGGCTGACTTCCCACCAGAAATCTCAGGAGACAGAAGGGAGTGGATGGTAGATGTGAAAGTCCTGGAAGAAACAGCAGCCAGCCACGAATTCTCTCTGGGAGAGCTGCTGTCCTTCGAAAACGAGGGAGAGATTAAGACATTTCCAGAGAAACAGAAGCTGAGGGAGAGCCTTATTACAAGACCTGCTTTACAAGGAGTACGGAAAGGAGCCCCTCGGGCTGCAGTGAGGGACACTAGACGGTAAATCAAAGCTGTACGAGGGAGTGAAGGTCTCCCGTACAGCTAAGCATGTGGGCAAATACAGAAGTCAATGTTACTATAATTTCTGTTTGCCCCTCCACTTTTAATTTTCCACGGGATTTAAAAGACAAACGCATGAAAACCACAAATCCGTGTCGCTGGGCGTCCACGGTAGCAGCCGCGACTTGTCACCACAGCAGCACAAGGAGTGTGTATACCGGAAGCTCGGTCGGCAGCAGGCCCACGTGGGCTACGGAAGCCTGGGGTGTTGGGTGGCCCCACGAGCAGCACAAAGACGCCCATGGAATAGACACCAAAGGAAATGAGAAGGGAATCAAAAGCCATCACTACCGAAGACCAACGAAGCACAAAAGAAGGCAGTCACGGGGGGAACAAAGAACCAGAAGCCGCACAGGAGGCGAACAGTAAGCCGGTGGAGGAAAGTCTGTCGTTGTCAGTACTCACTGCACACGTGCACAGGTTGATTTAATCAGGGTTGATTCATGAAACCCCCGCCAGGGGCACCTGGTGGCTCCGTTGGTGAAGCATCTGACTTTGGCTCAGGTCACAAACTCACAGTTTGTGGGTTCGAGCCCTGCGTCGGGCTCTGTGCTGACAGCTCGGAGCCTGGAGCCTGCTTCCGATTCTGTGTCTCCTTCTCTCTCTCTCTCTCTCTGCCTCTCTCTCTCCCTCCCTCTCCGTCTCTCTCTCTCCCTTTCTCTCAAAGACAAATAAACATTAAAAAAATTAAATAATTAGGAATGCAAGCTGGTGCAGCCACTCTGGAAAACAGCATGGAGGCTCCTCAAAAAACTAAAAATAGAACTACCCTACGACCCAGCGATTTCACTACTAGGTATTTACCCAAGGGATACAGGTGTGCTGTTTCGAAGGGACACAGGCACCCCCATGTTTATAGCAGTGCTATCAACAATAGCCTAAGTATGGAAAGAGCCTAAATGTCCATCGACGGATGAATGGATAAAGAAGATGTATATACATACAAGGGAGTATTACTCGGCAATCAAAAAGAATGAAATCTTGCTATTTGCAACTACGTGGATGGAACTAGACGGTATTATGCTAAACGAAATTAGGCCGAGAAAGACAAATATCATATGACTTCACTCATATGAGGACTTTAAGAGACAAAACAGATGAACATAAGTGAAAGGAAGCAAAAATAATATAAAAACAGGGAGGGGGCAAAACAGAAGAGACTCATAAATATGGAGAACAAACTGAGGGTTATGGGAAGGGTTGTGGGAGGGGGGACGGGCTAAAGGGGGGAGAGGCACTAAGGAACCTACTCCTGAAATCATTGTTGCACTATATGCTAACTATTTTGGATGTAAATTAACAAATAAATAAATTAAAAAAAAAAACAAAGAAAGAAAAACACAATCCAAGGGCACCTGGCTGGGCCAGTCGGTAAAGCACACAGGTCTTGATCTCGGGGTCCTGAGTTCAAGCCCCACGTTGGGTGTAGAGATTACTTAAAAATCAAATAAAACAAAACAAAAATAAAAGTGAATAAGAACCACAACCCAACTACACGCTGTCTGTAAGACACTTGCGTTAGAGCTAAGGTTACAGACAGGCTACATGTGAAAAGCTTAGAAAAATATCTTCCGTGCAAATGGTAACCAGGAGAGAGCTAGGGCGGCCGCATCAGCACCTCATAAACTAGACTTTAAATTCCAAACGGTTAGAAGAGTCGGAGAAGGGTATTATGGGTAAAGAGTCAATTCAGCGAGAAAATGCTGCCAATTGCAAACCAAACCTCACGGACGCAACCACGCGCAGAGAGGCGGAGAGGCCCAGGTGACAGTCGGAGGCTCCCGCCCTGCGCTCCCGGGACGGCAGAAGAGCCAGGCGGAGGGCTAAGAAGGAAACGGAACTGGCACCCACCATGAACCCCCTGCCCCACACGCGGACACTCGCTAGGGCCGAAGATACGTGTGCCCCCAGTTCACACAGAACGTCCTCCCGCCTAAACTGTACCTGATGCTCCAAACAGGTTTTAATACATTCAAAAATATTACAGTCATGCGGGCTCTTTTTTCCCGACTACAAAGGGGCTAAGCTACAGACCGGTAATGGGAGAAAAGTGTAACGTTCACAAATACGTGCACGTTAACACGGTCTCAAGCAACCAGCGGGTGAAAGGAGAGATCAGGGGGCACGGGGAGATCAATGAACACGGAAACACAACAGGCCAGACTGTGAGTCTCGGCGAGGGGGCGCCAAGGGGGACGTGCCCAGGTGTGACGCCGGACGGGGAAGACCCCAGGTCCACTACTGAGCGCACACCTCACGGCCCCAGAATCAGGAGGGAGCTCGCGGAGGGAAGGCAGCGATAACCGTTCGAGCAGGGATAAATGAGGCAGAGGCAGCGGAGAAAACCAACGAAACCAAAAGTCCGGTCTGAAAAGACCAGCAGAGACCGCGAGCTGGGTGGACGGAGAACAAGCGGGAAGCCGCGAATGGCTAAAACCGAACGTGGAAGGGGCGTTACTATTGATTTCACAGACACAAATGCGATCGTAAAGAATGCCATGAGCAATTTTGGTCGCATTGGATAAACTGGAAGAGAAGGACAAAGTCCTAGAAACGCACGATCTACAAAACCGACCCATAAAATACGGGGACCTGTGGTCAGCGGGGAGCGTGAGTCAGTAATCGCGCCCCTCCCCGCCAAGAAAGTCTCAGGACAAGAAGGCCTCACTGGGGAGGCCGCCAGGTGCTTACAGAAGAACCAACACCAATACCTCTCAGACTCTTCCGGAAAACTGCAGAGGGGGGACAGCTCGGACGTCACCGCGAGGCCATCGTTCCCCTGACACCAAAGCCAGACAAAGACAGAAAAAGAAAGGAAGGAAAACAACACAGGCTGGTGTCTGTCACGAATACTGGTGCAAACGATCCTCAACAAAACACTAGCAAAGCAACTGAGACGCGTATTAGAGAGTTAGACACTATGACCAGGTGGGGTTTATTCCCTGGATGCAAGAACCGTCCGGCTTCCACAAATCAGCCAGTCACCCCATTCATGGAATGGGGGGGGCACACGATCATCTCGATTGATGCAGAAAAAGAATTTGCCAGAATTCAAGACCCTTTCAGAATAAACATGCTCAACCACGCAGGATTAGACGACAACTGTGTCACGGTAAAGGGGACATACGGCAAGCGCCTGGCTCACGTCCTTCCCGGTGGTGAAAGACGAGAGCTTTGCCTCTCGGATCGGGGGCAGAGATGCCGGCCCTTACCACTCCCGCTCAGCAGAACCCCGGAGGCTCTGGCCAGGGCCACCAGGCAAGAAAGAGAAACACAAGGGGCCTGGATTGAAAGGGGAAAAGACAAACTATCCCTGGTCACAGATGACATGATCGTACCCATAGAAAACTCTGAGAACTCCACCGAAAACCTGTTCGAGCTTCCTGCGGTCTGCACGTGCGCCCCCCAAGTCCACGTGTTGAAGTCCCAACCCCAAGAGGTGACGGTGTCAGCAGGTGGCTGGGTCGTGCGGGTGGGGCCCGCAGGAAGGGGGGCCGTGCCATCGTGGGAGAGCCCCCACGGAGCCCCCTGACCCCTTGTCGGCAGTCTGCACCCCAGGAGAGAGCCCTCCTTGTGCACTGTTGGTGGGGAGAGTGGAAGGCTGTAGTTATTTCGTAGTTTGGCGATTCCTTACAGAGTTAAACACAGAATGATGATGTGACTCGCAAGGCCGCTCCCAGGCTCTCCCCCAAAGGAGCCGGAAGCAAGGACTCGACCCGCGCTCACGGCAGTCAGAAGGTAGCCCCACGTCCATCCACAGGTGACCGCGTAAGAAAACGCGACGTATTCAATTAGCAATAATCGCGCCTCGGATAAACCTCATTGGCTACGATACTGCCACTGCGCAAAGCTAAACACGACGTATTCAAACGGTGGGATGTTACGGGGCTTTAAAAAGGTAGGGGATTCTGACACCTGCCAGCACGCGGAGCCTTGCAGACACGAAGCTCAGCAAACGAGCCAGACCCAGAAGGATAAATGGTGCAGATTGCACTCGCTTGGCCCTGAATCGCCACATCCAAGACGGAGAGCAGACAGCGGGCGCCAGGGGCCGGGGCGGTGGCGTGGGGTGGGAGTTGCGTGACGGACAGAGTCTCTTACAGGAAAGACCAAAGGTGATGGAGGGGGGGTGGGGACGGCTGCGCCCCGCCCCACACAGAGCTGTCACTCTCTCTGGGCCCCTCCAAGGCCCCTATTACTGCCCCACATGGTCCTGTGTGCTGTTCTTTTTGTCCCAGTGGAATCCCCAGTGCCCAGGGCAGTACCACCTTGGGGCTCAGAATTTGCTAGAAGAAAGGAAGGAAGGAAGGAGGGAGGGAGGGAGGGAGGG
The DNA here is from genome assembly GCF_018350175.1 of Felis catus. Lineage (NCBI taxonomy): Eukaryota > Metazoa > Chordata > Mammalia > Carnivora > Felidae > Felis > Felis catus. The sequence continues at coordinate 114,478,804 of NC_058377.1, read as the reverse complement.
AGGACACGGGCAAGGAAAGCGATCTCTGTGAAGACCAGGAAAAAGCAAGAGGAGAGGTTGAGGGCTCGTAGTCTCCCCCCAAGGCAGGGTGGGAGGAATGGGCATGGTCCTTCTCACAGTGGGGGTGGCTCCAGGGACCAGGATGCCCATCCCCCACAGCCACCCCCCACCCCTAATGCTGTGACTTGCCCTCCTGACCAGCAACCAGTCACCAGCTGGGCGGTCACGGCCACCTCTCTGTATCCCAAATGCCCAGCCCGGGGCCGGGGTGCTCGGTAATGTCTGTCGACGGACAAGCTGGAGGTCTGGGGGGCCGTGGTGGCCCAACGCGTCCTCCACCTGCTCTTTCTGGAGCAGGCTGACACCCTGAGTCTCGCTGGAAATACCCTGAGTGCACTGGGAGCAGGGACAAGGCCCAGCCATCCCAAGGCCCAGGAGAGAGTGGCTTGTCACCCACGTGTGGGGTCTGGGGTGCTTCCCGGCCTGGGCCCGCTCCCCACCTGGATCACCCAGCCTAGGGCTGTCAGGTTCTAGCCTGTTAGTCACAGCACTGGGCCCCTTAGCTATGGGGTGTAGACCAGGGCTGCCGGGACCCCCACGGTTCCCATCCGTTGTGGCCACACAGAGAGGTCTGGGGACCAGGAGGCAGCAGGTGTAAAAGGCCCCACTCCCAGGCCAATCCAGGGCGGGCTCTGAGCAGACCTAGAACCAACCATGCCTGTGACTCCCCAGGGCCATGCCCCGATCCTCCTGGACCCTCCTCCTCGGTGCCCCGGCTGGAGCCGGGCACACCACCAGACTCAGTAAATGCCTGAGGCTTGATGCGTCCTGGGGCCCTCGTCCTCGGTCTGCACTGTGGGCGGTTGGGGAGGGGTGAGCTCACACACCCCTGTGTGCCCACCAAGCCCTTGAGTGACGTGCACCAGGCTGCGGGGCCGGGCTGGGGCAGTCGGCCTCTGGGTTCCGCATAGCCCCGTGGGGTCCGTGGGCGGGGAGAGGCCCTGCGAGCCCGAGGATGGACAGGCTCCTGGCGTGGCCCCTGGGGGAGCCCTCCCGAGCCCCAGGAGGCCTGTCCTTCCCGGCAGCCCGCTCCCCTTCCTTGTCTTCTGTCCTCGGCTCTCTCAAGTGTGAACAGGTAAACTGGTTGAGCAAACAGGCTGGGCTCCGAGGCACTGCATCCGGGATGTCTCAATCCCCACCCGCCTCTGCCCAGAGGACGGTGCTCGTGGGGAAGGACCAGGGCGGTATCCGGGCCACGCCGGCAGCCAGGTCTCCGCCTCGCTGGTCCGGTGCAATTCCCGAGTGCCTACTGTGTGCCAGCTGTGAACAGTGGGTGCGGCCCATGCCTGCATGAAGCCCTCCTTCCGAGACGACAAACCTGAGGCCCTAAATAACTTACATTCGGGTCCCGAGTCCAAGGTGGCCCGGGTTGCTCACGTGTGCCCCACACGGGGCTCACGGGGGCCCTCTGAAGGCTGCAGGGTGCTAGCTGAGTCGGGGGTGGGGGGCTGAGGATGTGCCAGCAGGGCACGGACTGAGAGGGGGACTCGGGGGAGCAGAGGGGGTCGGGCCACGAGGGTTCAGGCTGCAGGAGCCCCGGAGGTTGGCAGGGCCGTGCATGCAAGCGGGCCCCATGCCAGGCCCGACTGCAGGAGCTCTGATGTCAGGAAACTGCACCCTGCGGGTACAGGGGGTGCGCCCTGCTCTGGAGATGCCAGCAGCCACACGAAAAGCAGATCCCGGGACCTCCGAGGCGAGCCTGCAGACATGCACAGCCCGGGCAGCGGGGCTCAGCCGTGCTGAGGGGTGGCGGCCGGGCACATGGTTGAGAGCTTTGAAGACAGCTCGCCCGCTGCCCCCAGCAGCTCTGCGTCTATGAATTAACCCCGAAAAGGCAGGTGCAGAGGACACAGGGTGCACCTCGCTGCTCACCACCCAAACCAATGGGGAAGCCGCCCCCCCCCCGCAGGGGCCCTGTGCTCCCCACCGGGGGCCGCCCCGCAAGGCACTCAGACGCGCTCAGGCTTGGGATGAGGATGCCCAGAGTAAGACGCCTGGAGTGTGAGTCAGAGGGGACTGCGTGCCAGGCAAGCCGTTCACCGACCAGGGGAGAGGTTATCGTGTGACCCCCCCCCCCCCGCCCCTGCAGCCCAGCCGCGCCAGCTGGGGAGCGGGGCCTTCGTGGCTCCCAGTCGGGGCAGTACTGGGGTTGAGACACCAGCCCCTGGTGTCCCATCAGCCCTGCTGGGGGCCCTCCAGGGGCACATCGGCGTGTGCGCGCATCGGCCGGGGCGCAGCCTGCCCTCAGGGGAGGGTCCTGGCGTGTCAGGGACCTGGGGAACAATAGCTTCCTTTGTGCCACCCCGCCTCAGGTCACCGAGCCAGCCTCAGGAGCGAGGTGAGGGTCAGACATGCCAGGGCAGGTGCTGGGCAAGAGCCAGCCTGGGTGTCCACTCTGTTTCTCCTTAAATCTGAACTTGGTGACAGAGACGTGCAGGGGGCACTGGTGAGCATGGCCAAGTTCTCTGGGCACGGAGTCTCCCCCACCCCCAAGCTCTGCAGACCAGGGACCCCACCCTCCACGTGCAGCTGACCACAGCCCAGCTGAGCAGGAGCCCCAGGCCCCCAGCGATGACAGCCTCACGTCGCTCCCCACTCCTCAGGGACCTGCGGTCAGCGCCCCGGGCCAGTGCCCCAGGCTGTCCGATGGCGGAGGCCTTGTCCCCTTCAGTCCCGCCTCTCAGCCTCAGCCAGGCTCCGGGGCCGGGGGGCTCAACGTGGGGACTGAGTGTGTGGGTGTGCTGACCACCTCCCCACTGCGTGAGTGAGGCAGGACCAGGGAGGCCCAGACGGCCGGCCCCTCTCCGATTCTCAGAAGCTGTGGGGTGGGATGGGGGGGGGGGCAGGGGTCCTGTGAATCTGGAGCCCACAGCCACAAATCCTTCCTCCTCCAGGCCTCTTTCCTGCCTCGGCCCCTCCCCAAGAGCAAACACACGTGGCCGGCTCGGGGGAAAGGACGGAGCCCTGCGTTGCCCAGGAGCTGGGCTTGGGGCCAAGACTTCTTGCTATATAAGCCCCGGGGCCCCCAGGGAGCGAGCACCGGGGCCCTCTGCCTCTCTGCCACCGGCCCGCCGCTGTGCCAGCCCCCAGGATGGGTGCCCCGAGCGGGTGCCTGGCGCTGGCCTGGGCCCTTGTGGCCCTGCTCTCGGTGCAGAGGACAGGTAAGACCGAAGACCGGCTCCCTCTCTGCCGCAGACAGGCCTCCGCAGGCCACCGCCCGGGGTTTCTCCTGCCTGAAATGGGCAGGGCGGCCCCCGCCCCGTGTGTCCTCAGGGGGGCCCCCAGGCTCTCGGTCTGCACCCAGGAGAAGCTGGGTCCCCTGGGCAAACCACCAAGAGGGTCTGGGGGTGCGGGCCGGGTGAGGGGCCCAAGGCTGGCACCTCTCAGGTCCCTGTGAGGGCGACAGCCGTCAGGGTAGTTCCTGGAGCGGCTCCGAAATCCCTCCTCAAATCAGGGTTGGAACAGCTGACAGGCGATGAGCCCGCGGACCCACGTCAGACACTTCGCACCTCACCTGCCGCGAGGCTCTTCCCACCTCTCCTCTGCCTCTCCTCTGCCGTAGGCCCGGGCTCTCAGCATCAGGGGGAAGCACCCGCAGCCCTAATACTTTCTGTCAATATGAAAGATACGGCCTCAGGGGCTGCCTGGGTGACGCCCGGCAGGGCTGGCCTGGAGCCCCGGCCACCGCGGCCCCGGCCCTGAGCTCTGCTCCCGCAAGGCCTCCTCCCCGGGCCCCAGCCGGGCTCGGGGGTCCGGGCAGGTGGACACCGGCCCGAGCTCTCTCCATCTGTGGTGGGGCGGGGGGGGGGGTGGTGCTGGTCTCCCAGAGCCCCTGCCCCAAGCCGCCTCCCAGCAGGGCTGGGAGGTGGGGACTTCCCCGCAGCAGCTCCCGCTGGGCGGCCACGTACCCCAGCCTGCTGTGCTCTTCGGGCGCCTGTCTGCTGGTTTGCGCAGCCGGGGCCCCTACTCAGCCGGCTCCTCCGGGCTCCTCTGGGCGGCGCTGGCCTCAGACCAGGTGCCCGGACACTGGGCCTCCCCAGCGAGCCGCCTCAGCCTCCACCCGCTCCTCTCTGGGGGGCCGATCCCACTAGGGGCAGGCAAAAGAGGTCTGAGACGAGGGGGCTCACGTCAGAGGGTGCGCTGTCGGCCACGGCGTTGGGGGGGGCAGTTGGCAGCGGGCATTTTCCTGGCTGGGCAACGGAGCCCGGGTCTCGCGAGGCCACCGGCCCCGAGTGGAGCCACTTCTCGTAGAAACCGGCCCCGGACGGGGATGGGGGTGCAGGGTTCGCTGCACCTGCGGGAAAACCCCTGGTTTCTGACTGTGGGGCGCGGCCCGTGGGGCAGGGGTGGACAGAGGCAGCAGCTGCGGGAGGGGCCTTCCGAAGGAAAGTTCGTTGCCCCGCCAGTGCCCGTGGCTTGCGTGCGTCCGAGGTCCCCGCTGGGAAGGACGAACAGGAAGCTGTGGCGGTGGCCTCACCGGACCCCTTGCCGAGCTGGCCCCACCAGGGACACGGGGACGTCGGGGGCCCGACACCCACTCCCCGACAAGGCTCAGCGTTAGGCCGAGTGTGCAGACCCCCGGCAGACGGAAGGAAGCAGTCCCGGGCCCGTGCGGAGGGGTGCCCCAGCCTGAGCCCGGCAGAGGGGCCAGGGAGGGGTTCCCCGCGGCTCCCCAAGGCGGCGAGGGGCTGTGGGGGCCGGGCCGCTGCGGGCGAGCACCTGGGCGTAGCCGTGGTCGGGCCGACGGAGGAAGCCCTGCCTGCAGGCGGTGGGCACACAGGCCACCCGGGCAGCCATCCCGGGACCCAGGCCTCCAGGCCCGCCCCCACCATGATGGATGGTTCTAGCTCGAATCTCACTCTGGTCTTGGGTTTCTGCTAAGTCACGCCCAGAAGCCTCCCTGACTGCGTGTGTCCTTCTCCCCAACAGAACTGGTCTTTGTCCTTCTCCAGGGGACTCCTGGGATGGGGCCGAACCCTCTTCTAGGGTGGCCAGGGTCAACGGGCCAACGCCTTTTCCTGATTCCATTCCCCTGCCCTGAGCCAGCAGCTGCCGGGTCACGGCCAGATGAGGCAGCACTCTGCATTCGTAGATGGGGAGAGCGGGAGTCAGGGCAAGGCCACCAGACGCAGCTCCCCGCGGGAACGCCCATCCCTGCGGAGGCCACGACAGCTACCACGTAGAGTGGTGGGGAGGCTAGACCCTGTCACGTGGCCACCACCCTGAAGCCTGCCCAGGAAGGGATGGCAAATGTCCAGCTTCTCACTGACTCCCGTCCCCTTTCCCTGCAGAGACCCAGGGCAGCACGGAGCCTGCTGTGAACAGTTGGAGGGTGGACGTCGGTATGCGGCCTGGGTTCTGGGTGCCGAGGCCGAGGGGCTGGGCTCGGGGTGGGCCGGGGATCTGGACAGGGGAGGGGGGACAGACCCCTTTCTACAGGAGCCACATGTCACACAGAGACCCTCCTGGATCCCACCTGCCCACAAGAAGGGATTGCAGAGGGGATGGGCCAAAGAAAGCTAAGGCACAGAGCAGAGAGGCCAAAATGCCCACACACGTGCACACACGGTCATGTACTTGGACACGTGCGCGCGCGCGCACACACACACACACACACACACACACACACACACAGTAAAGCCCAGGCCAGCAGTGTGTCCTGGGTGGATGGGAGGGCCCGGGAGGGGACAGCCCTAGTTCTGGGGCTCCCTGGGCTGAGTCAGGGCGGCTGCTGCCCTAGGCCGGCCTGTGAGGAGGATAGAGGTCCCGGGAAGGAGTGTCCCGGGCCATTCCCTGCCTGGCCACATCTCTAGTGTAACCCAGCCCTCACTCTGCAGCTCGGAGCATGACCATCATCCCGCCCATCACCGTCTTCCCCACCATGAGCTGTGAGTGGATGCTGCCCACTGCTGATGGGGCGGGGGCTCGCCCCTCTGGGGGGCTGACGCCGGGGTGGTATGGGCAGCTGGATGGCCTTGGGCCTGGCTGGGAGCGCTCCCTGTGGACAGTGGTGGGGGCCGACCCCGGATGCTGGGGCAGGGCTCTCAGCCCTCCTGGCTGCCCTCCGAGCTCCCCGTCCCCAACCCGGAAAAGGCTACCCGTGGGTGGCTGGGCGAGGCCTGTGGCACCTGCCGGGGCCTCACCACGCTCTCCCCACAGCCCTGAACGCCGCGCACAACGGGCGGGTGTGCAGCACCTGGGGCGACTTCCACTATAAGACCTTCGACGGGGACGTCTTCCGCTTCCCGGGCCTGTGCAACTACGTCCTCTCCATGCACTGCGGGGCCGCCTACGAGGACTTCAACGTCCAGGTCCGCCGCGGCCTGGCCGGCTCCAGGCCTACCATCACCCACATCATCCTCAAGACCCAGGGGCTGGTGCTGGAGGCCTCCAACGGCTCGATCCTCATCAACGGGCAGCGGTGAGCCTGGTCTGGGCTGGGGAAGGGCCGGGCCTCTGGGGCGGGTTCTGGGCTCAGGGCTGCTGGGGGGCGCCACACCCTGCTGCGCACCCTGGCCCTGGGAGGACCAGAAATTTCCACCCCAGGGAGGAGCTGCCCTACAGCCGCGCCGGCGTCCTGGTAGAGGAGAGCAGTGTCTACATCAAGGTTGACGTCCGGCTGGTGCTAACCTTCCTGTGGAACAGAGAGGAAGCCGCCCTGGTGAGGACGCCCCCACCTGTCCGCCCCCCCCCCAACTGGGGACAGCCTCCCAGAGGCTGGAGCTGCCTCTCTTCTGCCCCCAGCTGGAGCTGGACCCCAAGTACGCCAACCAGACGTGTGGTCTGTGTGGGGACTTCAACGGACTCCGGGCCGTCAACGAGTTCTATGCCCATAGTGAGTGCCCCCTGGGGCAGCAGGAAGCTGAGGGCTGGCTTGTCCTGAGGAGGCCTGGAGGGGGCAGCCTTGGGGTGGCCTTACCCAGGCTCTGGGTGGAGAGCAAATCGGGGTGGGGGCAATACTCAAGACAGCGATGCCCCAGAGAGGTTTCAGGTGCCCTGGGCACGGGCAGGGGTCCCCAGGCAGCCATCCCCTGCACTGGCCCCACGGTCCCTCAGCACCCTGACCCCAGCATCTCTCCACAGACGCCAGGCTGACCCCTCTCCAGTTTGGAAATCTCCAGAAGCTGGATGGGCCCACAGAGCAATGCCAGGACCCCCTACCTTCCCCCGCCAACAACTGCACGGATAGGGTGAGCGCCTCTCTGGGGCCCGGCCTGCCCCCAGCCCCTGCTCTCCCAAGATGGTCATCTCAGGCTTCCTGGGCTGGGCCCTGAGGCATCCGGGCGGAGGGTCTCCAAGCCCTGGGGGGGCAGGGGACACGGCTTCCACCTCGGAGACACCGTCTGAGCTTCCACCTACTGAACGAATGTTCTACGTGTGCGGGCCGTGGGCTACACGTGTGCCCATCCGTGTATGCGAATACGTGTCCACACATAGGCGGTCCGTGGTGGGCACTTAGGAGCCCAGCTGAAGAAGCCCCATGTGGGAGCGGGGAGGCCTCCACGGGTAGAAGTGGCCTGGAAGCTCCAGGAGGCCCAAACCGACAGAATCTCCCTCAGAGCCTCAAGTCAGGATATGGAGCCCAGGCCCAGCCGCCTGGGGGGCAGGGGCAGGGGTGCTGGGGAAAGAAAAGGGGTTCATCAGTGGGCACACAGGTGCCCTTGTTTCCCACTTCTCTTTGCATTGCACCTTTCCTGGGTGCTCACACCATGGGTAGATGTGGCCTGGAGCCCTGAGTGGGTGGGTGGAGTCCACGGTCCCGGGTCACTCCCAGAGCCAAGCCGAGCCCTGCACCCAGCAAGTTCACTGTGGTTAAAGAGAAGGATGGGTGGGTGGACGGACAGATGGAGAGATGAAAGGGACCTCAAGGGGGGGAAGGGGCCCCCTGGCCTGGACCCCCCACAAGCACCGAGCGTGGAGGGTGCCACACCCCTGTGCTCCCCAGGAGGGCATCTGCCACCGCACCCTGTTGGGCCCGGCCTTCTCGGAGTGCAACACGCTGGTGGACCCTGCCGTGTACGTGGCCGCCTGCACCCAGGATCTGTGCCGCTGCCCGGACTGCCCGTGTGCCACCTTCGCCGAGTACTCCCGCCAGTGTGCCCATGCAGGGGGACAGCCCCAGAACTGGAGGGGCCCTGACCTCTGCCGTGAGTGTCCCCTGGCCGGGGCCAGCACCAGGCCCCACGCCCACACTGGGTCCCGGTGGGGAGGGGGCGAGGGCCAGGACATCTGGCATCTGGTTGGGGACCCAGGGCAAGTGGAGTCATTTGGGGGGTCCTACAGCGAGAGGGTGGGCAGGGGGACAGAAGGGAGTGTGGGGGGCCCAGAGGGAGGACCCGGCCTTGGTACAGCCCAGGTGGGCACAGGAGGGCCGCCTCACCCAGAAGACAGTGGGAGCTAGGAGCAGGGAGGCCCAGCCTCCCAAGACGAGGGGCTCCCCGGCTCAGCTGTGACCTCGGGGTGCCGTTGACGACACGGGAAAGGTTGGGAGCAGCCTCCTGCCCCGCGCCCGGGTGGCTTTCCGGGGCCCAAGCGCTGCCTCCCCCCACAGCCTGGACCTGCCCCCTCAACACACAGCAGCGGGAATGCGGCTCGCCCTGCGCGGACACCTGCTCCAACCCGGAGCGCTCCCAGCTCTGCGAGGACCACTGTGTGGATGGCTGCTTCTGCCCCCCAGGCAGGTCCTCCTGGCCCTCGGGGACTGTCCCCCAGCCAGGCCTTCTGCCCCCAACCCCCCCCCCCCCCGCCGGCTGCCTCCAGTCACTGTGTTGCCAACACCCGACCCAGCCCGCTCACAACCCCCTGCCCCCCGCTGTCCGCAGGCACGGTGCTGGATGACGTCACCCACACGGGCTGCCTGCCCCTAGAACAGTGTCCATGCACCCACGGCGGCCACACCTACGCCCCGGGGGCCTCCTTCACCACCAGCTGCAGCTCCTGGTATGCCTCCTGGCTGCCCCTGCCCTTGGTGGGGGTGCATGGGAGGGGATCTACCTCCCCCACACCACGCTTCCTCTGTTCATGGCCTCCCTTCCCAGCACCTGCTCTGGGGGGCTGTGGCAATGCCAGAACCTTCCGTGCCCTGGCACCTGCTCCGTCCAGGGAGGGTCCCACATCTCCACCTACGATGAGAGACTCTACGATGTGCATGGGGACTGCAGCTACGTCCTGTCCAAGGTACGGTCCCAGTCCCTACCTGCTGGGCCTGTCCTGGGACTCTCAGGCCTCCCTGCCCCTGGGAAGGGTCCTGTGATGGCCATCAGAGTAGGTGAAGCCCCCCCCCCGGTCCCCTCCTGGGGTCCCATCCCCAAAGGGAAGCCCCTAGGCTCACATTCGCGGGGCCAAGGGGCTCCCGGGCCCCGAGATGAGCTGCCTGCCTGGAGGTGGCCACAGGGGCCAGCCTCCACCCCACACGCACGGTCCTGGGAACAGGGGCGCCACACACGAACACGCAGCCCCCTCCCTGCCCGCGCTCGGGAGTGGCCGACCCCCAGCGCCCTGGTGGGCCTTGCCCTGTCAGAAATGTGCAGGCAACGGCTTCACTGTGCTGGCCGAGCTGCGGAAATGTGGCCTGACGGACAACGAGAACTGCCTCAAAATGGTGACGCTCAGCGTGAACGGCGGGGACACGGTGGGTGAGGGTCCCGCTGGGAAAGGGGGTGGGGACAGGGTGGAGGTCTTGGTCTGACGTTAGGGGCCAGGGGTCCCCTCCCGGCTCTGGCTCTGCTGGGCCGGCCCCTGGGGAGTGCTCCCCGGCCGGGCAGGCTCCTCCCCCAGCTGACCTGGCCGCTCCCTCTCACCAGATCATCCAGATCCAGGCCAGCGGCGGGGTATTCATGAACTCCGTGCACACGCGGCTGCCCGTGTCAGCAGGTACGCGGTCGGGGACAGCCGGGCCGCACTGCAGCCAGGTGGTCTGCTCCCAAGGCTGGTTCTCTGTGGCCCGGGGCAGTTCCGGAATATCCCATGGTTGGTTTCTCATCTGCACGTGGGATGTCAATGCTCCCCCCTCGGCTACCGTGGGGACCGGGGCCGAACACCCTTGGGGCGCAGCCTCTCGGGGATCACGAGTGGTCACCGCCAATACCACCTGCAGAGGAGCTCCGCCCACCCCTGGGTCCCGGAGCGGTGGCGCGGGCCCACCAGATGCCTGGATCCTCCCAGTCCATCCCTAGGGGACCCTCCCTGCTTCCTGGCTGTCCCAGGAGCAAGGGGGCTCCGTCTGGCCAGGCCTGGCCCCCACGCAGACTCTGACTCCGTCCCCATCCCCCGGCAGCCAACATCACCATCTTCAGGCCTACGTCCTTCTTTGTCCTGGTGCACACGGGCCTCGGGCTGCAGCTGCAGGTTCAGCTGGTGCCCCTCATGCAGGTGTTCCTCAGGCTGGACCCCTCCTATCACGGACAGATGTGCGGTGAGGCTCCGCCGACGGGCCGGGAGGGGGCTGGTGCCCGGACTCAGCTCCAGGCCGCGGGCAGGACGGGAAGAATCTGGCAGGAGGTGAAAGTTGGGAGGCGGCTGCTCCCAGGGCACAGTGGAGACTCCTGCACCGGCCGAGGGCACCCCGAATGTGATGTGTGGCCCTAGGGAGGGCACTTGGGGGGATGGAGAGCAAGCCGCGTTGCCCTTACGAGGTCAGGCTTTGCACAGCGGCTGATCCCCATCGGGGCTCACCTACGGATGGCTCTGGAACCACTCCTGGGATGGGGGTTCGGGGCTGGTCCGCCGTGTGGTGGTTTCTAGAGGAGAGCAGGAGCCAGGGAGCAAGCCCCCCCGGATGGCCAGGCTGGACGCCCTGCTAATGCCCCATCCCTGGGCCCCTGCCCCCAGGCCTGTGCGGGAACTTCAACCAGAACCAGGCCGATGACTTCCGGACCCTCAGCGGCGTGGTGGAGGGCACGGCCGCCGCCTTCGCCAATACCTGGAAGACCCAGGCCGCCTGCCCCAATGTCAAGAACAGCTTCGAGGACCCCTGCTCCCTCAGCGTGGAGAACGGTACTCCCACCCCCCGGGGGCCCTCCGTTTACGAGGGCTGGGCTGGGAGCCGAGACCTCCCATCTCACCAGGCCCTGGGGGACCCCTGGTGTCCGGGTGTGCATGGCCTGGGGTGAAATCGGGCAGTCCAGAGTGCTCAGAGCCTGTCTCGAGGAGGAGCACCTTCCTGCCCCCTCAGCACGGTGGGCAAGCCCCAAATCCCAGCTCAGCTCTCTGGGGGCCGTGGGGCCCCCCAGGGCCTGTGTGCAGGAGCGCAGGCAGCCAGAGGGGGCGGGTGAGGGGGAGGAGGTGTGTGGGTGCCGGCCAGCCAGCCTCCCCCCGCACCCTTGTCCCAGAGAACTACGCCCAGCACTGGTGCTCCCTGCTGACCGACCCTGCCGGAGCCTTCTCGCCCTGTCACTCTGTCCTCAACCCTGCACCCTTCCACTCGGTGAGACCCCTGCCCCACCTGGAGCCGCCCCCTACCCCTTAGCCTCCCCTTGGTGGTCTCCTATCTCGAGGACCACTCACAGCACGGTGGGCTGGTCGGTCAGTCCTACCCGGGGCTGCCCGGGGCTTTTAGCACCATCACTGTCGGGGTGTTTGTGGCCACGGACCAGCTCACCAAAAACTAGAAATATTGATTCTGTTCCGGTCCTAGAAGCCAGAAGCCCCAAATCAAGCTGTGGGCAGGCCCATGCTCCCTCCTAAGGCTACAGAGAAGGTCCTTCCTGCCTCTCCCAGCTTCTCGGGGCTCCAGGTGTCCCTGGGCTTGTGGCCATGTCACCCCAACCTCTGCCTCCCTGGTCACATGGCCTCGGCCCCTCCCCTGTGTCTGTGTCCAAATTTCCTCTTTAAGGACACCAGTCATGCTGGATCGGGGACCATCCCCATGACCTCGTCTTAATAACGTCTGCAAAGACCCTGTTTGCAATAAGCTCATTTTCTCAGGCCCCGTGGGTTAGGGTTTCCACGCATCCTTCACAACACTTGGCTCATGGGCCACTTTCCCAGAAGCTCAAAGCCCTAAAATGCACCATCAGGAGCATCTCCAGGTGGAAAGCCCAGGCCCACCTCTGCCTGGGCAGATGGCACCCTCTTCACCCCACCTGTGTCCCCCACACACAGCACAACCCGTGACGTACGTGGGATGCGGCCGACCCTGGCCCTGTCCTGTGGCGCTCCCTCCTGACCCTGACCATAGCCTGGTCTCACGCCTTCTTGCTGCCCCCTGACCGGGCCTCTGCAGTCGCTTAGTGTGCGGTGTGCCCCTCCTGGGGGCCGCTTTCCACCCATCTGTGCCAAGGGGCCTCCTTGGGGTGGACCTCCCAGTCCAGGCAGGGGTCCCAGGAAGAATCCACGGGAAGAGGAGGGGCCTTGGTGGGTTGGGGTTCCTGACGGTCCCCAATGGCCCCATCCCCAGCACTGCATGTTCGACACGTGCAACTGTCAGAAGAGCGAGGACTGTCTGTGTGCGGCCCTGTCCTCCTACGTGCACTCCTGTGCCGCCAAGGGGGTGCTGCTCAGAGGCTGGAGGGACGGCGTGTGCAGTGAGTGTCCCTGAGCCACTCTGGCTGCACCAGGTGGGGGCAGGGGGGCTGGGGATCCTGGGGGCAGCCACCCCCCACCCACATGTTCTCAGCCAGAGCTTCTGGCTTCCTCGGTCGGGCCAACCAAGGACCTTGTGGTCCCACGATCCCTGGGTGTCAGAGGGGAAACTGAGTCTTGGGTTGCTTAAACACCGGTTTGGAGGGGGCCATCCAGCCACTGACTTGAGCGCTGCCCCTGCCCTCAGCCAAGTATGTGAGCAGCTGCCCCAAGTCCCAGAACTACAGCTATGTGGTGGCCGGCTGCCAGCCCACCTGCCGCGCTCTGAGCCAGGTCGACGTCACCTGCGGCGTCACCTTCGTGCCTGTGGACGGCTGCATCTGCCCCTCGGGCACCTTCCTGGATGACTCGGGTGCCTGCGTGTCCGCTGAGGCCTGTCCCTGCTACTTCCGTGGCTCTGCAGTGGCCCCGGGGGAGGTGGTGCATGACGACAGCGTGGTGTGGTAAGGGGCCAGCTGGGCCCATGCCCCCCCCCCACATCACTGTGCCCCATCCCAGGAGAGCGAGGGTCTCCTCACCCTGTTTCACACGCAAAGATGTCTGGGTGTCTCCCAGAGGATTTTGAAACACAAAGGTGCTCCCTGGGGAGGGAAGTTTGCCCCTCCCCCCACACCCCTTAGTCCTGCTGTGAAGAGGTAGCCCTCCCTTGGCCTCCAGAGGGTTCTGAGGGTCCAGGGCCCAGGGAGGGCGTGTGCATTGCACAGGACGGTTTTCTCTCCGCGCTGGGGGAGGGGTGCCCCCAGCCGGGCAGAGATCTGGGTGAGGTCTGTGGGGTGGTGGGTGGGCAGGGGGTCCAGAGTGGGTCGTCTGTCTCTCACAGCTCGTGCGTGGGTGGGAAGCTGAGTTGCCTGGGAGCAGCGGAGCACAGGAGCTCAGGTACGGCCTCTGGGCAGCGCCCCGAGGGAGGGGCTTCCGCGGGCCCCGGGTGGGGGGAGGGGCCCCTCCCAGCCCAGGCCCGCCTCCTCCGCAGGGTGCGCGGCCCCCATGGTGTACCTGGACTGCCGCAACGTCTCCGCTGGCGCGCCCGGGGCCGAGTGTCTCAGGAGCTGCCACACGCTCGACGTGGACTGTGTGAGTGGCCGGGAGGGCAAGGCGAGGGCGCTGCCCGAGGGCGTCCCCGGGCACAGCGGGTGACCGGCACTGACCTGTGCCGGTCCACAGTTCAGCACTCACTGCGTGTCCGGCTGCGTCTGCCCCCCGGGGCTGGTGTCGGACGGGAGCGGAGGCTGCGTGGCGGAGGAGGACTGTCCTTGTCTGCACAACGAGGCCGCCTACAAGCCCGGGGAGACCATCAGGGTCGACTGTAACACCTGGTAGGTCGGGGCTACTCCGCAGGGGGCGGGGCAGGGCCGAGGCCTGACATTGCCCCCGCCCCCCCCCCGCCCCCCGTCCCCCGCCCCCGGGAAAGCCCTGGGGTGTGCCCTTCGTCCTTGGAAGGTGCCCCAGGGGCCAGGCCTAGCCGTGGCCGGCCGGTCAGAGCCGACGCCAGGGGCTCCGGCCCCGCCGCACTCCAGGCGCCAAGGGCTTCAGAAGCCGAGAGACAGGAGTGCCGCAGGCAGGCAGGTGGCAGGCGGCGACTGCCTGAGCTCGCCGCGTCACTTAACCCCTCCGGAGAGTGGGGCGGGGCGGCCCCCGTGACCTGGCCGTCGCCTGTCCTCGCCTCGCAGCACGTGCAGGAGCCGCAGGTGGGAATGCAGCAGCAAGGCCTGCCTGGGCACCTGCGTGGCCTACGGGGACGGCCACTTCATCACCTTCGATGGCGAGCGCTACAGCTTTGAAGGAAGTTGCGAGTACACGCTGGCGCAGGTACGCCTGGCCCCCTCTCTGCCCCCGCCTACCCGGCCTCCTAGCCCCGCCCCTCGCCCCGGCCACGCCCCCAGTCGTCCTCCTCGTCCCACCCTCCTCGCCCTCGCCCCTCTCGTCCCCGCCCCTCGACCCCCTCCTCATCCCGGCCACGCCCCCTCTCGTCCTGGTCCCCCCTCGTCGCCCTCGCCCTCGCCCCGCCCACCTCGCCCTCGCCCCGCCCTCCTCTCCCTCGCCCTCCTCGCCCCTCACCTCACCCTCCTCATCTTCGCCCCGCCCCCCTCGCCCTCGCCCCGCCCTCCTCGTCCCGCCCTCCTCGCCCCTCACCTCACCCTCCTCATCCTCGCCCCGTCCCCCTCGCCCCTCGCACCGCCCTCTTCGTCCCGGCCACGCCTACCGTCCTCGTCCCACCCTCCTCGTCCTCGTCCCGCCCTCCTCATCCTCGCCCCGCCCTCTTCGTCCCGGCCACGCCCCCTCTCGTCCTCTTCGTGCCCGCCCCCCGCCCCGCCCTCCTCATCCCCGCCCCACCCCTGCTCCCGCCCTCCTACGCTCCCCACACCCTCCTCGTCCCCGTCCCCGCCTCTCGCCCCGTCAACCTCGCCCCTCGCCCCCCCTCCTCATCCCGGCCACGCCCCCTCTCGTCCTCGTCCCGCCCTCCTCACCCTCGCCCCGCCCTCCTCGCCCTCGCCCCGCCCTCCTCGTCCCACCCTCCTCGCCCCTCACCTCACCCTCCTCATCCTCGCCCCGCCCCCCTCGCCCTCGCCCCGTCCCCCTCGCCCCTCGCCCCGCCCTCTTCGTCCCGGCCACGCCCACCGTCCTCGTCTCCCCCCCCCCCCCCTCCCCCGTCCTCGCCCCTCACCCCGCCCTCCTCGTCCCGGCCACGTCCCCTCTCGTCCTCTTCGTGCCCGCCCCCCCGCCCCGCCCACCTCATCCTCGCCCCACCCCTGCTCCCTCCCTCCTACGCCCCCACACCCTCCTAGTCCCCGCCTCTCGCCCCTTCAACCTCGCCCCACCCCCGCCTCCTCATCGCCCCGTCCTGCTCCCCCCCCACCCCCCGTCCTCTTCGTCCCCGTCCCCCGCCCTCTTCGCCCCGCCCCCTCGCCCGGCCTGCTCCCGCAACCTGACCCCTCCCTGTCCCAGGACTACTGTGGGGGCAATGGCACCGGCACCACAAACGGGACTTTCCGCGTCGTCACCGAAAACGTCCCCTGTGGGACCACGGGTGTCACCTGCTCTAAGGCCATCAAGCTCTTCCTGGAGGTGAGAGCCCCCAGGAACCTTCTCCCTCCCTCTGCCCTCCAGCTGACAGTCCTGGGGCAACCTGAACAAATGACCACAGCCCGGACCCGAAACCAGAGAAATTCATTCTCTTGGTTGTGACGCCAGGACTCCGCCATGCAGGTGTCCCAGGGCCGAGACCACCCCCCCCCCCCCAGCTCCTGGGCTCCACCGCCCCTCCCCCACCTGTCTGCCCCTCTCTTCTCCCACACGGACACCTGTGGTTGGACTGAGGCTCTCCCTAAGTCCCAGATGAGCTCATCTGTCGCTGACACCTGCAAAGACCCTCCTTCCAAATAAGGTCACATTCACGGGTTTCAGGGGTCAGGATGTGGACACACCTTTTTGGGGGCTTGCGTTCAGCCCACCACATCAGGGTGCCCAGTTCCAGCAGAGGGAGGTCAGAGTTCACCGGGCAGAGAGGTGCACTGCTGGCGGGGGACGTCTCCCCCACAGGGTGGTAAGAGCATGAGCAGGGTCGCCTCACTCAGAGGCCAGCGAGTCGGGGTGGCCAGTCCTGCAGACTCCCTCTGGGACCCGTGCACCCCTGCTTACCGGGGCCCTGGCTTTCTATGCGGCCTCCCAGCCCAGTCGGCTTGGCCTCTCGCCTGGTGTTTGCTGACAGTCAGGAGCCCACCAGCCCTGTGCCGAGGGCCCCTGAGTACCTGTGGCCCCCGGGCTGGCCCCTCCGTCCCGGCTGCCACCACCTCCGTGTGCCCCTCTGCAGAACTATGAGCTGATCCTGCGTGAGGGCACCCACAAGGTGGTGCAGAGGGGGCCGGGCGGAGACCTGCCGTACAAGGTCCGGTACACGGGCGTCTACCTGACTGTCGAGACCCGCAGCGGCATGGTGGTGTCCTGGGACCGAAAGACCAGCGTGTTCATCCGACTACAGCAGGGCTACAAGGTGAGAGTGGGCGGGCTGGGGACCCCCTCTGGCAGGGACAGATCTGGCCCAGAAGGGACCGTCTGGCAGCTGACAATCCACGGAGGGCTGGGGCCAGTCCACTCACAATGCCAACTTCTGAAAAGGCAGGTGTTGAGACCCAAGGGACCGACTGACAGAGTCCTGGTTAGAAAGCCATTCTCTGCTCTCTGGTCCCCCCACGCCCACCGGCCTGCTTGCCCACCTGCCCACCTGTTCATCTGGCTGCCCACCTGCCCGCTTGCCATAGGACCCACTGTGCACCCCATCCGCCTGCAGGTTCCCCGGGCACTCCCTGGGGACACCAGGCGTCAGGCAGTCACCCCTGGGCTATGCGCCGCTGCCTCGGGCTGCCCCCTGCAGCCCCAACGCCCATGCTGCCTGCCCCCCCACCCCCCTCCGTGTGCAGGGCCGGGTCTGCGGGCTGTGCGGGAACTTTGACGACAACGCCGTCAATGACTTCACCACGCGGAGCCAGTCCGTGGTGGGCAACGCCCTGGAGTTTGGCAACAGCTGGAAATTCTCCCCGTCCTGCGCCGACGCCCCGGCCCCCAGGGACGCCTGCGCCGCCAACCCGCACCGCAGGTCCTGGGCCCAGAAGCAGTGCAGTGTCCTCAACAGCGCCACCTTTGCCGCCTGCCATTCTCAGGTGGGCTGTGCGAAGTGGGCGCTCTGGCCTCGGGGGCTGGAGGGTCGGGCTGCCTCCTTCCCTCCTGGTCAGGGCTGGGTCTGGCCCGGGCCTCTGAGCTCGGTCTTGATGTGGGTGCACACCAGGTGGCAGGTCCAAACGGTGTGCCCCAAGCCCTGCCCGGGGGTCCCGACCCAGAGCATCCCACAGCTTTCCTTGACCCCTCAGGCCCGTTCCCCTAGAAGCGGGGTCGTGAGCCATACAGATCCCCGGTGTCACCTCCCTGTCCTACCCACATTGCCCGGCCTGCCGGGCTTCACCAGTACTGAGGACTGGGGTCGGCCTGGGAGACTCTTCCCCAAAGTCCTTCCTGTCACTTCTTGTTCTGTGACTTTAATGAGAACTCGAGTTCTCGTCACTCACGAGCACGGTCTCACGATCCAGGACGTGACGCGCAGGCCGCTTAGGAGGAAAAGGTCTGGTGGCAAACGTGTCTTGGGTTCACTCTGGGCTCTGCTGCTCAAGGGAGGAGTGTGGTTGGGGGCCCGCCCCCTCACCCCGAGGAGACAGGCAGGGTCACGACACCGCTACGGGGAGGGCTGTCTGTGGTTGAGTGTGACGTGAGCAGAGGTGAGGGGTGAGGGGCACGGAGGGGCAGGCTGGCCGGGGCGCGGGTGGAGGTGCCCAGGTGGGTGGGAGTCACGGGTCTCAGACCGCAGATGTGGGAAGCCAGGATCAGATGGTCCCTCTGCTGGGGTAGGGCTGGCGGTCCCCTGACTGGCTGTCGAGCAGACCAACCACCCTCTGCCCCAGGTCGACTCCACCAAGTATTACGAGGCCTGCGTGGGCGACACGTGTGCCTGTGACTCCGGGGGCGACTGTGAGTGTCTTTGCACGGCCGTGGCCGCCTATGCCCAGGCCTGCCGCGACGTGGGCGTGTGCGTGTCCTGGCGGACCCCGGACATCTGCCGTGAGTTCACGGGATGTGTCGTCGGGGCAGGGCGGGCCCCCACCCCAGGGAGGGACACACTGCGAGGTTAAGGCTGGTCGCCCGTGGAGGGGGGCGGCGGGTGTCGGAAAGGAACGTGAAATGGGGAAAGGTGTCACCGATGGACAGACGGGAGAATGTTCCGGAACCCAGAGGGGTCAGTAGAGCCCTGCTCCCTGACCCTGCCCGCTTAGAACCTGGCCGGAGGGGAGCGTAGTGGGCAGCCGCTCCGGCCGGAGTCCCCCACCCTGGCAGGCGGCACCCCCGAGGAGCCAGGGGACCCGCGGCTGCGTCCGGTCACGGGCATTTGGGGCCCACACCCCCCGAGGCCCCATGCGGGAGGCACAGGAGAGGGACGAGGCTTGGTCGAAGGTCGGGGTGCAGGGGGAGCCCGGCCGGCCGCCGGGTGGCCCTGGAGGCCGTCGTTGCCAGGGCGGCGCCCCGCCTGGGGCCGCTGGTGGCTCGCTCTGGCCGGAGCCGGCCCGCTGAGTCGGCCCCCTCACCTGCAGCCTTGTTCTGCGACTACTACAACCGCGAGGGCCAGTGCGAGTGGCACTACCAGCCGTGCGGCGCGCCCTGCATGAGGACCTGCCGGAACCCGAGCGGCCGCTGCCTGACCGACCTGCCGGGCCTGGAAGGTGAGGGCAGGGTCGTGCGTGGGTGGCGGGCTGGCCGCCCCGGGGCAGCAGCCACCACCTGGCCACGAGGGTGAGTCTCCTGCCCGCCCCGCCCCTGCCCAGGCTGCTACCCAAAGTGCCCGCCCAGCGAGCCGTTCTTCAACGAGGACCAGATGAAGTGCGTGGCCCAGTGCGGCTGCTACGATGAGGACGGGAACTACCACGACGTGGGCGCGAGGGTCCCCACGGCAGAGAACTGCCAGAGCTGGTGAGTGGGCGGGGGAGCCGGGGCGGGGGGCTGCCGGCCCAGTGGGGCCGGCCCTCAGCTCTCTCCTCTCCCCTCCCTAGTGAATGCACGGCCGGCGGCCTCCGGTGCACGCACAGCCTCGAAGGTAAGGGTGAGGGGTGCCACGCGGGGCTAGGGACTGGGGGCTGGGGTCTCCAAGTCAGCCCTGCGCCTACCCTGTCTGCCAGCCTGCACCTGCACCTACGAGGGCAGGACCTACCATTTCGAGGACGTCATCTACAACACGACCGACGGGCTCGGTGCCTGTTTGATCGCCATCTGTGGAAACAATGGGACCATCATTCGGAGGGCTGTGGAATGTCCCGGAACCCCGTCCACGACACCCTTCGCCTTCACCACCACCGTGACACCCCTCTCCACAACAGGTAAGCCTGGAGGTCACCCTGCTGGTCCTGCCTCCCTCTCCCAAACCCCGGAGTCTGGGCAACAGTCTGGGTGGTGAGGGAACACCAAGTGGCAGGTCAGTGCGGGCATCCTGGGCGTGAGGGCCGGCCTGGGTCACCTCTCCTCCTGGGCACGGCTGGCGGGCGTGCAGAGGAGGCTGACGAGGTTCCTGCCTCCCACCCACAGGCTCAGTCCCCACCTCCTCCACCGTGTGTGTGCGAGAAGTGTGCTATTGGTCCGGCTGGCATGACAGCAACCATCCAGAGCCTGGCCTGGCAGGTGGAGACTTTGAGACGTTTGTGAACCTGAGGCAGAGGGGCCATGAGGTCTGCCCAGCCCCAGTGGCCATTGAGTGCCGGGCACAGAAATTCCCCCACATCCCGCTGCAGCTCCTGGGCCAGAAAGTGGAGTGTGACGTGGCCCGGGGGCTGACTTGCCTCAACGGTGAGCAGAGCCACCAGCTATGCTATAACTATGAGCTGCAAGTCCTCTGCTGTGACCACGTGCCCTGTGGCACCTCCCCTGGTGCCACCACCCAGCAGCCACCGGTCAGCTCCCTGTCTGGCCCCACCTTCCAGTCCACGGAGGCCCCCACCGTCCAGTCCACGGCGGCCCCCACCGTCCAGTCCACGGGGGCTCCCACCGTCCAGTCCACGGCGGCCCCCACCGTCCAGTCCACGGGGGCCCCCACCGTCCAGTCCACGGGGGCCACAACCACGACAGGGACCCGGACACCAAGCAGCTCCTCAGCCTCGGCCACCACCACCTGTCAGCCCCGGTGTCGGTGGACAGAGTGGTTCGATGAGGACTACCCCAAGTCCGAGGAGGCCGGGGGGGACGTTGAGTCGTATGACAAGATCAGGAGGGCGGGAGGGGCCGTGTGCGAGCAGCCGGAGGACATCGAGTGCCAGGCCGAGATCTTCCCCGGCAGGAGCCCCGCGGAGCTGGGCCAGCACGTGCACTGCGACCCCGGCTTCGGCCTGGTGTGCAGGAACGAGGAGCAGGCGGGTCTGTTCAAGATGTGCTACAACTACAGGATCCGTGTGCTCTGCTGCAGCCGCGACCACTGCACAGGGCCCACCACCACCGCCGCCGGGCCGTGGACTCGGACGAGCCCGCAGGGGACCCCGTGGCGCCCCTCGACGGGAGCCACCCTGGCGTCACGGACCACACCAACCCACGTGGCTCCCACTGTCACAAGAGCAGCGGGCGCAACCGGCACCGGAACCATCAGCCCACCGTCCACAGAGACGACCACGCCAACGACAAAGACGTCGCCGGGAACCCCGGGAACCGGGCCCACGGCCGGCCAGGGCACGACAGGCTGTCAGCCCCAGTGCGAGTGGACAGACTGGTTTGACGTGGACTTCCCGACCTCAGGGGTGGAGGGCGGGGACATGGAGACCTTCGACAACATCAGGGCCGCCGGGGGCAAGCTGTGCCGGGAGCCCAAGGACGTACAGTGCCGGGCAGAGAGCTACCCCGAGGTCAGCATCGACCAGATCGGGCAGGTGATCAGCTGCAGCCTGCAGACAGGGCTGGTCTGTAGGAACGCGGACCAGAAGGGCCAGTTCAACATGTGCTTCAACTATAACGTCCGGGCGCTCTGCTGCCAGCCCTCCCCCTACTGCCCCACCTCCGCGGCCACCAGCACCAGCAGCACTGCTGCTGGGACTGTGACGTCACCGGGACCAGGGGCCTCCACCAGAGCAGTAACCTGGTCCCAGGCCTCTTCCCCCAGGAACACCCCAATGGTCACTGTCCCCACCTCCCAGACAGGTCCCTCCTCCCCCGGGACCACCCAGACCCTTCCTCCTTTGTCTAGGACCACCCAGATCCTTCCTTCTTCCCCCAGGACCACCCAGACCCCTCCTTCTTCTGGAACCACCTGGAGGGTCACTGTCCCCACCTCCCAGACAGTTCCTTCCTCCCCCTGGACCACCCAGACCCTTCATCCTTCCTCTGGGACCACCTGGAGGACCACTGTCCCCACCTCCCAGCCAGGTCCCTCCTCCCCCCAGACCACCCAGAGACTCTCTGTGGCCACCGGCCAGACGCTTCCTCCCTCTGCCAGGATCACAGACAGGGTCTCCAGCCCCAGCCCCTCCTCCTCTCCGGGCATCCCCACGACGACCACCAAGCCCACCTCAGCCCACGCACCCACCACGGTCCCTGTGGTGACCTCCAGTGGGTGGACCACCCCCTGGTCCCAGCCCAGCAGGCCCACCTCCAGGACCACACCGGTCTCCACAGCCTCGCGGCCCGGCTCCACCACACACACGCTGGCCCCCTCATCCTCCCCGGGCTGCAGGCCACGGTGCGCGTGGACAGACTGGTTCGACGAGGACTACCCCATACCGGGCCCCGACGGCGGGGACTTCGAGACCTTCGCGGTCTGGCGCTTGGCCGGGCACGTCTTCTGTGACCGGCCCCGGGACATCGAGTGCCGATCAGAGAAGGTGCCCGATGCGCCCCTGGAGGAGGTGGGGCAGGTGGTCCAGTGCAACGTGAGCTTTGGGCTGGTGTGCCGCAACCGCGAGCAGCCGGGGCCCCTGCCCTACTGTCACAACTTCCACGTGCGACTGCTCTGCTGTGAGGACTACAGCCACTGTGCCAACTCTGCGGTCCCTGAGCCCACCACCAGCAGCAGCAGCACAGGACAAAGGTCATCGCAGGTTCCTGAGCCACAGACGACGGCCACGTACCCCTCCTCCTCTGCCACTACCCAGAGGGTCACTGTCCCCACCACCCAGACCCTTCCTCCTTCCTCTGGGACCACCCAGACCCCTCCTCCTTCCTCTGGGACCACCCAGACGCTTCCTTCTTCCCCTGGGACCACCAAAACCCTTTCTCCTTCCTCTGGGACCACCCAGACCCCTCCTCCTTCCTCTGGGACCACCCAGACCCATTTTACTTCCCCTGGGACCACCCAGAGCCTTTCTGTTTCCTCTGGGACCACCCAGATCCTTCCTTCCTCCCAAAGGACCACCCAGAAGGTCTCTGTCCCCACCTCCCAGCCAGGTCCCTCCTCCCCTCGGACCACCCAGACCCTTTCTCCTTCTTCTGGGACCACCTGGAGGACCACTGTCCCCACCTCTCAGACAGGTCCTTCCTCCCCCTGGACCACCCAGACCCTTCCCCCTTCTTCTGGGACCACCTGGAGGACCACTGTCCCCACCTCCCAGCCAGGTCCCTCCTCCCCCCAGACCACCCAGAGACTCTCTGTGGCCACCGGCCAGACGCTTCCTCCCTCTGCCAGGATCACAGACAGGGTCTCCAGCCCCAGCCCCTCCTCCTCTCCGGGCATCCCCACGACGACCACCAAGCCCACCTCAGCCCACGCACCCACCACGGTCCCTGTGGTGACCTCAGGTGGGCGGACCACCCCCTGGTCCCAGCCCAGCAGGCCCACCTCCAGGATCACACCGGTCTCCACAGCCTCGCGGCCCGGCTCCACCACACACACGCTGGCCCCCTCATCCTCCCCGGGCTGCAGGCCACGGTGCGCGTGGACAGACTGGTTCGACGAGGACTACCCCATACCGGGCCCCGACGGCGGGGACTTCGAGACCTTCGCGGTCTGGCGCTTGGCCGGGCACGTCTTCTGTGACCGGCCCCGGGACATCGAGTGCCGATCAGAGAAGGTGCCCGATGCGCCCCTGGAGGAGGTGGGGCAGGTGGTCCAGTGCAACGTGAGCTTTGGGCTGGTGTGCCGCAACCGCGAGCAGCCGGGGCCCCTGGCCTACTGCCACAACTTCCACGTGCGACTGCTCTGCTGTGAGGACTACAGCCACTGCGCCACCACCCCCGCCACCACCGCGGCCCCCTCCCCGTCCCCGGTGACCTCCCGTACCTCGGCGATGCCCACCACCACGCCCACCAGTGTCTCCCGCTCCCTGCCCAGCACCCGGGTCAGTGCGTCCCCGACGTGGCGCACCGAGACCTCGTCCGGCCTCCCCGGCACCGTGCCCAGCACCGCCGGGGCCACCTCCAGCACCAGGACCTCCCTACCGCCCCCCACGACCGAGGCCACCAGCTCCCCGCCAAGCACCGCCCTGGGCTCCTCCACAGTCGCCTCCACGGCCACGTCACCAGCAGTCGGGTCCACGGCCTGCGAGCCTCGCTGCGCCTGGACGGATTGGCTAGACGAGAGCTATCCGGTGCCAGGGGCCTCTGGTGGGGACTTTGAGACGTATGCCAACATCCGGGCGGCCGGCAAAGCCATCTGCAAGCGGCCCCTGGACCTGGAGTGTCGGGCCGAGCTGCTGCCCGACGTGCCCCTGCAGGAGCTGGGCCAGGTGGTGCAGTGCAGGCTGGGCGAGGGTCTGGTGTGCCACAATCGTGACCAGGTTGGCCGGTTCAAGATGTGCCTCAACTACCACATCCGCGTGCTCTGCTGTGACGACTACAGCCACTGTCCCGGCACCCTGGCCACCACTACGATGACCCCCCGGGCCACCAGCCCGGGTCCGACCCCCACACTGGCTGCCAGTACCACCGTCTGGTCCCCAACGACCCCCAGTCCTACAGCGCCCAGCACGGGCCACACCGCGGCCACCTCCCCGTGCCAGCCCGCCTGCCGCTGGACGGGCTGGCTGGACAGTGACCAGCCCCTGCCCGGCCGCTTCGGGGGCGACATTGAGACCTACTACCACATCCAGGACACGGGCGGCCAGCTCTGCGCGGATCCCGAGGCCATCGAGTGCCAGGCCGTCCTCTTCCCGGACGTGCCCTTGGAGCAGCTGGGCCAGGTGCTACGATGTGACGTCAACTACGGACTCATCTGCAGGAACAACCGGCAGAGACGAGGCCAGACGTGCCTCAACTACCACATCCGCGTGCTCTGCTGTGACGACTACAGCCACTGTGCCAGCTCTGCGGTCCCTGAGCCCACCAGCAGCAGCAGCAGCACAGGACAAAGGTCATCGCAGGTTCCTGGGCCGCGGACGACGGCCACGCACCCCTCCTCCCCTGCCACCACCCGGAGGGTCACTGTCCCCACCACCCAGACCGTTCCTCCTTCCTCTGTGACCTCCCAGACCCTTCCTTCTTCCCCTGGGACCACCCAGACCCTTTTTACTTCCCCTGGGACCATCCAGACCCCTCCTCCTTCCTCTGGGACCACCCAGACCCTTCCTTCTTCCCCTGAGACCACCCAGACCCTTCCTTCTTCTCCTGGGACCACCCAGACCCTTTTTACTTCCCTTGGGACCACCCAGAGCCTTTCTGTTTCCTCTGGGACCACCCAGATCACTCCTTCCTCCCAAAGGACCACCCAGAGGGTCTCTGTCCCCACCTCCCAGCCAGGTCCCTCCTCCCCTCGGACCACCCAGACCCTTTCTCCTTCTTCTGGGACCACCTGGAGGACCACTGTCCCCACCTCTCAGACAGGTCCTTCCTCCCCCTGGACCACCCAGACCCTTCCCCCTTCTTCTGGGACCACCTGGAGGACCACTGTCCCCACCTCCCAGCCAGGTCCCTCCTCCCCCCAGACCACCCAGAGACTCTCTGTGGCCACCGGCCAGACGCTTCCTCCCTCTGCCAGGATCACAGACAGGGTCTCCAGCCCCAGCCCCTCCTCCTCTCCGGGCATCCCCACGACGACCACCAAGCCCACCTCAGCCCACGCACCCACCACGGTCCCTGTGGTGACCTCAGGTGGGCGGACCACCCCCTGGTCCCAGCCCAGCAGGCCCACCTCCAGGATCACACCGGTCTCCACAGCCTCGCGGCCCGGCTCCACCACACACACGCTGGCCCCCTCATCCTCCCCGGGCTGCAGGCCACGGTGCGCGTGGACAGACTGGTTCGACGAGGACTACCCCATACCGGGCCCCGACGGCGGGGACTTCGAGACCTTCGCGGTCTGGCGCTTGGCCGGGCACGTCTTCTGTGACCGGCCCCGGGACATCGAGTGCCGATCAGAGAAGGTGCCCGATGCGCCCCTGGAGGAGGTGGGGCAGGTGGTCCAGTGCAACGTGAGCTTTGGGCTGGTGTGCCGCAACCGCGAGCAGCCGGGGCCCCTGCCCTACTGTCACAACTTCCACGTGCGACTGCTCTGCTGTGAGGACTACAGCCACTGCGCCACCACCCCCGCCACCACCGCGGCCCCCTCCCCGTCCCCGGTGACCTCCCGTACCTCGGCGATGCCCACCACCACGCCCACCAGTGTCTCCCGCTCCCTGCCCAGCACCCGGGTCAGTGCGTCCCCGACGTGGCGCACCGAGACCTCGTCCGGCCTCCCCGGCACCGTGCCCAGCACCGCCGGGGCCACCTCCAGCACCAGGACCTCCCTACCGCCCCCCACGACCGAGGCCACCAGCTCCCCGCCAAGCACCGCCCTGGGCTCCTCCACAGTCGCCTCCACGGCCACGTCACCAGCAGTCGGGTCCACGGCCTGCGAGCCTCGCTGCGCCTGGACGGATTGGCTAGACGAGAGCTATCCGGTGCCAGGGGCCTCTGGTGGGGACTTTGAGACGTATGCCAACATCCGGGCGGCCGGCAAAGCCATCTGCAAGCGGCCCCTGGACCTGGAGTGTCGGGCCGAGCTGCTGCCCGACGTGCCCCTGCAGGAGCTGGGCCAGGTGGTGCAGTGCAGGCTGGGCGAGGGTCTGGTGTGCCACAATCGTGACCAGGTTGGCCGGTTCAAGATGTGCCTCAACTACCACATCCGCGTGCTCTGCTGTGACGACTACAGCCACTGTCCCGGCACCCTGGCCACCACTACGATGACCCCCCGGGCCACCAGCCCGGGTCCGACCCCCACACTGGCTGCCAGTACCACCGTCTGGTCCCCAACGACCCCCAGTCCTACAGCGCCCAGCACGGGCCACACCGCGGCCACCTCCCCGTGCCAGCCCGCCTGCCGCTGGACGGGCTGGCTGGACAGTGACCAGCCCCTGCCCGGCCGCTTCGGGGGCGACATTGAGACCTACTACCACATCCAGGACACGGGCGGCCAGCTCTGCGCGGATCCCGAGGCCATCGAGTGCCAGGCCGTCCTCTTCCCGGACGTGCCCTTGGAGCAGCTGGGCCAGGTGCTACGATGTGACGTCAACTACGGACTCATCTGCAGGAACAACCGGCAGAGACGAGGCCAGACGTGCCTCAACTACCACATCCGCGTGCTCTGCTGTGACGACTACAGCCACTGTGCCAGCTCTGCGGTCCCTGAGCCCACCAGCAGCAGCAGCAGCACAGGACAAAGGTCATCGCAGGTTCCTGGGCCGCGGACGACGGCCACGCACCCCTCCTCCCCTGCCACCACCCGGAGGGTCACTGTCCCCACCACCCAGACCGTTCCTCCTTCCTCTGTGACCTCCCAGACCCTTCCTTCTTCCCCTGGGACCACCCAGACCCTTTTTACTTCCCCTGGGACCATCCAGACCCCTCCTCCTTCCTCTGGGACCACCCAGACCCTTCCTTCTTCCCCTGAGACCACCCAGACCCTTCCTTCTTCTCCTGGGACCACCCAGACCCTTTTTACTTCCCTTGGGACCACCCAGAGCCTTTCTGTTTCCTCTGGGACCACCCAGATCACTCCTTCCTCCCAAAGGACCACCCAGAGGGTCTCTGTCCCCACCTCCCAGCCAGGTCCCTCCTCCCCTCGGACCACCCAGACCCTTTCTCCTTCTTCTGGGACCACCTGGAGGACCACTGTCCCCACCTCTCAGACAGGTCCTTCCTCCCCCTGGACCACCCAGACCCTTCCCCCTTCTTCTGGGACCACCTGGAGGACCACTGTCCCCACCTCCCAGCCAGGTCCCTCCTCCCCCCAGACCACCCAGAGACTCTCTGTGGCCACCGGCCAGACGCTTCCTCCCTCTGCCAGGATCACAGACAGGGTCTCCAGCCCCAGCCCCTCCTCCTCTCCGGGCATCCCCACGACGACCACCAAGCCCACCTCAGCCCACGCACCCACCACGGTCCCTGTGGTGACCTCAGGTGGGCGGACCACCCCCTGGTCCCAGCCCAGCAGGCCCACCTCCAGGATCACACCGGTCTCCACAGCCTCGCGGCCCGGCTCCACCACACACACGCTGGCCCCCTCATCCTCCCCGGGCTGCAGGCCACGGTGCGCGTGGACAGACTGGTTCGACGAGGACTACCCCATACCGGGCCCCGACGGCGGGGACTTCGAGACCTTCGCGGTCTGGCGCTTGGCCGGGCACGTCTTCTGTGACCGGCCCCGGGACATCGAGTGCCGATCAGAGAAGGTGCCCGATGCGCCCCTGGAGGAGGTGGGGCAGGTGGTCCAGTGCAACGTGAGCTTTGGGCTGGTGTGCCGCAACCGCGAGCAGCCGGGGCCCCTGGCCTACTGCCACAACTTCCACGTGCGACTGCTCTGCTGTGAGGACTACAGCCACTGCGCCACCACCCCCGCCACCACCGCGGCCCCCTCCCCGTCCCCGGTGACCTCCCGTACCTCGGCGATGCCCACCACCACGCCCACCAGTGTCTCCCGCTCCCTGCCCAGCACCCGGGTCAGTGCGTCCCCGACGTGGCGCACCGAGACCTCGTCCGGCCTCCCCGGCACCGTGCCCAGCACCGCCGGGGCCACCTCCAGCACCAGGACCTCCCTACCGCCCCCCACGACCGAGGCCACCAGCTCCCCGCCAAGCACCGCCCTGGGCTCCTCCACAGTCGCCTCCACGGCCACGTCACCAGCAGTCGGGTCCACGGCCTGCGAGCCTCGCTGCGCCTGGACGGATTGGCTAGACGAGAGCTATCCGGTGCCAGGGGCCTCTGGTGGGGACTTTGAGACGTATGCCAACATCCGGGCGGCCGGCAAAGCCATCTGCAAGCGGCCCCTGGACCTGGAGTGTCGGGCCGAGCTGCTGCCCGACGTGCCCCTGCAGGAGCTGGGCCAGGTGGTGCAGTGCAGGCTGGGCGAGGGTCTGGTGTGCCACAATCGTGACCAGGTTGGCCGGTTCAAGATGTGCCTCAACTACCACATCCGCGTGCTCTGCTGTGACGACTACAGCCACTGTCCCGGCACCCTGGCCACCACTACGATGACCCCCCGGGCCACCAGCCCGGGTCCGACCCCCACACTGGCTGCCAGTACCACCGTCTGGTCCCCAACGACCCCCAGTCCTACAGCGCCCAGCACGGGCCACACCGCGGCCACCTCCCCGTGCCAGCCCGCCTGCCGCTGGACGGGCTGGCTGGACAGTGACCAGCCCCTGCCCGGCCGCTTCGGGGGCGACATTGAGACCTACTACCACATCCAGGACACGGGCGGCCAGCTCTGCGCGGATCCCGAGGCCATCGAGTGCCAGGCCGTCCTCTTCCCGGACGTGCCCTTGGAGCAGCTGGGCCAGGTGCTACGATGTGACGTCAACTACGGACTCATCTGCAGGAACAACCGGCAGAGACGAGGCCAGACGTGCCTCAACTACCACATCCGCGTGCTCTGCTGTGACGACTACAGCCACTGTGCCAGCTCTGCGGTCCCTGAGCCCACCAGCAGCAGCAGCAGCACAGGACAAAGGTCATCGCAGGTTCCTGGGCCGCGGACGACGGCCACGCACCCCTCCTCCCCTGCCACCACCCGGAGGGTCACTGTCCCCACCACCCAGACCGTTCCTCCTTCCTCTGTGACCACCCAGACCCTTCCTTCTTCCCCTGGGACCACCCAGACCCTTTTTACTTCCCCTGGGACCATCCAGACCCCTCCTCCTTCCTCTGGGACCACCCAGACCCTTCCTTCTTCCCCTGAGACCACCCAGACCCTTCCTTCTTCCCCTGGGACCACCCAGACCCTTCCTTCTTTCCCTGGGACCACCCAGAGCCTTTCTGTTTCCTCTGGGACCACCCAGACCCTTCCTTCTTCCCCTGAGACCACCCAGACCCTTTTTACTTCCCCTGGGACCACCCAGACCCTTCCTTCTTCCTCTGGGACCACCCAGACCCTTCCTTCTTCCCCTGGGACCACCCAGACCCTTTTTACCTCCCCTGGAACCACCCAGACCCTTTCTTCTTCCTCTGGGACCACCCATACCCTTCCTTCTTCTCCTGGGACCACCCAGACCCTTTTTACCTCCCCTGGGACCACCCAGACCCTTCCTTCTTCCTCTGGGACGACCCAGACCCTTCCTTCTTTCCCTGGGACCACCCAGACCCCTCCTCCTTCCTCTGGGACCACCCAGACCCTTCCTTCTTCCTCTGGGACCACCCAGACCCTTCCTTCTTCCCCTGGGACCACCCAGACCCTTTTTACCTTCCCTGGAACCACCCAGACCCTTTCTTCTTCCTCTGGGACCACCCATACCCTTCCTTCTTCTCCTGGGACCACCCAGACCCTTTTTACCTCCCCTGGGACCACCCAGACCCTTCCTTCTTCCTCTGGGACCACCCAGACCCTTCCTTCTTCCCCTGGGACCACCCAGACCCCTCCTCCTTCTTCTGGGACCACCCAGACCCTTCCTTCTTTCCCTGGGACCACAGAGTCCCTTTTTACTTCCCCTGGGACCACCCAGAGCCTTTCTGTTTCCTCTGGGACCACCCAGACCCTTCCTTCTTCCCCTGGGACCACACAGACCCTTTTTACCTCCCCTGGGACCACCCAGACCCTTCCTTCTTCCTCTGGGACCACCAAATCCCTTCCTCCTTCCTCTGGGACCACCCAGACCCCTCCTCCTTCCTCTGGGACCACCCAGACCCTTCCTTCTTCCCCTGGGACCGCACAGACCCTTTTTACTTCCCCTGGGACCACCCAGACCCCTCCTCCTTCCTCTGGGACCGCCCAGACCCCTGCTCCTTTCTCTGGGACCACCCAGACCCTTCCTTCTTCCCCTGGGACCACCCAGACCCTTTTTACCTCCCCTGGGACCACCCAGACCCTTCCTTCTTCCCCTGGGACCACCCAGACCCTTTTTACCTCCCCTGGGACCACCCAGACCCTTCCTTCTTCCTCTGGGACCACCCAGACCCTTCCTTCTTCCCCTGGGACCACCAAAACCCTTCCTCCTTCCTCTGGGACCACCCAGACCCCTCCTCCTTCCTCTGGGACCACCCAGACCCTTCCTTCTTCCCTTGGGACCACGCAGACACTTCCTTCTTCCCGTGGGACCACCCAGACCCTTTTTACTTCCCCTGGGACCACCCAGAGCCTTTCTGTTTCCTCTGGGACCACCCAGATCCTTCCTTCCTCCCAAAGGACCACCCAGAGGGTCTCTGTCCCCACCTCCCAGCCAGGTCCCTCCTCCCTTCGGACCACCCAGACGCTTCCTCCTTCCTCTGGGACGACCCAGATCTTTCCTTCTTCCCCCAGGACCACCCAGGCCCCTCCTTCTTCTGGGACCACCTGGAGGACCACTGTCCCCACCTCCCAGCCAGGTCCCTCCTCCCCCCAGACCACCCAGAGACTCTCTGTGGCCACCGGCCAGACGCTTCCTCCTTCTGCCAGGATCACAGACAGGGTCTCCAGCCCCAGCCCCTCCTCCTCTCCGGGCATCCCCACGACGACCAGCAAGCCCACCTCAGCCCACGCACCCACCACGGTCCCTGTGGTGACCTCAGGTGGGCGGACCACCCCCTGGTCCCAGCCCAGCAGGCCCACCTCCAGGATCACACCGGTCTCCACAGCCTCGAGGCCCGGCTCCACCACACACACGCTGGCCCCCTCATCCTCCCCGGGCTGCAGGCCACGGTGCGCGTGGACAGACTGGTTCGACGAGGACTACCCCATACCGGGCCCCGACGGCGGGGACTTCGAGACCTTCGCGGTCTGGCGCTTGGCCGGGCACGTCTTCTGTGACCGGCCCCGGGACATCGAGTGCCGATCAGAGAAGGTGCCCGATGCGCCCCTGGAGGAGGTGGGGCAGGTGGTCCAGTGCAACGTGAGCTTTGGGCTGGTGTGCCGCAACCGCGAGCAGCCGGGGCCCCTGGCCTACTGCCACAACTTCCACGTGCGACTGCTCTGCTGTGATGACTACAGCCACTGCGCCACCACCCCCGCCACCACCGCGGCCCCCTCCCCGTCCCCAGTGACCTCCCGTACCTCGGCGATGCCCACCACCACGCCCACCACTGTCTCCCGCTCCCTGCCCAGCACCCGGGTCAGTGCGTCCCCAACGTGGCGCACCGAGACCTCGTCCGGCCTCCCCGGCACCGTGCCCAGCACTGCCGGGGCCACCTCCAGCACCAGGACCTCCCTACCGCCCCCCATGACCGAGGCCACCAGCTCCCCGCTGAGCACCGCCCCGGGCCCCTCCCCGGCTGCCTCCACGTCCCTGCCTGTCATGGTGTGGACCTCGTCCACTTCCGTGGTCACCACACCGAGGCCCCCAGCATCCAGCAGCACACACTTCACCACCGGCTGCCTCTGCCAGGCATACGGGCAGCTCTTCTCTCCCGGTGAGTGAGGAAGCCCCTGGTTCCTTCCGACTGTCCACCCAGGGCACTCAGACCCTGGGTCTCTGGGGCCCCTCCGTGTGCCTCCTGCGACTCAGGTGGTGCCGCCCAAGCCCCACCTTGTCCTGAGGTAAACTTGGCGTGATCCCCTTGGTGATTTTCTCCTCTACAGGGGATGTGGTCTACAACAAGACGGACAGTGCGGGCTGCCACTTCTCTGCCATCTGCAACCAGCGCTGTGAGATTGACCGCTTCCAGAGCACCTGCCCCACCTCCTCACCCCCAGCATCCTCGGCTCCCCTGTCCCCCTCCTCCGCAGCTCCTCCCTGCGACCTCCTCGTCCCTCCCCGACAGGTGCGCTTCCTGCCTGTGCTTCCTTTTTTTGCTGTGTGCCTGGGGTTGGGCAACCAACTGGGGGCTGAGCCCTGCCCTGCTTGGGGCTGTGGGTGGCCCCCGCTCACCCCTCCACGGGTAGTGCCGGAGGAAGGCGCCAAGGGTTGCGGCTGGCCCAGGACACAGGGCCCGCCCTGGGCAACAAGGGACCTGAGGCTGTGGCAGGGCCACGTGGCAGGTCTCGTGGCCCCCAGCCGGTGAGCACCGTACCCTCTGTCTCCCAGGTGAACGAGTCCTGGACCCTGCCGGACTGCACGGTGGCCCGGTGTGAAGGCAACAACCGCATGGTGCTTCTGGAGCGGAAGTCAGCGGCCAGCGTGAGCTGCGTGAATGGGCATCGGCCAGTCAGAGTGTGGCAGGGGAGCGAGCCGTGTGACTTCCGTTTTGAGTGCGAGTGTAAGCTGGATGGGGCTGGGGGGTGTGCAGGGAGCCCCCCACATGGAAGGGGCTCCTGAACGGGGGGTGGGCGTGCACACGGGAGCAGCAGCCGCGCCGTTGTCCCCGGGGTTTCTGGGCGTCTTTCATGGAGCTGCCGCCTGGGAGCACTTCCGGCCTGGGCCCTGGACGCCTGGACGGCAGGTTCCGGGAGAAGTGAGGACCGCACACTGGGTCACAACACCAGGAATGCCTGAGGCTGCAGGGAGGGCCCTCCCTGCCTTGTCAGCTTTGGGGGCTCCAGGCATCCCTAGGCTTGTGGCCACGGGCCTCCAGCCGTGGCTCGGCCTTCCTGTGGCCACTCCTTTCTTTACAAGGACACTTATCACTGGGCTAGAGCGACCCTGGTAATTCGGGATGGTATCCTCTAGATACTTAACGTAATTACTGACATGAAGACCCTTTCCCCAAATAAGGGTCCATTCTCAGGCTCTGGGAACATGTCCTTATCCTTCAGGGCCACCATCCAGCCTACTCGCCCATTTTATAAAAAAGGCAGCCGAGGGGCGCCTGCGGGGCTCAGTCGGTTGAGCGTCCGACTTCGGCTCAGGTCATGATCTCGCGGTTTGTGAGTTCGAGCCCCGCGTCGGGCTCTGTGCTGAACATCTCAGAGCCTGGAGCCTGCTTCGGATTCTGTGTCTCTCCCTCTCTCTGCCCCTCCCCTGCTCAGGTTCTGTCTCTCTCTGTCTGTCAATAATAAATAATCATTTAAAAAAAAAAAATTTAAAAAAGAGGCAGCCAAGGCCCAGGGCAGTTGAGTGGCTCCCCCAGGTGGCACTTTTGGGGTGAGGGGACTGCCCATGTCCCGCAGGCTTGTGCAGCGGCTGGGGTAACTCTCACTACAACACCTTTGACGGCACCTCCTACTCCTTCGTGGACAACTGCACCCACGTGCTCATGCGGGAGATCCGCCCGCGCCACGGGAACCTCAGCATCTACATGCACAACTACTACTGTGGGGCCACCTCAGCCACTGCCCAGTGTCCCCGCGCCCTCAGCACCCGCTATAAGTCCACGGAGGTCATCCTCACCACCAGCACCGGCGCCAACGGGCAGGAGGAGCCCCTGGTGAGTGGCCCTGCCCTGCATCACCGGGGAAGGCCTGCAGGCCTGGAGGTCAGCCCCCGGAGGGGCCTCTGGAAGGGCAAAGGGCGTGCCATGACGCCCCGGGGGCCCGAACGCAGCCAGCTGGGACTCCCCCAAGGACTTGGGGCCCCAGCACGCGGGAGGGAGAGCCTCCAAGGCAGGCCCTGCCGCCCCACCGCCCGATCATGGATCCCCCACCCCCACCCCCTGATATGTCCTCAGATATTGTTTGACCGAAAGCAAGTGAGCCCGGGCTTTGCAAAGAACGGCGTGAGTGTGTCCGTGACAGGCACCACCACGATGGGCATCGACATTCCTGCCCTTGAAGTCAGCATCAGCTTCGACGGACACGTCTTCCAGGTCCGGCTGCCCTACACCCGCTTCAGCCACAACACGGAGGGCCAGTGCGGTGAGTGGGGGCCACAGCCGCCTCAGCGCAGGTGGGGGGAGGGGCAAGGGCAAGACCGTGACCCTGCTGCCCCACCTCCCCAGGCACCTGCACCAACAGCCAGACAGACGACTGCCGCCAGCCAGACGGCACCACCGCCCCCACCTGCCAAGACATGGCCCATACCTGGCTGGTCAGGGAGAGCAGCAGGGAGGACTGCGGGGCACCCACCCCCCAGCCCCCGGTACCACCCGCCACGCCCACCTCCTCCCCATGCCCCCCAGCACCTCTCTGCGAGCTGTTGCTGAGCCCGTGAGTCTCTCCTCTGGGTTTGGTGGTCCTGGGACGGCGACCTGCTCTCTGCCCTGGCCTCTGACCGCCCCTGCCCACAGGGTCTTCGCAGAGTGCCACGGCCTCATCCCGCCGGGCCCGTTCTTCAGCTCCTGCGTCAGTGATGGCTGCCAAGCCGACCGCCAGGCGCCCTGCATGAGCCTGGAGGCCTACGCAGCACTCTGCCGTGCCCAGGGCGTGTGCAGCAGCTGGCGCGACGCCACCGGCGGGCTGTGCAGTGAGTCGGGGCGGCCCCTGGGGGCTCTGGCCTCCTTGGCCCACCTGACACCTGTCTCTGTCCCCAGACTTCACCTGTCCGTCCGGCAAGGTGTACCAGCCGTGTGGCCCCGCACAGCCCGCGTCCTGCGACTCCAGGTAAAGCCTGCCTGCGAGGTCCGGGGGCACCAGAGGGCCTGGGGCTCCCTTCCCCCACCCCGATCTCTGAGCCTTCGCTCCCGAGTGGCCCCGGGCAGCTGGCCAACCCCAGCAGCCCGCCCTGCCCTCGGCCCTCGCCCCTCGGACCGCACTCATGTGGATCGAGGGTCCTAGGAATGCCCTCCTGTCCTTGCAGGCGCCAGAGCGAAGTGGGCAAGGGGCTGGCGGAAGGCTGCTTCTGCCCGGATGGACACACCCTCTTCAACACGCACACCAACGTCTGCGTGCGCGAGTGCGGTAAGCACCCGCCGCGGCTGCCCTGACCTGAGCCACAGGGCTGCAGGGGGAGCTCTGGGGTGGGAAGACGCCGGTCCGGGACCGTCCCTCCTGGGTGCTCACTCCACAGAGGGCGCGGTGTGGCCGTGACACCGAGTTCCCCAGGGAATTGTGTCCCCAGCGGGAAGAAGAGGCCTCTGCTGGGGGTGGGGGCAGCCAGGCCCGCAAAGACATGTCCCAGGGCCTGCGGTCTCTGCCCACTGGGTCTGGAACCCAGCACCCCCAGTGATCTTCCCCTTCCTTCTCCCCTTGCAGGCTGTGTGGGACCAGACGGGTTTCCCAAATCTGTGAGTATTCTGCCCCCCAGCTACCTGCCCCCTCGCCTGAGCAATGGGAGGGAAAGCCCCATCTCAGGGCACCCTGCTCTGCCCGGGCAGCCCTGTGGGGGGCTGGCGTGGGGTGCCCCGGTGTGGGACACATCCCTGTCGCCCGGGCTGCCGCACAGACGGCAGCTTGAGCGGGAGGCCAAAGGCTGGCATGACCACACTGAGGGCTGCAGCCCAAGAGCCAGGGCACCGTCCGGGAGTCTCCAGGGACCCTGACTGGTCTCTTCCAGCCCGGGGAGCGGTGGGTCAGCAACTGCCAGGACTGCGTGTGTCACGAGGGCTCCCTGTCGGTGCGGTGCACGCCCGTGCTGTGCGAAGCCCAGGACCGGCCCCTGCAGTGCAGCCGGGCGGGCCTGGTGACTGTGACCAGGCCTGTGGCTGACAAGCCGTGCTGCCTGGAGACGCTGTGCGGTGAGCCCCGTGCCCCCATTGGCCACAGGGTGAGGAGGGCCGAGGAGGGGGCCAGTTGGTGGGCCTCTTGGTGCTTCATTTTTCTACCTAAAATGAGGCTGGTGGCTTCTGGTGTGGCTGGGTACAGCGTGGGGATCCAGCAGGAACCCAGAAGATTCAACCCCCAGGAAAAAAATATGACTGTTGCAAGAAACTCCCCTAGACTGTGAGGTGGCACAGCCAGAAAAGGGGAGCTGCAGGGGTGCCCCTGACAGCGCCCCGACTCTCCCACAGTCTGCAACACGACCACCTGCCCCCAGAGCCCACCCAAATGTGTGCCGGGAGAGGAGCTGGTGGCCACCCAGGAGGAGGGCGACTGCTGCCCCACCTTCAGCTGCCGTGAGCTGTGCTGGGGATTCTCTGGGGTGGGGCTCGGGCGGCGGAGGGTGAGCACTTCCCCCTAACACCTGGGCAGGTGCTCAGCCCTCCCTTTCCTTCCAGGACCTAAGCTGTGCACCTACAATGGCACCGCCTATGGGGTAAGGGCTCTGCTGAGCCAGGGGGCAGTGGGTGGGGCCCTGGGTTCCGCACCTCGGCTAGGGGACCTCCACCCCTCGTCTGGACAGGCCCAGCCCTGCCTGCAGCCTCCTGCTTGAGAGCAGATAAGCATGGGGCTCTGGGTCCTGTAGAGCCTAGTGGAGACATGAAGGAGGGGGACACAGGGGCGGCACTGTCTGCCGAGGGCCTGGGAGGGCCATGGGCTGAATGCCTGCCTCTGAGAGCTTAGGTTCAGGGTCTCCCAGGAGCCTCCTCACAGCAAGAGGGCTGGGGTAGGACCATGCCCTCCCAGCCCCCTCCAGCCTGCCTGCCTTCCCTGCCTCTGCCCCGGTCTATGCTCAGCCAGGGGGTACATGCAGAATTCTATTTAAAGAACAAAGAAACCACTTTCTGTAGGCCCTCCCTTCCTGCCGCCCAGCCAGCAGCAAGGAAGGGTCTTGGCCCCGGTCCTGTGCCCCTACCCGTGCCCTCAATGTTGCCTCCCCTCACCCCAACCACCGCAGATCGGTGCAACCTTCCCAGCGGTCACTCCCTGCCACACATGCACCTGCCTGTCCGTGGACACCCAGCAGCCAACGGTGCAGTGTGAGGAGGACAATTGCAGCACCACCTGCCCCCAGGTACACCCTCCTGGGCAGACGCCGGTAGTGCCTGCCTGGTGGCAGCCCTGGGCAGGTTGCTAAGGAGGTCGCTGGGCCCTTAGGGTATGGATGGGGTTCAGGAGGGCTGGGGAGGGGGGCTGGGGGTGAGGATGGAACCGTCCCTGTCCCTCAGGGCTTCCAGTACCAGAAGGTGGACGGACAGTGCTGTGGGGAGTGCGTGCAGACAGCGTGTCTCACCCCGGACGGCCGGCTGGTCCAGGTAAGAGGGGGTTCGGTCTCCGCCCCCCCGCCCCCCCGCCAGGGGAGACTTCCCTTCAGCCCTTCTCAGCCCACCAGATAATTCATTCCCCTGTGGGTCTCCACCCTCCCCATCGCATTTCTGCAGCCCAACGAGACCTGGGTCAACAGCCTCGTGGACAACTGCACGGAGTACCGCTGCGACGCCAAGAACGGGCTCCACGTGCTCACCCCGAGGCCGCTGCCCTGCCCGGACCCGTCCAGCTGCAAGGTGTGTGTCCCGGGGCCGCCCGCGTCCTGGAGATCCCTCCCAAGGGCCCCGCCCACGCCCGTCCCCGGAGGCCACGCCCCACCAGGGCCACGCCCACCCGATTCCCCACTCCCCGCCTAGGAGGCCACGCCCCACTCCTGGGAAGCCCGCCCACGCTCTGCCCCAGAGGCCCCGCCCGCGCTCCTACTCTTGGGAGTTCCTGCCCAGCCCCCAGCCCCCCCCCTTCCCGCTCTGTCTCCCCCACCCCTGCAGGGCATCCTCAGGAAAACTGGCTGCTGCTACTCCTGTGAGGAAGTGGGTAAGCTGAGGCCCGCCTACCTGCCCCCACCCTCCAGCCCCTCCCAGTCTCTATGCACTGATTTCTGCCCCAAGCTGCCTCTAGCCCCAGGACCCCACCCCGAGCGCAACGCGGGGCTCCCGAGGGTGGGAGGAGCGGCCCAGGTCAGGGGAGAGCCCTTCCCGCACCTCCACCGCCCTTCCTCCCTCCGCCCAGACTCCTGCCAAGTCCGGGTCAACAGGACGGTCCTGAGACACCAGGGCTGCGCCACCCAGGCCCCGGTCAACGTCACCTTCTGCGAGGGCTCGTGCCCAGGAGTGTCCAAGTGAGCGAGGCCGGCGCCCCTCCCAAGGGCCCCCTCCCCGCCCCAGACCGCCCTGGCTTCTGCCAGGTGGAGCAAGTAGGCCGGGAGAGCAGAAGGAAGGATGTGACGTTGGCTCAAGACCCTGGGGGGGGGGGGGGGGTGGTTCCTGGAGGGAGGAGGGTCTTGTCCCGATCAGCTAGTTTGATGAGCTGGTTCCAAGAAGGGAGGGGGCCTGACCAGAGAAGGTCAGAGCTCGGTGACCCTGAGCGCTGTCCCAGGTCAGGTCAGAGAAGCCCCCAGTGCTCCGAGGACAAGCTCAGGGCTGCCCGTGAGTGGGCGGGAGCCATCGTCTCCAGGCCCCAGAGAAAGCAAGAGCTGGGTGGCTGGGGCTGGACGAGGCGGGTCCTGAGGGTGGCCACTCAAATCTGCAGGTTCTCCATGGAGGCCCAGGCCATGCAGCGTCAGTGCACCTGCTGCCAGGAGACAAGGCTTCACGAGGAGGTGGTGACCATGCAGTGTCCCGATGGGACAGCGGTCCAGCACACCTACACCCACGTGGACGAGTGCAGCTGTGCTGCGTCCTGCGTCCCTGCTCCCGAGGCTCCCGAGGACAGCACCCCCATCTTCTCGATCTAGGGGTCCACCACTGGCTGTTGCCATTCTGACCCCATCCCACAAGCTCCCTCCCTCCCCCTCCGGAGCCAGAACGCTCACTACCCAACCCCGGACAGCCGGGCCAGCCTGCTGCAGGAGTCCGAGCACACCCTCCACCCGTGCCCTCGCGACACCTGCGCCCTGGAGGTGATGGTGCCATGACGGCCCGCCTGAGGGGGGCTCCAGGAGGGGGCCTTGCCCTCGGAGCCCCTTCAGCACGTCTTGGCCACCTGCCTGGCCATCAGGGCCGACCCCTCATTTGAGACACAAGCGCCTGCTCCGTCCGGACTCGCCCCCTTCTTGGCGTCAGAGGTGTGCCCCATAGCAAAGTGCGCATCAGCTACCATGCTGCTCCCTGCACTGTGGGCCTGCGTGCCCCCCTCCTGCCCCCCGCTGCTCCTCAAAGCCCCGGGGAACAGATTCCTGCTGGCCACCTCCTGCAGCAGAATTCAGGCTGAGGCCCGTCCAGGCAAGGCCAGGCCGGCAGCCTCCAGGGAGCGGTGCCAGGCAGGCCCGTGTCTGGACCCAGGCGTGGGGTTACCATGGCCGACAGGAGGGCCCGGGGCAGGGGTGGGGGGCGTCGGAGCTCCCTCTGCTCACTCCGCCCCGATCTTGCAAATAAACGCTGAGCATTGTGTACATGTCTTGGCCCTGGAGTCTTTTCCGCCAACTGAGTGCCCCCCTCCGTGTGTCTGTGGGCCAGGCAGGGCCCCTCAGGCTGTATAGCACCCCCAGGGCTCGTGCCGGACCCGCTGGGAGGGACAGGTGGGTGAGGGGCAAGGAGGCCCCTCGGGGTCAGTCTTGGGCTGTGGGGAATTGGCTGGGGCCAGGCGTGAGTCATCATTTCAAACACACGGGATTTATAAGGAGACTGTTTCACTGGTGTCGGAAGACCGGAAAACCCGCTGGCAGCGTGGACGCAGCCCAGGGCCGTGTCAGCGCAGGCAGCAGCTGCCTCGTGGGCTGGGTGCACACGGAAGAGGGGTGCTCCATGCTGCCCAGACCCCAAGGCAGCTGCTGGTTGCTGCAGGGCCTGGCCCGGCCCGGGTCTCACTCGGTGTGTTTTCTTGGAGGCACCTGTCCCACCTCGACTTGCTCTGCGAGGGCCCTTCTTTTCTCATCTCACCAGGGAGGCGGGGGCAGGGGGCAGGGATCTCTGCCTTCTTTGCTGCCGCTCTACCCAGAGAGCTCCACGTGCACGTGGTGGGTGTGGGAAGGGTGGGGGAGCAGGTGGGGGCGCAGACAGGAGAGGTGCTAACCAGACACAGAAGGCGCCCCACCTACCTGGGCCAGAAGGACGAGAGAGACCCCCAAGTGGGCAGAGCTGGTTTCAGGGGGTACTGCCACCTGGGGAGGCAAAGGACGCTGCTGGTGGGGGCTGAGTGGGAGGGTCTCTCCCCCTCCCTGAGTCACATGACCTGCCTCTGCACTCAGTGTGGCTCCCATGCCCCCACCCCCACCCCCCACGCCAGGGGAAGGTGGGGCTGGGGGCCCAGGGAGAAGGGCCTGGGCTCTCTTAAGGCCACTGCTGGCCTTTCCTACCATCTCAAGAGGTCCATCCAGGGCAGGTCACCCTGGGCCCTGGCCGGCCGGAGACGGCTCGTGCAGCAAATGAGGCCTGCTGCCCACTCCTGGGACCAACTTCTGAAAGCTTACCCTGAACTTCTGGTCTGATTTCCTGAGTCTTTGTTAACCCCCGTGCAAAACAACAGCATTCCTTAAACGCCTGTCATTCCCACGGTACACTCTCTTCCTTAAATAGACGTACTTCTTACCCAATTTAAACATGTTCCTAAGGGACCGGGAACATGAGCATCTCTTGCCGTGGACAAGAGCTCGTGTCCATGAAGTGCAGCTCCTGCGGGGTGGCCCCCGATGCAGCGTGAGCCATTATTTCTCCCGCTTTACAGGTGGGGACACTGAGGCACGCAGCAATGGAAACACTCGCTTCAGTAAGGGTGAAAGCCAGGCTCAGTCCGGGAGATCTGACTCCAGAGTCCACACCGTCAGCCACAGGGCTCCACCGTGGCCCTGGAGGAGGTAGCTATAAAAACCAACACAGCGCATAAAGACAAAACACTGTTGCTTAAACTTTAAATATTTTTGAAAAGGGATTTCTGGTTTCCAGATGGAAAAGTGGGCACGTCTTCCCCCACAGACAGAAAAACCACGACAGAGATAGAAAGACATTTTAAAATAGAAGAGCTGAAAACAAGAAAGTGAAACCGACAGACGTCCTGGACAAAAGGTTTTGGGGGACGCACCGTGGTGAGAGGGGGCCATGGCCACAGGGCAGTACTTGGACAGACATGTGATGACGATGACCTTCCCGAACTGAAGGCACTCAGGGAGTGCCGGGAACGGGAAAGAAGAGGCCAGGTGGTGAGGTCTGAGGGTCCCGAGGCAAAGACAAAAGCTCAGAGCTGCCGGAAGGACAAGACCGTGTGCTCGCCCCCCAGGGAGACCGGGACCAGCACCGGGAACAGCACGACGAACACTGCCTTTGAACGCTGGACTCCACACGCGAGTAAACTCTCATTTAAAAGCGATAATGAAAACACGGCATTTTCAACAAGCCGGGACTCAGAAGGCTGGCATCTCACCAGGCCCCATGTGGGACCTAACCAACAGGCAGAGAAACCACACCACACCGTCGCCTCTCAGAAACCCACACACGGGATGCACGAGTTCACAATTTTAATGCGTCAAAGTCGCCAGTATCTTTTTTCAGGCTGGTGCTTCTTGGCCCTGTTTCACGCAACTTTCCCCGCCTTGGGATCAGAAATATGGTCTCCTGGATTATTTTCTAGAAGCGTGACAATTTTGCCTCCCACCTAAAAAATTTTTTAAGCTGGGATGAAATATACATAACATGAAATTTACCATCTTAACCATTTTTGAGTACACAGTTGGGTGGTATTAAATACACTCGCCTGTCCCTCATCCCCACCATCCATCCCCACGATCCTTTTAACCTTGTAGGAACCGAGAGACCCTATACCCAGGAGGCAGTAGCTCTCCACTGGCCCTGCCCCCCGCCCCAGGCAACCGCCCTCTACCCTCTGTCTCTCCGGCTTCCGCGACACCAGGTAACTCACACGGGTAGAATCCCACAGTACTTGCCTTCTCGCGACTGGCTTATTCACCGAGTATCCGTCCTGCAGTTTCATCCATGATGTCGCAGGTGTCAGCGTCTCCCTTCTTCTATGACTGAGCACCATTCCGCTGCGTGTACGTATCAGATTTTGTTCATCCGTGGCCGCGTGGGTGGCTTCCACATTTTAGCTACTGTGGAGAATGCGGCTCGGACATGGGTGTCTCCTCAGGACCCTGCCTTCACCTCCTTTGGGCTACACTCAGAGGTCAAATTGTTGGATCGTGCGGCAGCTCTAATTTCAATTTTCTCAGGGACTGCCATACTGTTTTCCACGGCGACTGAACGAATTTACGTTCCCAGTAACGTACGAGGTGTGGGGGTGCCAATTTGTCTACATCACCTTGCTTGCTCTTGTCACTAAATCCTAGCCGTCCTGGTGGATATGAACCAGTATCTCACAGTGGTTTTAATTTGCGTTTTCCTGACAACTGGCGATGTGGAGCATCTTTTCATGTGTTTCTTGGCTACCTGTATGTCATCTTTGGAGAAATGTTTATTCCTTTGCCCCCTTGTTTTTAATTGGATCGCTAGGACTTGTTTGTTGTGGACTTTAAGAAGTTCTCTGTATTTTCTGGATTTTAATCCTTTGTCAGATGTATCGTTTGCATATATGTTCACCCATTATGTGCACTGACTTTTACTCTGTGGATAGTGTCTTTGGGTGCACAAAATTAAAAAAAAATTTTTTTTTTAATGTTTATTTCTGAGACAGGGAGAGACAGAGCATGAGTGGGGGAGGGGCAGAGAGAGAGGGGGACACAGAATCTGAAGCAGGCTCCAGGCTCTGAGCTGTCAGGACAGAGCCCGACGCGGGGCTCGAACTCACAGACTGCGAGATCATGACCTGAGCCGAAGTCAGACGCTCAACCAACTGAGCCACCCAGGCGCCCCATGGATGCACAAAATTTTTAAATTTTTATGAAGTACTATTTGGTTATTTTTTTTCTTTTGTTACCTATGGTTTTGGTGTCATATCCAAGAATAAATTGCAAATCCAGCAGGAAGAGAGGTGCTAGCCCATCGGGGGGGAAGGATATTTTCCTCCTCCACTGACAACAGCCCAGCCAATG
Source organism: Felis catus (assembly GCF_018350175.1). Taxonomy (NCBI): domain Eukaryota; kingdom Metazoa; phylum Chordata; class Mammalia; order Carnivora; family Felidae; genus Felis; species Felis catus. The sequence goes on along the minus strand of NC_058377.1, from coordinate 114,435,686 downwards.
AGAGTCAGAGCTCTACCAATGAGACAATCACAGCCCAGCCAATGAGAGATGGTCACAGCCCAGCCAATGAGAGATGGTCACAGCCCAGCCAATGAGAGTCAGAGCTCAACCAATGAGACAATCACAGCCCAGCCAATGAGAGATGGTCACAGCCCAGCCAATGAGACAATCACAGCCCAGCCAATGAGAGTCAGAGCTCAACCAATGAGACAATCACAGCCCAGCCAATGAGAGACGGTCACAGCCCAGCCAATGAGAGACTGTCACTGCCCAGCCAAGGAGAAGCCCCCGTGAAAAGCCTCCTTTTCCCCCTGTTCTGGGGACTTGCCTATGGTTGGTTGTGCTGTAGCTTTTTTTCCCCAGGATTACAGGTCTCTGCTAGTCCCAAATAAATCCATTTTTGCTGGTAAACTAACTGGCAGTTTATATATATACACACACACACACATACATATATGTACACACACATATATACATATATATACATACATATATATATATGTATATGTATATGTAGTTTACTTATTTGAGACAGAGACAGAACATGAGGCAGGGAGGTCAGAAAGGGAGGGAGAGAGGGAGAATCCCAAGCAGGCTCCACACTGTCAGCACAGAGGCCCACACGGGGCTTGATCTCACAAACTGAGATCATGACCTGAGCCGAGATCAAGAGTCTGACGCTTAACCGACTGAGCCACCAGGTGCCCCTGGCAGTTTTATGTTTTAGGACTTTTATTAGGTTGGGTAGTTTCCACGTGTTTCTGGCTTGTGGAAGGTCTTTATCATGAAAGGGCATTGAATTCTGCCAAATGTTTCTTCTGCATCAGTTGACACGATGATGTGTTTCCCCCGCTTTATTCTGCCGATGTGGTGCATCACACTGATGTGTGTGTGTGGAACTATCCTTGCATCCCATGAATAAACCTCATGTGGTCATGGCGTATGATTTTCTAACAACTTCTGAGTCAGTTTGCTAGTATTTTGTTGGGCGTTTCTACACCATTGCTCACGTGGCTACTGGTCTGGGGCTCTCTTTCCGTACAGTGTCTTTGTCTGGCTTTGGTGTCAGGGCAATGCAGCGTCACAGAACAAGCTAGGAAGTATTTCCTCCTCTTCATAGGTTTCTTGAAAAAGTTAAAAAAAAAACCTTTTTTTTCTTTTTTAACATTTATTCACTTTTGAGAGACGGAGAGAGACAGAGCATGAGCAGGGAAGGGGCAGAGAGAGAGGGAGGCACAGAATCCGAAGCAGGCTCCAGGCTCCGAGCTGTCAGCACAAACCCCAACGTGGGGCTTGAACTCACGAAACATGAGATCATGACCTGAGCCGAAGTCTGACGCTCAACTGACGGAGCCACCCAGGCACCCCAGTTTTTTGGAAAACTTTAGGAAGGACTGGGGTTAGTTCTCCAAATGTTTGGTAGAATTCACCAGTGAAGCCATCAGGTCCATGGCTTCTCTTTGTTGGGAGAGTTTTGATCACTGGTTCAATCTCCTCACTACTTCTAGATCTATTAGGATTTCCCATTTCCTCCTGATTAATCTTGGTAGCTTTTTTTTTTTTTTAAGGTTTTTACTTAAATTCCAGTTAGTTAGCATACAGTTAACTAAAAACATAGCGATGGGGTCTCGGTAGGTTCTGTGTTTCTAGAAATTTGCCCATTTCCTCTTAGTTATCCATTTTTTGGCATGTAATTGTTCATAGTACTCTCTTATAACCATTGTTATTTCTGTAGAATCGGCAGTAACGTCTCTCTTTCAATATGATTTTAGTATTTGTGTCTTCCCTCTTTTACTTAGTCCACAAAACCAAAGGTTTGCCGAATTTGTTGATCTTTACAAAGAACCAAGTTTTGGTCTTGATTTTTTTCCTACTGTTTCTCTGTTTTGTTAAGCCCGGCTCTCATCTTCATGATTTTTTTCCCTTCTGCTAGCTCTGGCTACTTACTTCTCCCTTTTCTGGTTCCTTATGCTGTAAAGTTGGATGGCTGATTTGTCTTTCTTTAAAAAAAATTTTTTTTAATGTTTATTTATTTTTGAGACAGAGAGACAGAAGATGAACCGGGGAGGGGCAGAGAGAGAGGGAGACACAGAATCCGAAGCAGGCTCTAGATTCTGAGCTGTCAGCACAGGGCCCAACGTGGGGCTCGAACCCACGAACCGTGAGATCATGCCCTGAGCTGAAGTCGGACGCTCAACCCACTGAGCCACCCAGGCCCCCATCTCCTCCTGCTTTCAGATTCCTTGTCTTTGGGTCTGGAAGTTTGATCACAACGTCCTTGGTGTTTGTTGAGCTTCCTGGAAGCTTATATTCATGTCAGATTTGGGAGGCTCCCAGGCGTTACTTCTCCGAATATTCTCTTTGCCCCTTTCTCTCTCTCTTTGCCTTCTGGGACTCCCGCAGCGGGTGTGTTGGTCTGCTTGCTGGTGTCCCACAGATCCCTTAGGCTCTGTTCACTTTGATCTTTTTTCTTTCTCTTCCTTGGACTTGACCATTTTCTTTGTCCTATCTTCAAGTTCACTATTTTTTTCTTCTGCCTGCACAATTTTGTCTTGGACCCCCTCTAGTGAATTTTTCATTTCAGTTTTGTGCTTTTTACCTCCAGAATTTGTTTGGTTTCTTTTTAGGTTTGTATTTGTATTTCCATTCTGTTCACGCACGGTTTTCTTGACTTTCTCCACAACTTCTGTCAGTTGTTTTAAAGTCTTCATCTAGTGCATCTGCTATTGGGTCTTTTCAGAGAGAGTTTCATTGATTTATTCTTCCTTTTTATAAACCATACTTTCTGCTTTCTTTGTATGCATTATGATTTTTTTATTGAACACTGGACATGTGAACTGAAGAATGTGGTAACCCTGGAAATCAAATTCTCCCCCTTCCCCAGGTCGGCGGTTTGTGTTGCTTTTATGTTATGTTATTTTTAAAATTATTGTTATACACTGTCCTGTGCCAAGGATCAGACCAACCTGTAAATGTAATGTCTGCTCAGGTCTTTTCCTAGCCTTTTCCTGGGCATCCCAGGTCATGTTCTAATTTTCCCCTTATTTGCAGTTGTTTTGAATGTCTCAGTCTTTAGTGTCTGGTTCCCAGAAAGGGAAAAAGAGAAGAATGAAGAGGGGAAGGGCACTAGCCCTTTAAATCCTTGGGAAGTCACTTTAGCTGACGGGGGAGGAGGCTGTGACAATGGCGGTGGGGGGGTGGGGGCTGAGGTGGAACAACAGCAGTGGCTCCCTGGCCGTCTGCACCTCTGTGGTCAGAAGCAGCAAACAGCCGTCAGAGCACAGATCCCCAGGATTTGGAGGGCAGGGTCCTTCTTGGCCACCCTGGCTCCCGCAGGTCCTATGCAGGCTGTTTCCAGAACACGTGCGTGACCGCCTGCCTGGGGCCGGGGGTCAGGTGGGTAGCTGCTGTTGTCCTAACATTGGCTGAAATGGACTGCGACGTGCTTTCTAGGAATTCCCCTGAATGTTGCAGGCCTTCAACACACTCCAGGGTTCAAAACGGCCCCATGGGACGGGTTCTGCCTGTGCAGATGTTGTCCAGGCAGGGAGGCGGGCTCTCCCTTCACAGGGCCTCTCTGCCATCTTTCCAAAATCTTCCTGCCTTTACGTGTTGAATTACATTCCAAGTCCCCCCAGAATTGACTGGACGTGGCCCAGAGCAGGGGCCTAATTCCCCTCATCTCGCGTCTGGCTAACTGTGCCGGCACAAGGTACTAGAAGCCCCTGTGTGCCTTGCTGTGCTGTCACCTGCGCTCCGGTCTCTGTTCTGTCCCACTGGACCCTCCGTCTGTCATCTAAGTACAGACAACTGTCCTTACTGTCTTCACACCCTGTTGTTTCTTTTACAAGAACGCCTTGACTCTCCTTAGCCGTTGGGACTCACTCCCACATGCTTAGAATCAACCTCCCAAGTTTCACCACCACCAAGAGGCGGGACTTGTGGGCCGGGGATCAGGCTGAGGTAAGTTACCTCGAGGGAAACTAACACCTTCACATACTATTTCAATCCATGAACACAGCACGCCCCTCCGTTTATGGTGGCTCCCACCCTCCAACCCCACGGTGCTGCCTGAAATACTCACTTGCTGGAAGCATCTCTCTGGGGTCCCCCTTTCCACTGTCCTATTTTCAAAGACTTCAGAAAGAACTTTTAAACATATGCTATTAGCATCTCGGGGCTGTTTTCAGTGGGATGGTCCCAACAAACCTCACTGGCTGTGTTCCTGGAAGGAGGTGTTCCCTCTCAGCGAGGGCTATCGGCCTCAGAGGGAGTCTTTCCCCTTCCCACGGGGGCCGCTGTGGCCTCATTGCAGAGCCTGCCCGTGAGCCAGCAGGGACGCTCCCGTGGAGGTCTGCGTCTGCTCACTGAGGGTGGCCGGGCCACACTGGCCATCCCCGGCTCAGAGCTGACTCCTCGAAGGGCTCTCCCGCGAGAGGCCGGCACCGGCACTGTGTCCCCACGGACAGGGGTGACGGCTCCGCCGGGTGGTGGAAGGACACCTCCCCCTCACCGCCACCCTGGGGCCGTGCATCGGTTGCACTCTCTGCCTGGGCAAGCCGCTCTCCGCCTTGCCCCGTTTCTCCCTGCGAGGTCAAGGGGAAGAATGTCTCCATAATCTGGGTCACTGAGGGATGAGGGCTGGGCCCCGCTCCTCCCAGACTGTGCCCACGGAGGCCCCGTGACCGCTGGGTGCTGCCTCAACCCCTGGGCGCTCTGCCCTCATCTCGACCCAAGTCCCCCGTCCAGCCCCAATGCAGGGCCTACTGTGCCTCCCTCCCCGCCTGAGGGGTCCCGATGCCTCAGTCATCTCCTGGCACCCTCCCCACTTGCCCGGCACCGTGATCCCGCCTGGATCCCAGGCCGGCTTCTGCAACCCGGCTGAGGCCTGCGTGTCACTGTCGAGGGAACCCAGCTCTACCCCCGAAGGCGTCCCGTGTGGCTCACAAGGGGCACGGGGGCAGGACAGGTTGTAGCCTTTTCTAGAACCCCGCCGGTGTGTGTTCCATTCTGACGACTCCCCCCAAGCCCGATCCTGTGAGGGGCTCTGGCAGGCGCCCACAAGAGCTGAGTGACCCCTGTGCCACAGCAACTTTCTTCGGAGTCTGGGTAACCTGGGGGTCAGGTCCTCGTTCTCCCCGAGCGTCCAGCTCGTCTGGGGCCTGCGGTCTGGGGACGCAGCTCGTCTGGGAACCGCGGAAGCATGGGGCGTGGAGTTTCGAGGTGGGTCAGCTTTGAGGGCAGAGCGCCACCCAGCCCAGGGCCCAGGCCTCACCCTCCTCCCCTACGCCCCTCAGTCCACGCCGCACGCACCCCGCCCTGCCTGCACAGGCGTGAATGCCACACGCCGTGTTCATCCCAGCCACATGAACCCGGTGGAGTTAGCGACTCGTCGTAAGGTCTGTACTTTTTCACTTTCCCTTCACACGTGAGGTCTTCTGCTTTAACTCTGCTGATGCCCACGGTTAACAGGCATCGGACGTTACAGCTTAGTAGCAAGACGGTTTGGGCTCCGCCAGGGTGAGCGTCTTCCAGGAGCCGACCGCCTCGTGCCACCACACACACACGCGCTCCCGGCCACGCTGCGAGCTCGCGTCCCGGGTCGGGTCTGCTCCACGGCCGCCAGCGGAAACGTGGGGCCAGCGCCTTCTCCTGGGGGCTCTGCCGTGTGGTGCTCCCAGGTCTCCCCCTCCCCGCCCCCCGCCGAGAGCTCCAAGCCTCCCCTAAAACCAGCTGCGGCTTTCCTCCCACAGAGACTGCTCTTCAGAAACGAACCGTTCAACAGGTGTTTGGGGATTATTTTCAAAAGCAAAAATCGAAGAGCTCATGCTAACAATAAGCTCTCAGCACCAGGGAAGACGCTCAGAAGGGCTGGGGTCTGCGCGCACCCAAACGCCGGGCGCCACCCGCACTCGCGCACAGCGGGTGACCGGAGGGAATTCTCGTTTACTCCAGGGCCGCAGCGGACGTGAGGCCAGGACTGGAGCCCTCCATGCCTGTCTGGGCGCAGGGGAAACCACAGCCAGGAGCAGCAGACCGGCTCTCCCGGGCTCCCCTCCCCCGCAAGCCAGCATCTGCCGTGAGGACGGTGGGAAGGTGAAGGATGATGCGCGTCAGTCCAGAGGGTCTGGGAGGCGTGGGAAGGAGCAGGGAGTTGCCAGGTGGTCAACAAGGGGACGCTGAGGAGAGGCTAAGGGAGGCCAGTGTGTGTGCAAAGGCCCTGGGGCGGGGCTTGCCGGCGGTGGCTGGAGCAGGGTTGGGGAGTGGGTGTAGGAGAGGACCCGGAGACCCTTGCAGGGGCTCTGGCCTGCTGGGCGTTCTGGGCACACGAAGGACGTGACCCAGCCTGAGCAGGTGCGAGGGCAGAGGCAGGAGGACGTCCAGAGGTGAGAGGAGGATTCCCCGAGCCCCCACCTCCTGCATCCTCGGTCCTGCCTCTGCACACATGTCCCCACTCCTGTCCCAAAGCCCCTCTCTTGGCCACGCCCTCAGCTGGGCCTCCTCCCACCGGAACCCTGAGCACTCGGAGCTGGACCCGACGTGGAAATGTTCCTGGGGGCCCCGCAGTGACACGCGCCGTGTCCACGCCCCAGCTCACCACCTGGGGCCCCGCAACACAGGCGGAAGAGCCCTCCCCACAGGCCCTGCCTCACCCTCTCCTCCTGCCTCTCTGCCCCGGCCCAGGGCGAGCACCCGCCAGGAGCGGCTAGGGTCTGCTCTCAGACATCTCTCTCACTTGTGTGGAGGTGCGAGGGCCGTGGGCACTGGGAGGGCAGACAAGCCATCTGCTGCAGACTGAACAAGCCCCCCAAGGTCCTATGTGGAAGCCTGACCCCCGGTGTGACGGCGTCCGGACGTGCGGCCTTTGGCAGGTCACGAGGTCATGAGGCACAGCCCCCAAGACAGGATTGGCGCCTGGTAAAGGGGTCCCAGTGGGCCACTTCCCCCCTTCTGTGACGTGAGGACACAGGGAGAGGACGGCCCTCTCCAGACACCAAATCGTGGGCATCCAGCCTCCAGAGCGGTGAGAAAGCAGTGTCCACCGTCTACGTCCCATCTGCGGTGTCCTGTTAACAGCAGCCGGCCGGACGCGCAGACGGAGACACCACCTCCACTTGCAGACGAGACGACCGTGCATTCGGAAAACCACGGAGCCAGTGCACAGAAGGAGCGGTGGCAGACGGCGCCACACGGGCCAGCAGCCTCCCCCACCCTGACGATGAGCAGCCACGACAGCAAACGACAACGGGGGCGTGAAGGTTACGAGGTGGTGCTCTCAGTGGCAGCACGGCTCAGGGGATCACGGGCTCGGGGGCCAGAGCCCAGGCTGCCTCTGGGACAGCTCGGGACCATGTGCTGCCAGGCTGGCTCCTGGCAGTTCGACCAGCCCAGAACCGCCCTTGAGGGTGCCGAGGAGGGGACCCCAGGGCTCAGCCTGTGCCCCCGGGGCGGCACAGCCTCAGACACCGGCCCCAAGCACATCGGAATAGCAGACGCCCAGACGGCAGGGGGAAGGGCGCGGGGCCCTGGGGGGCGGCCATCTGCAAGGACAGGCTTCAGACATCGGGGCTCCGGGGGCACGCTGGAGGGGCCGCTGGGGAGGACGTGTGCTCACACGGAAGAGCAGAGGGCCGCCCGCCTTCTCGACGGGTGGCCGGGACCCTCCCCGCGTCCAGCGCTGTCGGCTGGAGGAGAGGCTGTGCTCCCCACGGACGGCCCTACAGCACTGTGCCAAGCAGACAGGACAGTGACCCCAGCCCTTCCCAGGGGCACCCCGGGATCAGATGGGCCACCAGGGCCCCGTTACCATCCGCGTCTACGGGGCCACAGACCCACCCGCCGTCATGTCTCGGCTGAGTGCACGGCTGTGACACCAGCAGACCCCACCAGTGATCCCCCTGATGTTGAGTAACAGCTCTTGCGGTTAAGGGGGAGCCCCGAGCCCCAGATTTGTGTCACACAGTCATGGGCACTGGGTGCCACGCTCCGTGGGGCGCATGTGGCTCTTGAACCGCTCCCCGGTCTCCTGGGCAGCGTCCAACCCGCCGGCAGTCTGCCCGTTCAGCTGCCACGTCCAGTGGCTGTGTCCTCACTTCCGGCGGTTGCGGGCTTCTTTCCGGTCTCTCAGCCTCTCGTCCTCTGCTCCCACTCTGCGTTTTGTCCTGTTTTCCCATTTTAAGTCCCCGCTGGTGTTCGGGGCAGGTCTGAAGGTCTCAGGCTCCCAAGCCGTGCTTCACGGCCGCTCCCGTGCACACAGACGTCCTGGGGCTGTGTGCCCGCTCGGTCCCTGGAGGCCGGGCCCACACCGTGTCCTTCCAGGAAGAACGTGCTTCTGCTCCCGGCACGCAGCACCATCTCTCCTCGGGGGCTCCCAGGGCTGCGGGCTTCCAGCAATCTCCGGCTTGCCTCCTTGGGCTGCCTTCCCTTCCAGCTCCCTCTCGCACCAGCTGGACAGCGGCCCCTCCATCGGGAGCCAGGCCCGTGGCCTTGAGAAGGCTCGTCCTGGGTGCCTAGGACCACAGCACCTGCCAGCACGACGGAGCGCCTGCCTCGCGGTGCGCGTCTGGGGAACGTTGGGGAGCAGACAGACGGACCCCCCGTCCCCCCCAACGCTCCATGCAGCCCCCACAGGCGCTCGGGGACGTCTTCTTCTAGCTCAGCCCTGCAGTGAGCTCGGCCTCGCTGGCACTCTGGGTGCCGCGTCCAGGGTCCGAACGAGGCGTGCTCCTGGCTTCCTCACGTGCCGTCGGCATGAGCACACGCCGTCCTCAGCCGCTGTGGGCAGAAGGCATTTATGGGGACACAGAGCCAGCGGCAGCGAGCCCCGTGGAGCAGCACACCCTGCGGAACCCCACCTTGGGGACGGGGTGGGGGCACGGGGCCACCTCCCTTGCGGGCCGGGCCGTGAAGGCCGGCCTGCTGCGGCAGCCCCTCGGGCACGCGGGCGCCCTCCGGAGACCCACTCGGAGCCCGGGTCCCCGGAGGTGAGGTCGTGACTCCAGGCGCAAACACAGGACAAGTCCCACCCGCGGCACCGGGGCCTCCTCCCCGTCCCTGGAATCCAAACCGCAAACCTCCTGCCCTTTCAGGGTAACGTACACCTTTCAGGGTAACGTTCTGAACCGAGCCAGCGGCTTTTCCCTCTAGTCGTACATCCTGCAAGTGATTTATTAGCCAGTGTGCTCCAAGCAAAGTGAAAAACCACTCGGGAACCAAGACGGTCAAGTTTCATCGGAGGAGTTTAATTCTCTATTTTTATAGATATCATTTATTAAATTAGAAGGCTGATAAGCAAAAATATATTTTACAAAGATAGATCTGGACTCTGCACCCCAACAGACACTCGAGAAAGCTCTGAGGATCGTTCCCGCCAGCACGCCGCACACGTGCCGCTGGAGGGGGTCTGTTCGCCGAAGGAGCCGCGGGAAGAACCCACGTGCACAGACAGCGCCGGGGCTGCCACCGGAGGAAACGCCACCGACCAGCTCGCGGAGGGCGGAGGCCCCGGGGCCCCGGGCACCGGCAGCCGCCCTGGCTCGTGGGAGTCCGTGGTGGCCACGCCGCGGCCGCTTCAGAGGAACCGTGCCGTCCCCCAGGAGGAGCGGGCCGCCACAGGCACGAGCCCACACGCAGGACGGCGGGGCGCGCAGGAGGAAAGGACAGCCTAGCACAGGCAGCCATGGCCGGCCGGGTGCAGGCTCTCTGGGACGCCACAAACACGGTGTCGGCAAGAAAAGGGGAGCAGAAGCGACAGGGTCAGGGTCCCTCTCCCGCCAGCCCAGGCCCTGTGAGCTAGCCTGGTGCCTGTCCCCGAGGGGAGCACGTCCCTGACACGCACAGACACCCCCACAGCTTTAAGGCAGAAGGCGGCACTGGGGCCCGGGGGGACCTGGGGTCCCGGATGCGTGTCCGTGAAGGTCGCCCCCAAGTGAGAGCCGCGGGCCTGCCCAACGCCTTCGCCCGTTTGGGGAGGAATCTGCGCGAGGACGCGGGCCCGAACCGTCCGATGTGGGAAGTCCTGCTTCGCGAGAAGGCAGGGCTCCCACGTCCTAGCCGGTGGTCGGGACTCAGTGGAGGCAAATCTTCATGGAGAACCCTCGCCTGGTGAGGCCGCCACGCCAGCCGGACACGCTCCTTCAGGCTTCTGTGCGCCGACCCCGGGCCACCGCGCACTCGCCGCTGGCGGCAGCATCCTCCAACTGACAGGAGGCCCCGCGTGCAGCGAAGGCTGGATGGAGTCCGGTCCTCAGGCTGAGCCTTCGCAGGGCCACACCGTTGGGGGCTGCGGGGCCCACGGCAACAAGACCGTCTGGAGGCAAGTGTGCGTGCATGCGCCTGGGCTAAGCAGTGCCCGAGACCCCTCCCACGTTGCAGATTTCCACAAGGTGTCCCCCACCCTGTCCCATCCTGTGGTCACAACGGGAGCCTCGGCCGCCACGCGGTCCACAGCGCCGCACGTGCACCCCTTGCCTCTAGGAAGCCTTAAACATTCATCGGTTTGCTGTTTTTTTTGTCCAAACTGAGCCCGCAGGACTGGTACACGTTACTTAAATCAACGTCAGTTGTAAGCCAACGGTTCCTGATACCCTTTAATAAACAAATACAAAGTACTGCCCCTTCTACTTTTCACCCTCGGTTTTACGTTCTGTTCCAAGAGCTGGTCAGGGAGCGGAGGGGCAGTCCCTCGGAAAAACAGCCCACAAAGTCGGCGTGAGACACAGCAGGAAAACGCTTAACGGGGTCCCCAGGGCAGCCCTGCTCCAGAGCCCACGGGTGGGGACAGGCGGGTGGACGGACATCAGTGCTGAACCTGCTGCTGGCCGGCAACACAGAGGTCAGCCTGCCCAGGGCGCTGGCGAGCGGCCGCGGACCACAGACAAGGAACAAGGGACGGACGTGAATTTGAAGCTTGACTCGTAAAAACCATCCCAATCGGCTGTCAATGTTCTATGTGCCTGAAATACGAGGTCTACCCCGACTGAGTAAAGTAACCGCATGCCACCGTCAAACCAGGAGGGCACGGGACGCTTTCTAAAGCGCCGGCAGAGTCAGGCTGCTCGCACGGAGCGCTCTCGGGACAGCGTGCGGAGCAGAAGCACACGGCACTTGAAGACACACGTCCCTAAGCGGCAGGGGGGAGAGCGGCAGGGGGGACAGGACACGGCCCACGTGCCCACTCTTCTCCTGACAAAGCGAGGGACAGGCCCGCCCACACCCGCACCCAAGAGGTGGTGGCACTCAGTGGCTGGGGACCAACGACCCGCATGCATCCCAAACGAGGGTGAGGACTGGGGCTACAGATGGCCGAGAAAAGGCTACACGGGGCTCCTTCACAGGAACGGGGAGGGGGGCGGGGCCGGCAGGTCGAGAGGGGCAGAGGCAGCGTGGCGGCCGGGGCCCTAGGACTCTTCGCCCATCTGGAGCAGGGAGTTGATGGCCGCGTCCCTGTCCCCTCTCTGGGCTTCCAGCACGGAGCGGATCACCTCCCGGTCCATGTTGGGGAACATGTCCTGGATGGCCTTCAGGTCCTCCTCGCTGCAGCGGGGCTGGGTGCTCACGGCCGCCGGGGGCAGGGCCACGGGCACCACGCCAGGGCCGCACACGGCGGGCACACCTGCAAGTGAGATGCGGTTGAGGGGCACCCACGATGGTACCGACGCCCACACCGAGCTCCGGCCCACGGCCCCACGCACGACTCCACCGCCCGCGGCCTTCCTCCCCAGCAGGTGCTCGCTACCCCAGAGCCGGGAGGCGCCGCTCGAGCTGCGGTCTCTTAAAGTCCCGGATCACACCACAGGGGCCCGCCTGCGGGACCTGAAGGCCACAAAGCAATTCTGCCAGGGAACGGCCGGCACAGGGGGTGGACGGCCCGCTGGTGACCACGGCGCGGGCCGTGCACCAGGCGGGTCCCTCTGCCGCCCACGAGCACGCTAGCGAAACCCGAGAGCCAGGCACGCACCCGCGAGCATTTCTTATCGCACGCCAAGCCGGGAGGAACCGCGGACCCAGCTCTCCAGTCCACTGTCTACAGGATGGATGGAAACACGGGCAGAACAGTGGCGGAGGATTTTCCAGACCAGGGGGCACCTTTCGCCGTCTCTTAGGAACTGGCGTCCTTCACGCCCTGGCTCCACGGCCACCGTGCCTCCCAGGTACTACTTTGGCTCAGAAAAACCCAGAAGCAGAGAGAACTTCTGAAAGGCTCTTTCTTAGCGCTCCCAGGATCAGCTCCCCCATGGGACCCCCACCCCACCCCTGCAGCTCATGGGTCTCTGCCTGCCGGGGGCGGGGGGGTAGCACCTATAGTTAGCCCCCTCCCGTGGGGCCCACAGCTCAAAGGTTCTGCCTGCCCTCCGGAAGCAGGGTCCGCAGACACACGCATCACGTACGTGCACACCCATGCACACGAACACCGCAGGTCACACGTGCGCACGCACACACTCGCACACCACACTTCACTCGTCACGCACATGCACACCCTCCTGATGAGGTCAGGGAAGTCTGTGTTCGCAGCAAAGGAGACGCTGCAGCACAAGCTTCACGCAAACAGGGGCAGCGGGTGCAAGTCCTTGTTTGCGGGAAATGCGACTGGGGCCGGTGGCGCCTCGGTCCGAGACGTCCAGGCAGGAATGACTTCCTCTCCTTGGTAACTTCCTGCAACTCCATGTCCCAAAGCTTATCGATGCACGTCAAAAGAGAAGTTCAAAGTCTCCAATTACACAGAAGTCTGGCCTTTCCCAAAATAAACATTTTAGGGCAAACTTGAGCACAAAGTTCTCATTTATACAATGAACTAAGAAACCAGAAAAAGGCCAGCGACACATCTGGTCTCCTGAGAAGGGAGACTTTCCGTTAACCGAACGTGTCCTGGTGCTGCTGGCCGTGTGGGTCCCCGCACGTCCCCCAGAAACACGTGTGAGGTCCCCACCCGGGCACACGTGGACAAGATGGCCGTCGGGAGCAGCGCCCGGAGAAAAGAGGTACAGGCACAGACCCCAGGGGGGCCCCGTGACCATGGAGGCAGAGGCAGCGAGGCAGCCACCGCCCGGGCCGCCTCAGCCCCAGAAGCTCGAGGGGACCACAAGGGTCCCACCCCAGCACCTCTGCTGCCGACTCCCGGGAGCACGGCCCGCCCATGCCTCGACTTTGTGCTTTGGCCTCCAGAAGGGCGAAAAGAGATTCCTGCTGCCTTAGGCTATCACTGTCTGTGGGACTCTGTTACGGCCGCCCCGGGCGCTCATACCTTCGCTGAGCCCCACAAGGTGCCTGTTCGTCCTCCAACCTCCAACGAGGGGCAGTTAAACCATAAGCTCACACAGAGCCTTTAACCGCCACAGGGAAGGGCGCCACTGAGACCCAAGGACAGAGGTCCTCACGCTGACCTCAACGCAAAGCAGGGCTCCCCGCGGCACGGTGCTCTGACCCGACTCCCCGCACTGTGCCATCTCAGGTAGAGGCCACAGTGACCCGGGGCTGCCCCGCCTCCCTTCTCTCAGGGAGGCATCGCCGTCCTGCCTGCCCACCTGCTGCCGCCTCTTCCGTTCTGCCTACTTTTGCGGCCATCTACCGCAGGGCTGGTGAAGTCCAGTCACCGTTGCAGCCAGGAGCGGGAGTCAGCCAACAGCTGACATTAAAGTTTGAAAATTCAAAGGCGTGAAAGCTACAATCCAATTGGATTTTGCCGTACAGCCACAGATTGCTACTTTTATAAAAGTGAATGAACACGACACAACGGGAACGTCAGGGCATACGGTTCACTCCGCCCACAGAGCGTGATCTTTCGTGCCGATAACGCATACGCTAACGTGTTTAGAAATTACGTTTCCATACCTCGTCAACTTCAACTTGCCAATGATCAAGGGAAAAAAATCCTATGTTCCACAGACGCATAAAAGATTCAAATGTAAGACCAGACCCTCGTGTTTGGAAGGGCCCCACGAGTCACATGCAGACAGGGCTCAGCCTCCACGCTGCACTACGAGAGCCCAGGGCAGGAGAAGTGGCACGCACCTGTGATGGGCACGTAGCCGACACCTTGCTGGTACACGGTGGGCATCAGGACCACAGGCTGAGGCGGCATCATCACGGCAGCCGGCAGCGCCTAGAACACACCAAGGACGATCACGGGGTCACAGAAGAACACAGCACACACTGAAACCTCCCGTGTGGCCCTGCCCACGTGGATGTCCCAACACTGCCCTGGCGGAAGGTCGGGGCGAGTGGTTCGGCTACAGGGGTTGTTTAGAGCCTCCGATGGAGATGCGATCGGAAGGGAACACGGTTCCGAGAAGCAAGTCAGTACTCTCTGCGTCAGCACCTGTAACATTTCCTGACTGCCTCTAAATCTTAACCGCTCAGCTATCGCGGTCACGATTCTGTGTTTACGTGAAAACTCTGTTAAAGTCGCGTAACGAGACGTTTGAGTAAAATCACACCGGTGTTGGGATTCGCTTTCAAACAGCCCAGGGATGAGCAGCAGGGGCGAAACTCTGCCGGGCTGGGAGACCACCCTCACAGCCCGACCACCCCTGTGCCGCCACACCTGCAGCGGACTTCCTTGAGGCAAAGTGAAAACAAGGACACTACCACTCCCTTGGGGGGACAAAGGCAGTGGCAAGAGCCCAGGGTCCCAGACCCCTCCGCCCCTGCTTCCCACCCCAAGAGCAGCGGGTTGACGATGGAGCCACACAAGCCAGGGGACCCGAGGGCCGGCAGCTTCTCCCTTAAACGCCGTGTGGCCCCGAGACCCTTCTCTGCCACGGGGCGAGTCTGCCCCCTGGCCACAGGCCACCGCACAACGCAGCTCCTCCTGCCGAAACACCCGATACCTGCTGGCAAAGGTCCCGTCCCTCGGGGACAAACAGCTCCACTGAGCTTAGCTGCCACTCAGCCTGCCCACACGGCCCACGCCCTCACCGTGTAGGACATGACCAGGTTGATCATGCCCTCCTTGTCGTCACCCTGCCGGCCACTCAGGCTGTACCACTCGTCCTCCACCTTGCCCTGCTTCAGGGACTCAGGAATGGTGACATGTGTCCAGGCGATGCGGTCGTCCATGGAGAAGGCTCGCTGAGGGAGACACGGGGAGACACAGGGGCCACCACTGCCCTGAGGCCCCGCCCTCACCCAACAGTCCCGCCCCACAGTGCCACCTCCTACCCGAGGCCCCACCCACAGCCTCACCCTGAAGCCCCGTCCCTGGGCCTGCCTCCTCCAAAGAGTTGTTCCTCTCCCCACCACCCCAGTATCTGGCCCCTGGCACTGTGCACACTTCAGCCCTGGTCCAGGCAGTGAGGGCACAGCCTGGGGGGGGTGGGGGGGCTGCCCCTCTCTCTGCCTTGTACAGGTCCCCACCAGGGGAAGAGAGGACCCCACAGGGCCCCGCCCTCATTCCTGTAAGGTCAGGAGAGCCGTGGTCAGTGTCTGGAGATGCGTGGTCTCGTCTCTGCCCGCTCTCCCTGGATCCCTTGCAAGTCCAAAGCCCAGCGGGCATGGACGGGGGAAAGGAGGCACTCTCCCTGCTAACCATGCCCTCTGTTCTTCCCCTCCTATTGCTAAGCAAAGGGAGACATGGGGTAGGAAGAAGGAACCTGGAAGGAAAAAGAGCCGAGGGCACCACACTGGCGGGGGGAGGGGTCCACCTCTCAGCCCTGCTGCTGCCCAACTCCCTGTGACCTCTCATCCTACCGACCAGAGCCCCCGGAGCTCCCGGGCCGGGCCGTGGAAGGCTGGGCTGTCCCACACAGGGGCCCAGAGGACCGGGCTCAGGAAGAGCCCCACTGCATCTGATCCCCCTCAGGAACACCGGGGGGCTGGCAACTTGCCCAAGAACCCCACTCCCACCCAGCATGGGGTCTGACACACTTTACATCCCACCTGGTCATGAAGGCCAGCCTCCACGAGCCTCGGGTTTGGGGACGAGTTTGGCACTTGGGGAAGGGGAGACACGTCAACACCGTCTCCACAGAGTGCCTGGTGTCCCTGTCCCTGGTGATGCTGCTTCTGAATGTAGCTGCATGGGACGTATACTCTCCCCCGCCTCCGAGGACACCCGGGACACCCGTCACAAAGCCATGACGTGCCCTGTGTCGGGGCACACCTGCAGCTCCTGGGCAGCCTCAGTGGCGGGAAGGCAGGGCACCCGTGGCTCTGGCATCGCCGTGCGCGGCCTGCACCTGCCGGGCCCGTGAAGGCGGCAGAACCTCTCACCTCGTCAAAGATCTCCAGGTAGAAGGAGTCCACGCCGGGGGGCACCGTGCACTGGATGACTTTATTCCAGCGAGGGTTCTTGGCGCCATTGTGGGCGGTGGGCGTCTCGTACACTGCATAGCCCAGGCGCAGTCGGCAGTATGGGTCCATGCGGGTCATGCCGTAATTCTTCGCCAGCTTGGCCTGAAACACGACCAACGTTACTAAACAAGCAGCCGCCACCCGAGCGAGAGCTGCACATCCACCTCAGCCTTCCACCCCCCAACTCCTCACGTCCGGCATTTTGCCGGGAGCAGGACGTGGCTGCAATCGTGCCCGTGGGCGACGGGTGCAGCAGGCCACCGGTCAAGTGAAGGGAGCCGCTGGGCCACGCAAGGCAGCTCCTCCGACGTCCCCTCTGAAGAGGCTGATCAGAGCCAAGAGCCACCCTAGAGCCACGGCCCGGCTTCACTTTCTGTCCCCTGTCCACTGCTGCGGGTCGTGAACCCCGAGGAGCCCAGCCTTCGGCCAGACAGGCTGCATTTGCAGGGAAGAGAAAGCGTGGACGCGGATGAAGGCGGAAGGCTCCGGGGGCCCAGGCGGTCGGTCGGCAAACGCTCATTCCAAGTGGGTCCGACTGGACCGTAATGCCTCCACACAGAACCCCACAAGGGCACATGAGGGAACAGCCCTGGCGGGGGCTGGGCAAAGACCAGGGGAGGAAGGGTGACCACACAGGTAGCGGGAAGCCACGGGCCACGCCGCGAGGCCCAGCGGGCAAAGTGGGAGCCCAAGCCACGAGGGTCTGGGAGGACCGTGTGGAGGGTGCGGACTGGCGGCGCGTGTGCACCTGAGGTGACCCCATCGGCCCTGGGGGCGTGGCCAGAGTTAGTATCTGGGACGCGTGGTCACCATAAAACCCACGGAACTCGCGAGGCCCGACCGTGGCTCTGTCTGCTGTATGTGTGCGTCTCCTCAAAACTGCGTGCAGTGACCTCCCTTGCTTCGCGGTTTTACAGGAGGTCGTGCTGACCAAACCACTTTAGATCCTGACAGCGCATTTGGCTTTCCTTGGGATCCGTTCAGCAGCCAGGGCCGGCCTGGAGGGGCTGCCAGCCCACCCTCACGCCCTCACCTTCCTGGCAGCCGCGAGGCCGTCCACACACAGGAGCCCGTGCCCGTGCCCGGCCCGGAGCACAAGCCCGTGAAGCTGTTACTGACTATTCCTGCTCCTTCTGGTAGAACCTGGCAATTGTCGCTACTTTTCACGTCTATCGCTTCACCAGCTATGTTCCAGGAGCACGCCTCAGCAAAGCACGCGTCCACGCAGAGAGTGTGGCATGGCAGCCGGGGCCGGCGCTCCCCACGCGAGACACCCACCTGCACCACGGTGACGCTGAGGCGGCCCACGGCACCCACCGCGCCTCCGTACTGCAGCTGCCGGGCTGCCTGCGCGTCCAGCTGCACCTGCTGCTGCGCGGCCGTGGGCGTGATCCGGAGGAAGTCCTGCGGGAGCTCGCCGACGTACACCTTCGGAGAGAGCGCACGCGCGTTAGCGGGGTGGGAGCTCAGCCTCTTAGTCTACGCAGTGAGGGGCCCGTGGGTGGAGGGTCTGCAGCCCAAGCGCCCCGAACCACCGCACTGCCCGCGCCCACGGCGGCTGCTCTCTGGCCAGGAGCCCTGTCACTCGGGACAAAGGGGTCGCACGCCGGCCTCCCTGGGGGCGCGCCACCTGCTCTGGCCACTAACCACGGACTCTCCTGCTCACACCGGCTCCCTGGACAGTCTCAGGCCACGTCCAGGTGTCACACGCCCTCTGCCTGCGTGTCTGTGATCTGCTTTGCCTGCTGCCACCAGGGCGAGCTGGGCCCGTAGGCCACAACGTGCTCGTTCAAACACGGAGCGAGACGAAATTGGAAGCTGGGTTTCTAGCCACAAGGAAAACCCTCGCCTGCAACAGTTCAAGCTCAGCACCGCCCCAGAAGACAGAAGGAAGAGACAAACAAGAGCCCCAGAGACCTCACCCCTCTGCCTCTTGCTGAACCCTATGTCCAAGAGGTGGCCTGGCCTCCCGAGAAGGGCCCGGCTCCCAGATGGGGCGGGGACGCGCCGGGAGGGGGGCTGCGCGGTGGCCCGAAGGTTCCCAGAAGCCAGTTGTCCGTGAAGGGGCAGCGGCTGAAGCGGGAGTCGGTAGCGACATATGGCGGCGCTGGCCCTGGACGAGGCTCTCCCGGCACACACGAGCGGAGGGGGCGGCTGTGTCCCGGGGCCAGCATAGCAAGGACCCACTGGGTGTTCACCACCCCGAGCAGCCTCACACCGCCGTCTCCCTGGGTTCAGGGTCTGGAATGCCCAGATGAACTACTGGCACAGCCCCTGGGGCCACAGACCCCCTCAGAAGGGAGCAGGGCCTGTCCTCGAAACGGGGGCCGGTGCTGCCTGTGGTGGTCCGGGGTCCTCCTGAGCCGCCCCACGGGGACACCACACGGGACTCTGGACAAGAGCCTCCAAGCAGCATTATTTTCAAGAAATGCCAAGGGAAACCCCCGTGTGTCAGTGAGTTATGGCAGACGGCATTTACTGACGCCAGCCACTAGGGACCACTGCAGCCGTCCGGGTGCTGGATATCCTAAGGCCTCAACTGCCGGAGTTCTGGACTTCCGGATGGACCAGGCATCCAGCAGAATTCCAGAAAGCTCCACACTCACTGAGCTCACAAGCACCACTGGGGAAGCATTTCTCCCCAAGTGCCTTTTGCTGTTTCATTTCAAAAGTCCCCAGAAAGGTCTAGGTTCCTGTCGGTGTCCCCATCTCAGGCCTGGAGACCACCCAAACCAGGCCCGGAAACCAATGGAAACCAACTCAGGACCCCGGGCCCAGGGACTCCCCCCGGCCACTTCCCCCTTGGCAGCAGTCAGCTGGGTGCCCCGGCAGCTTTTCTCTGCCAAGAGCACACCTCTCCTGGCTGCACCCCACGCCAGGCCCTCCCACGCTGGGACGTGCAGGAGTGATCTCGGCACCTGGCGGGGGCAGCATCTCATTCGTTCTCATTCTCTGTGTCTGGACCGGGCAGCCTGGAGGGGCCCTGAGTACTCATTACAGACTGAAGGGAAGGCAGCAGCGCCCGGGAGGCCCAGCGTTGCCAGGTGAGGAGAGCGCTGCCTCCCAGGGGGCCTCCCGGCTCACCCGGAGGCCCAGGGCTCGCCTCGCAAAGGAGGGCGCACGCCCTCCCGGAGGGCCGAGATGCTGTGGCCGGCTTCACGGCTGTGAGACCGATGTCAGTTGCCAGTTGCTGTGGGCAGACGGGAGCCATGTCCCCAGCCGGAGCTCTACCCAGCTGACACCGGGCCGGATGCTGCCTTGCCGACCGTCCATGGGCCTCGCAGCCTCCGCCCGCAGGGTCTGTGGCCGGTGCCTGCACCCACGGCTGGCAGACAGACTCACGCACGCAGACCACATTCTCGTTTGGTCTGAGAGTAACTGCTCACCCCATGCCACATACCGCAGCTCGGAGGACCCAGCAGGGTGGGCTGTGGACCACTCACGCATACGCAGGGATGGTGGTGACAGCGTGCTGCTCAGGCATGGGGATCGTATGTCTATCTCCTTCGTCCCATCATCAGTACAGGACTTCCAGAACTCATCTGGGCTTAAGGAGAACACTCTGCTTTTTAATTGGGGGTGGGGGAGGATAAAATTGTATCAAAGGCCAAAGACATAGTATTCTTTTCCAAGAAGGTTTCAACGATAAAACTATAAATGTGAGACAAGGATTTTTATCACATGAATTAATAGCACAAACAAAACACGGGAAGGGAGAGAAGTGGACCCCATGAGCACTGACAGGCTGGGGGACACCAGGTTCCTGAGAAGCCCGGAGGACATCGTGTCCCGTGGTCTTCTCCCACCCGAGGGACGCATTACAGAATCCCCGAGCGGCAGGCCTTAGGCTGTCAGTCCCCAGAACAAGCAAAGTCTGAGACGGCCCTGGAGCGCAGGCCACGGAGGACCTATGGCAGCTGGATGCCACGCGGGGCCCTAGCCGGAACCTGAGCCCAGGAGGGACGGGGGGAGAAACGTGGGGTGTCCAAATCAAACCTGCAGTGGCAGTCACGTACCAAAGCCAAAGCCAGGTCTCTGGCTGTGACCAGTGGACCTTGGTGACACGAGGTGCAGATATACCGTCTATGAGAGCACACTACAGCTCTCCGCACCGTCTGCAACTGATCCATAACTCTAAAATTTCAGGTTTATTAGAAAAAATTCCAATTTAACTTAACAAGGAAGAAAGAGGAAGGACACCGTGCTTCACTTCCTACAAAGTAAAAATCTTACAAAATCTTGGTCATGCACCTGCTGCCCAGGAACTACCAGACAGGCTTGCCCACTGTCGCAGCCCAAGTTCGTCCGAGCGAGCAGGTTCCACCACCTTAACCAGTCCCTGCTCATGACAAAATGGTGACGCGTCAGGCGTCCCACGCACGTCCAGGCGCCGACATGAACCCTCCTGCCCCAGTGACAGTCTGCAAAGGCCACGGTAACACCTGTATTACTGACACGTATTAAATTTTCAGGACCGATTTTTGCCACATTGTGATGGAGGAAGGGTCACGTAAAAACACATGCTTTATCCTGGCTCCCAGCCTGGAGGGAAAAGAGAACCATCACTCCTGCTACAACGTAAATAACAGATCACATCTGAAAACGTCACCTGGCTCACATTTACAGGCTGAGCACATGGAGTCCCGACCCAGGCCTGGGGCAGGCGGTCTCTCAAGGAGCGCTCCAAAACCACTTCTGCCTGCTGCCCGTCAAGTCTAGGGCTGCAGACACACCGTCTAGGGCTCCTGCCCCGTGCGCCCACTCGTGCTCTACGTACAAACAGGACTCTTCAGTTAATGCGGGGCTAAGAACGACTCAAGTTTTTATGTTAAAAGTTAGGTTAAAAACTGAAAAGCCATTGACACTTCACTTGGTATCCGTTTTTGCTGAGCAATCTTTAATGTAACTTATTTACTCACGTCAAATTACGCATACTCGTTAGCTATTCATGCAAATGTAGTACCGACATACCCAAGAATTTAAAAATTCACTCAACTGTTACTTTTCCAGTGAAGGTAAAACATCTGGAAATTTTTTTTTTAATTTTTTTTTTTAACGTTTATTTATTTTTGAGACAGAGAGAGACAGAGCATGAACAGGGGAGGAGCAGAGAAAGAGGGAGACACAGAATCCGAAAGAGGCTCCAGGCTCTGAGCCGTCAGCACAGAGCCCGACGCGGGGCTTGAACTCACAGACCGCGAGATCGTGACCTGAGCCGAAGTCGGCCGCTTAACCGACTGAGCCACCCAGGCGCCCCAAAACATCTGGAAAATTTTTAATGAACTTTTAACTTTCGCGTGGTGTGGGAAAGTACTTCTTAATCCACTGCTGGATGTTCGTTTCGGCGCCTCGGCTCGGTGGCAGGACAGAGAGATCCTGTGGCACGAAAA
This sequence comes from Felis catus, assembly GCF_018350175.1. Classification (NCBI taxonomy): domain Eukaryota; kingdom Metazoa; phylum Chordata; class Mammalia; order Carnivora; family Felidae; genus Felis; species Felis catus. Next base: position 114,414,006 of record NC_058377.1, on the reverse strand, counting down.
CTAACATGAGAGCAGCTGCCACGAGGCACAGCGCCTGCGTCCCCCACCGAGTCCAGGGCAACACGACGCCCAACAAAACCGTGGCGACATGCCGTCAGCCACGTTGAGGCCTTGGGTTCCTTCCGCACCCTCCGGGGGCTGGCATCCGCCGTGAGGACGCACTCAGGCCTCCGGACCCCACACCATGACCCAGAGGGGACCCCACACAAAGGCCCCCGTGGTCCCTGGCTCATCCCACGGCTCTCGTTCCACATCACTCACGACCGGGACTGAGGCCGAAGGGGATGGAGGAATGTGACCGCACAGAAACAGAAGCCCCTGTGGCCAAGAACCGCAGGGGTGCCAAGGGCCTGGCAGCAAAGTCAGGCGCTCACGGGACAAGGACCCCCAACCTCGGGACGGCGTCTGGTGGGCCAGGGGCCCTGGAGCCTCCCCGCGGTCCCAGGGGCCTGTCCTGCTGCGGCCTATCACACCCTGTGGCCTGTCCCCCCAAGTGACCGCATGCGGGGTGGCTCTGAGCCCCAGCCTGGCCGCTGACTGAGTCCCCACTGCAGGGGGCCGAGGCGCTGGCCCCAACGTCCCAAGGGAGGGAGCCTGGGCAGCGAGGAGCCAGGCCTGCCATGTCTCTCACTGAGCCCCTCCTGGCATCCAACTGCAGAGTGTGACTCGGGTGGGCCGGTTGGACGAGGATGGCGGTGTGTGGGTGGCACAGAGGCAGAGAAGCAGAGTCTGTCTGCTCTGAAGGCAGAGAGGCAGGGCTTCCTAAGGGGACAGAGGGGAGGCGAGGTCATCCAAATGTTCCAGCCTGAGTGCTGTGCAGGGTGGAACCACTTCCATACAGGACAGGTTGGGGCGGGGGGGGGATGCAGGGGAAGGTGTGAGGGAAGCAGGGGCTGCCTGGCGCTGTCTGGAACCTTCTGGGGAGAAGGCAAGGAGCGGCAGGACACACAGATGTGGAGTTCAGGAAGGAGACCTAGGAGGAGGGAGGAGGCAGGCAGCCACTATGGTGTTGGGGACCCGAAGCCAGGGTCCCCAAGTGAGCGAGGACCCGCAGAAAAGGGGGAGGGGCGCCTGGGGGGCTCAGCGGGTTGGGCATCCAACTCTTGATTTCAGCTCAGTCATGATCTCGTGGTTCACAGGTTCGAGCCCCGCGTTGGGCTCTGGGTAGACAGCGTGGAACCTGCTTGGAATTCTCTCTCTCTGCCCCTTCCCTTCCCCCTCTCTCAAAATAAACAAATAAACCTTTAAAAACAATTTAAAAAAAGAAAAGAGAAGGAGCTGGTGCAAGGACAGTCCAGGTAGAGACAGTGGCCTCAGAGCAGGGAGAGGCTGCTGTCCGCTGGCTCATGGGTGACGACCGTGCCCAGAGTGCCTGAGAACTCAGCCGGGGGAGCCTCTGAACCCTGAGTGCACCGCTGCTGTGCCCCTGTTCAGAACGCCCTCCGCCCACGGCCTCCCAAAGCTCAGGCGGCCTCCAGGGGCCTCCTGCCCTCAGCTCACGCAGCGGCCCTCCCAGGGTCCATAGCCCTGCACCAGCAGCCCCTCGGCCCCCACGGCGTCGGGGCAGAGTGGTGGGAGGTGTGGGGGACGGTAAATGGTGCCCACAAAAGGGCACAGACGGCTGTGGGGAAGTGCAGGGTTCCTCGAGAAGCGGAAATGAAGTTGCAGGAACCTAGCAGCTCACTCGTTCAGGTGCTTCCTGCGGGTTGGGCCCGGGCCAGGCTGCATTCATGCCACAGTCCGTCCTTGTGCGAGTCGGGTGACCAGGTGCAGAGACGCCAGACAACTGGCCCACAGTCAGAGCTCAGTGTCGCTCAGCGAACCGGACTGAGACCTCGGGGCCCACAGTGCTGACCCAGGACAGGGTTGGGGGATGGGGGGAGGGGGGGGACGGCCGATGCCAGGGGAAGGACGGCGCTTGCGGACCTGGACGACAGTCAGGCCAGAGCCCTGCACAGGCAAGAAGAGGGGCGGCGGGTGGTATTTCAAAACCAAACCCGGGACAGCTAGCCTCCAGCGGAAATTCTCAAAGCAAAACAAAGTGGCCCGGAGGTCTGAGGAACAGGAAGAGGAAACAGCGACGGCATATGTAACAAAATTGCACCCCCGTTGGGAAGACGTCCCTCAGGGTTACGTCCTGATCAGGAGGCGGGTAAATATAACTGACTTCAGACCCCGGTATGTCTGCATGTTAAAGCTTCTACGATAACCATGAAGAGGGCAGAAAAGAAGAAAAAACTGAATTTCAAAACCTGTATTTAATCAACCCAAAAGAAGGAGAAAAAAAGAAAAAATGGACAAACATACGTGCAAAGGAAAACATCTGAAAAGAACATGTGTATAACTATATAAAATTACTTAACATGTTTCACTTAAAAAACAAAGACACTTCTTAGATTTGACTTTAAAAATCTACATACTGTTAACGATAAACCAATCTTAAATATAAATGTGCAGAAAGATATCAAGTCAAAGAATGGGAAAAAAAACAAAAAACCCTAAGGCAAACATTCCCACGCTAACATCAGACAAAATAAGAAAGGTTCTGTGCAGCCAGCAAGGTCACCGCACCCCAACAAGGTGTGACCTACAGAAAGGTCCAGAATTCCGACCCTGGATGCAGCAGCCTCGGGCCAGAGCAGAGAGAAACGGGCTGCCCACCAGCCATAGGACCTGGGCCAGCAGGGAGGGGCTGGCAGGGCAGGTGGGTCCACTGGAGCAGAAGAAGGCGTGCCACGGCAGACAGTGTGAGCAGGAGGCCCGTGGGCTCGCCATGGTGCCCAGAAAAGAAACGCCAAACACGAGCCTGAAGAGAAAACCACTCTTCCCTGAGAATCCCGGAAGTTCCCGAGCAAGAACGGAGCCTGATCCAGCCTTTGCTGTACAACTGTGTTTCAGGACACACAGTCCCAGTTAATCACCACAGAACACGGGACAAAATACAAACACCACCCTCTGCCATCCCTGATGAAGTCACTGGTTCAGCAACAATTATCAGTATCTGCACACTGCTATCTACATTTGCGACTTCTTTGCATTTACTTAATTACATGTTCGTTTGTTTACATTTATGTGCAAGTGAGAACGTTCTTACCACGTTATCTTTCAAAAACAATCGTTGTCAATGAGGCTGATGAGGACCTGCAGGGCCTCAGGTCACTGGAACACCACCTAGCAGACCACCTTGGCTCAGGAGGGACGGGGGTATTCAAGGGGAGGGCAGTGGGCTCAGCCCAAACCTGCTGACTGATCAGCCCCTCTAGAAGGATGACCAGGGGTCATGCTCAGCCAGGGCCCCATCAGCCTGAACTCCGTGGGGGCCACCCACACATCTGTGAGGGAGCCCAAAAAAGCTGATGCTGCCTCTGACTGAGCCTTGATCCCCATCCCCATGAGCTGATGGCACCACCGAGTGAACTCCCCTGAGTTCTAACAAGGCAGGGGGCCCATCAGGTGCCTCTCAAGAGTCTGTGCACTGGACAGAAACCCTGGAAAGAAAAAGGTTGTCGTTACAGGAATACCAGCACTGTTACCAGTGGGGCAAACAGCATGGGTCAGGGGCATCGCTCAGCTGAGGCTCCGGGAAGAAACCAGCCTGGACAGACAAATGCCAAAGACCCCTCTCAGCCCCACTGAAGGGACAAGGCAGAGCAGGGGCAACCCGGAGGAGCTAACCCTGTCCTGTCCTGGCCCCGCCCCGCCCCTCAGGCTTCCCTGAGCAAGGACACAGGAACCCCACGCCCCAGGCAGGCTACCCTGGGGGGGGGGGGGGGGGACTCTGCAGGAGGCGGTGGTCCCGGTGGTTGGACTTCAGAGTATGCCCCAGTGAGTCCAGGCTCTGGGTCCCCTGGAGTGCTGGTGCAGCAGGCTGGGATGGGGCCCGCCGGCATAGGGCTAACATTCAGGACCCAGCACCCCAGCACTGACAAATGCTCGCTTCGCCACCACCAGCTGGGACGGCAGCTGCCTTCTGTTCACGGCCCGGCACCCGTGTTTGTCCTGTTCCTCCACAGGGAGTGGGGCTCGATCAAGTCCGTGCGCCCTGGCTAGAGGAGAGCCACCAGACCCTTAACAACTGCCACCGCCCGCCGGTGAGCCCGGAGGGGAGCGGCGGGCTGCGTGCCAGGCACCAGCTGTGAGAGCAGGTTTACACTGTAGCGACCGGATGAAGTCCAAGCACCAAACCCATTCGCTGCCCGTGGGTCTTTTGTCTGGAAAAGCACCCTGGCCGTGCCCGCTGCCCTCAGTGCCGCAGGCGCCCACCCTCTCTCCCTCCGGGCCTGCCTGCTCCCCAGCCCCAGCCCCACAACGCCAGCTCCTCCCTCAGGTGTCAGGGCTTGTGGCACCTCCCACAAGAACCCTACCCACCCCAACCCCGACAGCGACAGGCCACCTGGAGTTAAGACACACAGCTCTGAGTGCGTGGCTCGTCTGCGTGCTTATGACCCGTTTGTTTCCCGTGCTGCGCTGGAAGAACCTGACGGCGGGCATACCTGGCCGCCCCAAACATCACGAGCAACGTCACGGCTCAGTACGTCACTGGCACTCAAGACCCCAGCCCCTGCTGACACCTCCCTGGAGCCCCCCAGCAGCTCTGGCCCACACGTAACATTACTGCACGTGGACAAGCCGTGTGCTGCACACCCACACGCGGATGCAGGCCACACAAGTGTCACACATGCCAGGAGACAGCGCACATCGAGGAAGTCAGACCAGGAACCCTGGGAGGACACAGACCCCATACGTGTGAGCGCTGACACTCCTACTCGCTCGCTATGGGGTGATGGGGCTTCCGCTGTGTGCTGTCACCGCGCTGAATGTCCCCTCGGTACCGGGACGCGCTCACCTTCCCTGACTGCTCCCTGCACACAGGACACCGAGCCCAGCTTTGTATGTGTTTACACTCAGTCTCGTGCCACCAGTGAAGTTCCGCACAAGTTCCCAGGAGGGAAAGGAGCTCCCGGGAGGCTGGGGACACGTGACAGGCCAGGAGCCCACTGCTCCTGGGAGGAGGATGTGGGAAGAGAGGCAAGCTGCTGATTTGGTCCCTTGCTTCTCGGATCACCCAGTTGCATAAAATGGGAACCTGCTGGCAGTGAGCCCGCCCGCGGTAAGTCACTGAAGACGGAAAGATGGACACACTGCGAGGAGGGGCCCAGAACTCCCTCACAGGCTCTGGACGCTTCCACACTCAGGTCTGATAAGCGTCTCGACCTCCAGTGGGCTTCTAACAAAACCTGGTTTTCCTTTCAAGCTCGGGAACAACGTTCTGAGAAGATTCTCCTCTAGTGTGCACAAACAGGATTCATCCACGTCCCCTCTGAACCACGAGAAGCCCTGCTACCTGGGAGCCTACACGCAGGAGCTGACTTAACTGAAAGCACATGAAGGTATCCCATCAGAGGAACCTTTTTCCTACTCAAAAGGGCCAAAACAGTCCTCTACTGTCCGTGTTGAGCTGCTGTTGATAAAAACCTCCCCGTTTGTGACAACCTGTCAGTCTGAATGAGCTGCTGGGAAACCGCCTCACCCTGGAGCCATCCTGAGCCAGTCTATACTTGCTCTCCTGCAACAGCCCAATGAGCTTTGGGGACCAGACAGGAGCCCTCAGAACGAGAACTGGGAAGGTCCCTCCCAGGTCCTCGGTTCCCACCCTCTCATTTGCAAAACAAAGAAAAAATAAACAACCACAGGGTTCGAGAAGTGGCCTCTGACCCAGGAAGCGGCGTGTGAACCTCACACTGCCTGGGAGAAGCGCAGGGACCATCTGGGGTTCAGGGTCCTCCTCTACAGAGAGACAGTCTGGAGGAGCCTCCTTCATGTGAGGACCATCCGGGGTGCGAGGGACCTCCTCTACCCGGGGTGCGGGGTGGCACCCACCGGGGTGCGGGGGGCCTTCTCCGTCAGGGGGACCCAGCCGGGTGCAGGCGGCCTCCCCCGTCCAGGGAACCCACCGAGAGTGCGGGGCGGGGGGCCTGCTCCGCCCGGGGTGCGGGGCCTCCCCCGTTCCGGGCCGGCCCCGCCGCGCTGCCGCCCCGCCCGGAGCCCGTCGTCGGGCCCTCCCAGAGGCTCCGGAGACTGCCGCTCCCCGCTCCCCGTCCCCCGCCCGGACCCTCACCGGCCCGCGCTGCGTGCTGACGGTGGTCGCCATGGTGCTACGCGGCCTCCGCCTCGCCCACCGGGAGCGGACGCGCCCGCAACCCTCGGCGCCGGAGTCTGCGACGCCGACTGCTGTCCCAGCGAGGCCGCCGCAGCCGCCGCCGCCTCGGTCAGCTGACGGCCGGCCCCGCCCCCGCACCGCCCACTGCGCAGGCGCCGAGTCCGCCCCACCCCTTCCGGCGCCGCACGCACGCACGCACGCACGCGCGCTCCCGGCAGGCGCCTGCGTAGCTGATCTCTCCGGGCCGCAGCCCCGCGAAATGGCTCCCGAGCTGGCCGTGTGCGCATGCACGCCGGCCGGTCGCGCCGATCACGTGGCTGGCGGAGGCCTCGCAGGGCGCGCGGCTCTGCTGCAGTGGAGCGGAGGGGCAGCCAGGGGCTGGGGCGGGTGACTTCAGGATTCTCCACCTCGGAGCCTCCGAGCGGAGCGGAGGCAAAGCGACCGGGTAGCCCTGCAGCTGCCCCAAATTCTCGGGGCGGGGGAGCCCTTACACGCAGATGTGTCGGCGCGACGGGGGCGAGGGAGCTGCTGGGGCGCGGCCGGTCTCGGAGATCCAGTTGCGGTGCCCGCTGTCGCGCGAGGGCCGGTGCACCGGCCACTCGCTACCACCGGGCGCGGCGAGGCTGCGGCCGCCGTAGTCGTGTGCGACCGCACGCACGCCCTCAGGGCCAGGACGGCTTCCCAGCCCCCTCCCGTGCTTTCCCCGCGTCGGCTTCTGGGATCACCTGCGGCGCTCTAGCCTCCCCTGGCCTTCTCTCCGTCCAGACCAGAAGTCGGAACACAGAATTACCTCTGCCCCCTGGCAGCGTCAGAACCAGAGCAGAAACCCGCTTCCTCACACCTTGTGCATCATTACCTGCAGAAACCCAGTCCTTCGTGATGTTCTCCTTAGTTGCAACCGGTAATCACTCCAACTTGGTACACTTGACCTGGACCGTCCTTTCCCGCTGTGCACACTCACCAGGGCTGTCACAAGTGGCTGACCCACTCACTACATAGTCTGTGCAGTCACCATATATGCCACACCAACTGGGAGTCTTCCGCCGCCGGACTACCCATATATGTACCCTCCACTTGGACTACGTCCCATGGCACCACTGGTGACAATTTGAGGAATTGGGATGCCAGTGCATGACACACATCCCCAGCGCTCAAGTTCCCCTTGGCAGGGATTTTATCCATGTGCTCATCAAATAGATGAGCAACTCAATCCTAGAATCCCATTTTGAGAGTGTTTTCTGGGGCCACTTCTGGTAGCAATTACTGTATCAGTCAGGGTCCCAGCAAGAAACAGATGGCATGCTCAGAAAGATAATTGGAGGGATTTTAATAAATGAACTAGTTACAAAAGAGAGGCAGAGTTAAGTGAAGGAGTGAGTCATGGTGAGGGAGCCCTAAGCAGGGAAAGAGGCTTCCTTGGCAGAAGGTGTGGCTTTTGCACAGGAATGAAGTCCTCTGAACCCCAGGCCTGGGGGAGGGGTCTGGGGAAATAAATACTCTGATCTCTTCACTTCCCCCCACACTCATCTCCTGGTGCCCCCATTAACCCAACCGGTGGAGGTCAACTTCCTGCAGCACAAAAAAAAATCAGAGAAAGGTGGAGACTGTCCTACACGTGCATCTAAATATCAGCACTAACCAGAGGATGGAGTTTTGTCAAGTAGAAAAGACTTAGAAATAAAACCTTTTAAAGATTGTTAAACACAAATTATAAAACTTTATTGAAAGATATTAAAGAATACCTGAATAGGTTAAGAACTATATACCACATTCATGGATAGGAGTGCTCAGTACCAGAAATCTGTCAATTCTCCCTCAAATTGCCCTACAAAAGAAATTCTCATTAAAATCCCAAAAGAGTGTTTTCAAAAGAAATGTAACAAGCTGATTCTAAAATGTGTATGGAAGAACAAAAGCTGAATAATAGCCAGAACATTCTAGAAGAAGGAAGAAAAGGAGGAAGAGATGGAAAGGAACTGTCCTATGAGATGTCAAAATGTATTGTAAAACTAGCAATTGAGGTTTTGATGTTGATACGGAGATAGACAGATTCATTGATGGAACAGAATATGGAAATGATTTACAAGCGTGCTGTCCTGGCTGAATAGTTGGGAAAGGAAACTTTTTTCAATAAATTTATTAAAACAATTGGCTGTACTTGGGAAACATTTAAATTGGACCCCTATCTAGGGCGCCTGGGTGGCGCAGTCGGTTAAGCGTCCGACTTCAGCCAGGTCACGATCTCGCGGTCCGTGAGTTCAAGCCCCGCGTCAGGCTCTGGGCTGATGGCTCAGAGCCTGGAGCCTGTTTCCGATTCTGTGTCTCCCTCTCTCTCTGCCCCTCCCCCGTTCATGCTTTGTCTCTCTCTGTCCCAAAAATAAATAAACGTTGAAAAAAAATAAATTGGACCCCTATCTCATGCCAAACAAAAAAGCAATTCCTGGCTTTGATGGAATTGATCCAATAGACACCAGAGGAATCCAACATCTTTGTCATGTTTGCAAAGGAAAAGTCAGGACAAGCCATCACCTCGGCTCTGATCCGTCTAGGGAAATTTGAGCAAGAGTGGAGGAGTTGGGAGGTGGTGTGGACAGTGAGAGGGGGGCTACTTAGGAAATCAAACATGAGACCAAGGTGGTCAGCAGGCCAAGCAAGCTGACAATCAGGATACGGACTAGATGTCCTTGAGAAGGGCACAGGGTGCTGGTGGGTGGAAATGAGAGTGAGGTGGGAAAGGGGGTTTTCAAACCTGGAGTGGGGCTTTAGGTGGAATTAATGAGCCGCCGTCATGGGGCTTTAGTGAGTGGAGCAGGGGCCACAGAACTGGGCAGAGAACGTGCCTGGTGCAGGGGAAGCAAAGGCAGACTATTCCTGGGCTAAGTGTAGGTGGTACAGGGAACTCTAATTTAAACACTGGTTCCTTTGACTGATTGCTTGCGGTGTCTCAGAGATCCAGTGCTGACATTCTGAGCCCTGCCGCTGTGTCCCCTGAGTAGTGTCACTGCCTGTGACTGTGGGACCCAAGAAATTTAACAAAAATCCCCTACCCCTGGACAAGCAGAGCAAGACTAACTCCATTTTGTGCTACACCCACCATCTCATGTATAACCCCACTATGACCTAAGACACTCCCCCACCCTAGTCGAGCCGCTGAGCACCCCCTTACTGGAAACCGGCTCATTTAGGAATGCGGAACCCCTAACCGCCAAAAAATGTAAACCCTGCCTTTTGCTCGCCAAACTTGCGCGCCAATTCTGACCAGAGTGATAGGCTAGTTCAAACAGTTAGTGTAGGGTAAATTGTAATTCAATTGGCCATCTGCGTGTGGACTGACATGAATGTGCAACTTTCTGTGTGTGTTACAATCTCATTGGCCACTGGCCCCCAAAAAACTGCTACGCCCCTTAACCTAGGGGTCCAAGTCCCTGCTCCGCTGTGTCGGGTATACTTGGGCCCAAGCTCGAGCTTGCACATAAACCCTCGTGCGTTTGCATCGGTATCGGCTCCTTGGTGGTCTCTCGGATTCGAAATCGGGGGCATTACAGTGACATCAGTGCTGCCAGTCCATTTCCACATTGTCATGGGATTCCACTCTCCTGACCTCTCCATCCAGGTTCCAATGGCACACACAGGTCTCAGTATCCATGGTGTTCATGGGGTGCCCTAATGTACCTGGGAGCCCCACACAGGCTTTCTGTATGTCTTGGGTGGGGTTCTTGAGACATAATAATGTCAGAATAACATTTTGAGTGCTCAGTCTCTACCCTATTGTTCTGTACATTTCCCATCTATTGTCTCGTTAATTTCCAAAACAATCTTTTGGAGGACATGTTTTTCTTATCTGTGTGGAAGGTCAGGATAACAAGTGAAGGATGAAAACGTTTATAATGTCTTCCACCAGCAACTAACTAGTGCCTGCAACATATAAATACCTCCCGTAAGTCACCGAATCCCATGAAATGAAAAGGGAGACCAGAGAGATGAGCCCTGAATGAACTGGAAGCCCCAAGCTTGGATAGGCCCCGTGGAGTGCTCAGCTCACTGCCGACAAGAGAAACAACGTGACCTTGGCCAGAAGAGCCACGATTTGCGATTAGCGAGGAGGGGCCGCAGGTCCAGCTGAGGATTGGGTCGGGAAGCTCCTGCCTGGCTGCCGGGAGCGGCAGCGCACACTGGTGGAGGCTCCCTGAAGGGGCAGAGCAGCCGAGCTCAGGAAACGCTGCCCGTGAGCCGTCCCCGGAGGACGTGTTCTGGAAACCCTCACGCTGACCCACAAGCGAACCCGCCCGGGCTGTCTGTTGCACGGCTGTGTGGCAGAAGTTGGCAACCTCATTGTGCACCTTTGGAGGAACAAATAAACAAAATATGAAGGAAATACACATAGGATACTACGCGATAGGGACAGACAATAAAGTCGGCGTCCACAGAACAGCTTGTGTGCGCTTCGTAAATCCACTCAAATGTTGTAGGCAGCACTTTTAAGACACTAGCCAGGGCAGCGGTCCTGGTGACACAGGAAACAAGGTGATCCCCGTGACTGCCTCAGCTCACCGCGGAGAGAGCTTCCGGTCTGCCCGGCAGGGAGGGGCAGCCGGGCAGAGACCAGAGGCAGCCAGGAGACCGGGCACTGGTGCTGTGGGGTGCAGGGGGCAGGGGCCCCACACAGAGAAAGAGCGATGGTGTCTGTAGAGAACCGCCCGACAGATCAGCGAACACATGGGGTAAAGCTGCCCAAGGCTGCGGAAAGAACCACTTGTAAGAACTACGGAGTAATACCACGAGCCCCCCCCACCCCAGCACCCCTGGAGCCTGGACCACTCCTATTCCCACCAGTCGGAGCAAAATTCACATGACGGACAGGACACTGAGTGGACCACTCAGCATGGTCTGCCTTAACATCTCCAGGGATAAAGTCGATCGTTTTTAAATGACAAAGAGACAGACATATCAAGAGGACATAAAGATCCTAAGAGTTTATACATCCAGTTACAGGGCGTCAGAACACTTAGAACAAAACATGACCGCAAGGAGAGCTGGAGGTCCCACGCCCTCCCTCAACGTTCAGCAGGATGGATGGGAACTTAATAAGAGTGTAAAAGACCCAAACGACACGGTCAAACACATGGTGGACATTTTCAGAAAACTCCAACAACAGCAAAACACAGTTTTAAGTGCTCACTGAACACTTACCAACATAGACCATATTTGAAGCTGGGAAACAGTCTAAAAGATTCAAATCATACAAATTATATTCTTTGACCAAAAGAGAATTAAATTGGAAATCGATATTAAAAATATATCTAGAAAATCCCCCCCAAATACCTGGAAACTAAATAGCCCATGTATCAAAGAAGATATTAAAAGGAAGGGTAGTGTTTTGAACTGAGTGAAGATTAAAAACAACACACCATGTTTTGTGGGATACAGCTAACATAGTACGTGGGGAAAATCCATGCCTATGTTAGAGAAGAAGGAAGGCTGAAATCACTGACATCAGCTGTATTTCTTTTAATTTTTTAACGTTTATTTAATTTTGAGACACAGAGAGACAGAGTGCCAGCAGGGGAGGGGCAGAGAGAGAGGGAGACACAGAATCCAAAGCAGGCTCCAGGCTCTGAGCTGTCAGCACAGAGCCCAATACAGGGCTCGAACCCACGAACAGTGAGATCATGACCTGAGCCAAAGTCGGATGTCCAACAGACTGAGCCACCCAGGCGCCCCATCAGCTTTCACCTTTAGACACGAGAAAAAGAAGAGTGAATTAAATTCTAAGTAAGCAGGGAACAAGGAAAAAATAAAGTCATTAAATAAATCAATGGCATAGAAAACAGAAAGACCACAGAGAAAAGCAGTAGGAACAAAAGCTAATTTTTTTAGAACACCAATAAAATTGATCAACCTCTGGGCAGACTGATAAGGAAAAACAGAGAGAAGACACAAATTGCCAATTCCAGGAATGAGAAAGTTGGCATCACTACAAATTCTACACATACCAGAAGAATAATAAAGGGCCAAAGCAATCCTGAGAAAGAACAAAGCAGGAGGCACCACACTCCCAGATCTCAAACCATCCTACAAATCTATAGTCATCCACACAGTATGGTGCTGGCACAAAACCAGACACAGGGGCCAGTGGAACAGAACAGAGAGCCCAGAAGTAAAAACCCACACTTACAGGGTCTATTCATCTTTGACAAGGAGGCAATCATACACAGTGGGGAGAGGACAGTCTCTTCAGTAAATGGAGCCACATGCAAAAGAATGAAACTGGGCCACCTTCTCACACCTTACCCGAAAAAAGTCCAAAGTGGATTAAAGATTTAAGCATAAGACCTAAAGCCATAGAATTCCTAAAAGAAAATAGAGGCAGTACGGGGCGCCTGGTTGGCTCAGTCGGTTAAGCGTCCGACTTCAGCTCAGGTCATGATGAGTTCGAGCCCCACGTTGGGCTCTGTGCTGACAGCTCAGAGCCTGGAACCTGCTTCATATTCTGTGTCTCCCTGTCTCTCTACCCCTCCCCTACTCGTGCTCTCTCTCTGTCTCAAAAATAAATAAAAACATTAAAAAAATTTTTTTTGGAAAATAGAGGTAGTAAACTCTTGGACATCAGTTCCAGCAAAATTTTTGGACACGTCTCCTCAGGCAAGGACAACACAAATGAAATAGCAGGGCTACGTCAAACCAAAGGCCTCTGCATAGCAAAGGAAAACCATCAACACAATGAAAAGGCAATCTACTGAATGGGGGACGATATTTGCAAATTATATGTCCCACGAGGGGTTACTATTTAAAATATATAAAGAATTCATACACCTCAACATCAAAACAGACGATCCAACTGGAAAATGAGCAGAGGACCCGAGTAGACACTTTTCCAAAGAACACTTCCAGATGTCCAGCAGACACGTGAAAAGATGCTCAACATCACTCATCATCAGGGAAATACAAGGCAAAACCACTGTGAGACTTCACCTGACACCTGTCAGAATGACTCGTGTCAAAAAGACAAGAACTAGGTGTTGGCGAGGACGTGAAGGGGGAGTCCTCCAAAATAAATAATAAAACATTAAAAAAAGTTAACAAAAGGATGAGATCTGGCCCTTTGCATCAGTGGCCCCAGAGAGTATTATGCTAAGTGAAAGAAATCAGAGAAAGACAAATACTATACGATTTCATTTACACGTGGAACCTAAAAACAAGACAAATGAACAAACAAAACAAAACAGTAACAGATTCATAGATACAGAGCACAGTCTGGTGGCTTCCACGGGTGGGGACGTAATGCATGGGATAGGAAAGACAGTCATAACTCTGTGTGACAACACGTAGTAGCTGCACTTTACTGTGGTGACAGCATCATATGCAACTGTCAGATCACTATGTTGTGCATCCGAAACTAGTACAATATTATCTGTCAACGATGTTTCCATTTATTGGTTTATTTATTTATTTACTTTTAAATGTTTATTTATATTTGAGAGAGAGAGAGAGAGACAGAGCACGAGTGGGGGAGGGACAGAGAGAGAGGGAGACACAGAATCCGAAGCAAGATCTAGGCTCTGAGCTGTCAGCACAGAGCCCTATGTGGGGCTCGAACACACGAACTGGGAGATCCTGACCTGAGCCAAAGTCGGATGCTTAACCAACTGAGCCACCCAGGCACTTAACTATGCTTCAATTTAAAAAAAGAACAATGAGGGAATGTTGTGAACGACTTCACTTGAGTTACATGAAAGAGAACGTAATGGAAAAAATCCTTAAGAGACAAGCATCATCAAAGCTCGCTGGAGAAAAAAACATAACGCAAGCAGTTCTTTATTAAAGAAGTTAAAAGCCTTTCCACGAAGAAAACTCCAGACTGAAATGGCTTTGCTGGCGAATTCTACAAATATCTGAGAAAGGAATAATCTCAATGCCACACAAACTCCTCCAGAAAACAGAAGAAGCGCTGCTCGGCTGATTCTGTGAGGCCAGCATCGTGGTGGCACTGAAATCGGATGGAGACATCCCAGGAAAACTCAAACCAGCATCCCTTGCGACCAAGACGCAAAATTCTTAACAAAATGTTTAGTAAATTGAACCGGCCCACTTGTAGAAAGGATGAGACATCGTGACAACATGGTGTTTATCCCAGGAACACAAGGGCGGTTTAACATCGGGAAACCGTCCTGTGAAGTACCTTCCTGTATTCATAGACTGAAAAAGAAACGCCAGATGAGCATCCGAGTAGTCAGAAAAAGTGTCTGACAAAACCCCAAATCCATCCTAGATGTTAACTTTCTGCAAGACAGGAGTAGGGGGCACCTCCAATGGTGACGGGGCATCAGTAAAGTGGGCGCTGCAGACAGGGACCGGGGGCTCTCCTGCAAGCCGCAGAACCAGGCGAGGGTGCCCACTCTCGCCACTTCTGTTCAACCTTGTGTAGAGGCTGCAGCCAGGCCAGTCAGACAACAAAACGAAACAAGGGGCATCCAGGTGAGATGTCTACTTATAGACGGAACGGGTGTCCCCATGACGCACGTGTGGCACGTCTGTGGTGGGCCCGGGGCCTCGGCTACCCTGTTCGGTTTCGTTCACTCTGTGAGAATGAAGGCTTTCTCATGTTCAGTTTTGGGGGTTTCTCTTCTGTTGTCCTCAAGCCCCGAGATTCTTCCGCCGGCCGCGTCCAGTCTCCCGATGACCCCACAAGGACAGTCTTTGTTTCTATCACGCTGTGGTGGATCCCGACGTCTCCTGCCCATTGTCTCAGGACTTCCTTCTCTCTGCTCACCTTGGCCCTCTGTTCCTGCGTGTGGTCGGCTGCATCCATTGGAGCCCTGAGCGTATTCATCCCAGTAGTTTGACCTCCGGGTCTGCCAGCCCCGGTAGCCCTGATGAACTGGCCACATCTGCTGCTGCCCTGTGTCTTCGAGAAGCTGCTGCGACTGGGCTGGGGGTGAGGTGGCAGTGAGGTGGCGGTGGGGTGGCAGCCCAGGGTGGCCGTGTCCTAGGTGCAGCGAGTGGGGGTCAGTCTCAGGTGAGCAGGCCCCCTGGGCTTTGACCTTCATGGGTGCTTCTCAGCCTTCCCCACGCCTGCAGCGGCCGGAGTCGGGCACACCCCTTCCTGCGGTCGGTTAGGCTCTGGTTCACTCGTGTCCCTGACGGTGGTCTTGTGAGCAGGCCCATCAGGCCCTGGAGGATCCCCACCGCTGGCCTGGGGCCCTTCCGACACCAATCATTCTCCCCAGCGTCCACTGTGGGAGCCCGGGAGCTCCAGGTGGGGATCCCACAGTGGGGTGGCCTCCTCCCTGACCGCTGGGCCCCGGAGCCTCGTCTCCCAGGCTGGTGCACGCAGACCTCCTGCTGTGGGTCACCTGGACAACTGGCCTGTGCTGCGGCCACGCTGCACCCTTTGACCTCACTCCTCTTAGGGACCACGGGAGAGCTGCTGGTGTCCGTGTGTTCAGCTCTTCCACGATGCGGAAGCAGCGGGGACTCCTAAGCTCCTTACGTGCCAGACCAGAAACTAGTGGTTGGTTCATGAATTTTTCGCAAAAACACCAAGGCAATTCATTGGAAAAAGGATGGTGTTTTCTCAAACGCTGCTGGATATCCTCAACGACTCGGATATCCCTACGCAAAACAATGAACCTTGATCCACATCTGGCACCATTTAGCAAAAGTTAACGAAAAATGAATCAGAGATCTATGTGTAAATGGGAAAATACAAATCTTCCTCAAGAAAACAGGAGAAAACCTTTGTGATCTTGACTAAGTAAAGATTTTCTAGATACAATAGCAAAGCCCAGTGCATAAGAGAAAACGCTGATGAACTGGATGTCATTAAATTGAATGGCTTTGCTCTCCAAAGTTAAGAAAATAAAAAGACAAGCCACAGGCCAAGAGAAAACACTTGCAAATCATATATCTGATAACAGATCCGTATGTGGCATATATCAAGAACTTTTTAACACGATAAAAAGAAAATGACCCAATTAAATATGGGCAAAACAGGGGCACCCAGGTGGCTCATTCGGTTGAGAATCCAACTCTGGATTTCAGCTCAGGTCATGATCTCACAGTTTGTGGGTTCAAGCCCTGTGTCGGGCTCTGTGCTGACAGTTTGGAGCCTGGAGCCTGCTTCAGATTCTGTGTCTCCTTCGCTCTCTGCTCTTCCTCTGCTTGCACTCTGTCTCTCAAAAACAAATAAACATTAAAAAAAAAAAAAGATTCTCTCTCCCTCTCTGTCCTTCCCCAACTTGTGCACACGCTCCCTCTCTCTCTCAAAAAAAAAAAAATGGGCAAAACATTTGAACAGACACTTCATCCAAGAAGCTATATGGGTGGCAAGTAAGCATGTGAAAAACCTGTCAGCATGTTAGACACCGGGGAGATGCAAGTTAAAACCTGCAGAGCAATGCCACTGCGCACCTATTAGGAAAAGATTGACCCTACCAGTTCCAGCGAGGGTTCAGAGGCCTGGCCAAGACCCCCGAGCTTGCCTGGCAGGGGCAATACGGTGTGGATCTGGGAAGGCGGTTCAGCAGTTTCTTGGAAGGCTAAGCGAATTCCTACCGTCAGATTCCACCCCCAGGTCCTTCTCTGAGAGGAACCAAGGCACATGTCTGTACAAAGAATGCTTACATGGCATCCACAACGGGACTCAACCCAAATGTCCATCAACCTGTGAGTAGATAGACAGTGGCGCACCCATCCCCCCAGGCTCCTATGTTGGGGTTCTGACCCCCCACCCAGGACATGCCTGTATCTGGAGATGGGGCTTTACAGGGGTGATTGAGGAAATGTGGTCACCAGGGTGTGTCCTGGTCCCATGTGACTGGGGTCCTCGTAAGAAGAGGGAATCAGGACACAGACACACACAGAGGGACGACCCCGTGAGGACACAGGGAGAGGACGGCTGTCTACATACAAGGAGAGAGGCTTTGGGAGGCCCCAGTCCCGCCCACGCCTGTACCTCGGGCTCCAGCCTCCAGGACTGGGGGACGATGAAGGTTGTATGAGCCTCCCCATCTTCGGGACTTTGTCACCGTCGCCCCAGGACACTCGCCCACCTCCTATCATTCCTGATATTTCCACGCCCTGGTTATTCCGGCCCCTGCGTGGCTCAGTGAAATAACGCACCTCTGCCTTCTACCCAGACTCTAGCCCTGCTGCATACTTGTTCTGGCTGCTTCTTCTCTGACTGCGTATCGGCGGGAAAGCCTGCGGGGAGCGCATGCTGTCTCCCCACCAGGGAAGCAGCGCTAGGGTGCCTGATACTCAGTCCTCGAAGCACTGACACGCTACCCCCCAGGGTCTGCACTCAGGTTGGCAGATGGCTATCATTCCACTGCTCCCAGAGCAGGGGCCTCCCCCGAAATCACTAGCCACAGATAGGGTCCCGCACCTCCCAGGGCGCCAGAACGCGTCTCTTTTCTATGGGAAGAAGTGACCCACAACGTTCCAGAAAGGGACGGAAGGCCTGGCCACGCTCAGGCGAATCCCCCAGCGAGCACACAGGAGGCAGGTGCGCCCCAGCGCGACCCGAAGGAAGCACAGTGTTTCCAGGCATCCGTCCCAGGAGGGCAGAGGCGTTTCGGGCCAGATTAAAGACAGGAAAAGACCAGCAAGGTGAGAAACTACAAACAGGACTTTTAAGACATGCACAATAAAGCTTTTCTGCGGTGAAAACTGCCAGGCCCAGGGAAAGCACTGCTCAGCTGGAGCGCGCCTAGTAAGCCTCCCCGGCCCCGCCCCGGCCCCGCCCCCCGGCCCCACCCCCACAGACCCGCCCTTCCCGCCCCGCCCCCATAGGCCCCGCCTACAGCCCCGCCCTCCCCGGCCCCGTCCCATAGCCCCAGCCCCATCGGCCCCGCCCCCTCCGGCCCCGCCCTTCCAGGCCCCGCCCCATCACCCCTCCCTCCTCGGATCTGGCCCTGGGTCCATCCCTCCTCGGACCCGCCCCTCAGTCCCTCCCTCCTCGGTCCCTCCCTCCCCGGTCCCGCCCCTCGGCCCCGCCTTCCTCCGCTCCGCTGTCCCAGCGCGGTAGCAGGTGGCCCGCCCCGGGTTGGGTCCAGTTCCGCCGGGAGCGGGAGGAGGAAGGAAGGCGGCACACTCCTAACTTGAGCCTGCTCGCTCGTCCCCCGGCCTCTGTGCGTGTGCAAACCAGGACACAGGCGTCGCTCCCCGGCGGGGTCCGAGGGCAGCGGGTCAGACTTGACCCAGGCTTACCACTCGAAGGCAGAGCTGCACAGGTGGGCAGGCCGCACCCCTCCACCGCCTGTTCCTGCTTCTGCCCCGGAAGAAGAGGCTGGGCTCCCTTCTGAGGATGCGGAACGTGACCCGGCAAGAAGATGTGAAACCAGTGGCCGGGGAACGTGGCCCTGGATTTGGGCCGTGGCCCCGGTGTTGGAAGAAGGCAAGGGCAGATTCTTAGCAGTCCCTTGTTCCGTGTTCAGCGTCCTCCACATCCACCGCCCCCACCTGCCTTGTCCTGCTCTGGGTCACCCGCTTCCCCGCCCCTCCCCCGGTTCACACACCCTAGGGCCCACCCACTGCAACAGCACAACCTGATGGCTGTCAGGGCGTCCAGAACACCCCCAGCCCATACAGACGCCCTGCGCCCCCTTCCTAGTCACCCCCCGCCCGGCCCCTGGCACAACCTCCCTTTGTGGCGGGGGTCAGCGTCCGTCCTTTTTAAGGCTGAGCGACAGTCCCGTGTGCCGATGGACCGCGTCTTACTTATCCGTTCACCTGTCCACGGACCCTCGGGCTGCCTCCGCCTTTTCCCTGTTGTGAGTCATGGGTGGTGAACAGAGACGTGCAGGGGCCTCTGAGCTCCCGCCTTCACTCCCGCTTCATACTTTTTGCTGGCCAGCCACTCCCTGCACAGAGACAGCGTTTTGCTTACCCATTTCTTCCACCAGCTGCCTTTGTGAATAATGCCACTGTGGACATTGTGAGGTTTTATGTGGACGTGTTTTCATTTTTCTTGGTTATTCCAACACCACGTTCCCACCCTCTCCCCAAGCAGTCCTCTGGCACCAGCTGGGTGTCCTACGAATCCCACTCAATTCTGGCCCCGTCTATCTGGAGACAGCGTCAGCCCCACAGGCAACGGCTCAGCCCCACAAGGCGGCCCCCGCTTCATGCGGTCACTCTGCTTCTGCCCCACCGGCCGGAAATCGGAGGTTCCCACGACTGTCCTTGGGTTTGATTAGTTTGCTGGTGCGGCTCACGGGACTCAGGAAACCAGTTTACTCACTAGATTACTGGCTGATCACAAAGGATATTAAAGGGAGCAGATAAAAGCCAGACGGAGAGATGCACGGGTGAGGTCTGCGGGGAGGCGCCGGGGCTTTCATGCGGGCCGAGCCACACACCCAAATCTCTGTGTTCATCCCCCTGATCCCTCCGCCTGCAAGTCCCTATCCACCACCTGCTGCCTAGAATACATCTATTCGTCCATCGAGACCCGCTCTATGTCACCTCCTGTGTTAAGACTCTGTTCACACTCCTGGGCAGCTTCACCCGCTCCCTGGGACCTGGGCTCAGGCCAACAGGGAAACGGAGGTCAGGGAATCTGAGCACCTTACCCAAGACCACACGAAGAGTGGGGGAGGGGGTTGAGTGGGTGAGTTTGTACAAGAGAGATGTCCCGCATGACGAGGCTACACAGGGGCCCGGCTCTCCCTTCCCTGATAGCGTAGGATGGGTGTGCCCGGGGCGGACACACACAAAGCCTTCCAGGACAGGAGGCAGAGTCAGCAGGTAAATAGCTGCGTGAGAATGGCCTTTCTAGAGAATCTGCTAAATCCCAAATTCCTATAAATAGCAGCTCTTTGCAAAACATTGGGTGTTAATTTTCAAAGTGTTAACTCATTCAGAGATGTTTCAAGGGGCAAGTTTCAAATAACAGAATCTCTGGGAACAGCACTGGGTTGTAACGGAGGCTGGGTTTGTATGTGTTTATGTTTGTTTTTAAAGTTTTAATTTACTTATTTAAGTGATCTCCATACCCAGCTTGGGGCTCGAACTCATGACCCTGAGATCAAGAGCCGTATGCTCTTCCTACTGAGCCAGCCAGGTGCCCCATCGTTTTTAATTTATTTCTAACGTATCATCCAGACGGAGCTGAACTTTCTGGCCGGCTCTGTCCCGTGGATCTGCTGTGTGTCCCCACCCGGCTGGAGGGAGGGTGGTCTTGTGAGCGCCGGCCTCCCTTCCGGCTCCTTCCCCACCCACCCCCAGCACACACACCCCAGCCCCTCACTCCCAACCTGTCCTCACCTTCACCCCTCACCACCCCAGCCCCCTTGCCTCTGACTCCAGCCCCTCCTCTGCACCTGAAGGCCTGCCTCTCTATGGTGGCCTCTTCCAGCCCTCTCTCCTTTTCCTTATTTTCACTCTCAGGACAGACTTCAGGAAAACAGGCTCTTCCCGATGGTAACTCCGAGTTTTCTCCTTGTGGGGACCATGCAACCAGCTAATGCCAGAGTGCCGTTCAATGGAGTAATTGTTACAGATGTTACCGGCTTTATCCGACACTTCCCGAGTGGGTAGTGTCCCATCTAGCAGACAGACAGGAGCTCCGGGCGCTGCGCACAGTGAGACCCACCCGCGGAAGCCACAGGAACAGGTGGGCGGGTGGCCGGTGGCGATTCCTGGTTGACAGATTCCATTTCGGTGGCGATTCCTGGTTGACAGATTCCATTTCTCGGAGAGCCAAACTCGAAGTCTCAGTTTGGTGACGTGGAACGTAGCAAAGGCAGTTCCATTTTGGGCCCGTTGCTTTGTTTTTAAGTTCTGCCCAGCGGCTGCTGAAGTGGACCCCACAGGCTTGCAGATCTGACCTCTAAATTTCCAGGGACTAGCAAGCCTCTGACGGGCTGAGTCACCGTTAACAGGTAATGTCCGTAAACTTGCAGTTAAATAAATTACAGCAAAGACGAAGGACAAAGGCAGTTCAGACTCACCAGTCACCACTTCCTAGAAATGGGCTGGCATCTTTCTGTGTGCCCAGAGGGGGCTGCCCGGGGCCGTGGCGCCCAGCGGACCCACCCCGAGATGTAGGGGTGAGCGTGCTCTCCAGGTCCGCGTGCCCACCGCCCGTGGGAGGGGTCACACTGTGGAAACCTCGATTCGCTGCTTTGCTGAGTGTTTAAGAATGCGGAAAGAGCTAGGGACAGTGTTGATAACAGGGCTCAAGGAAGGTGGAGCCCTGTCTGTCCTCACGTGGAGAAGCGCCCACAGAAGCAGGCAAGGCAGGGAACAAGGGACCCGCCAGCCACCCCTGTGGTCTGCTGCAAGCGCGACGCCCAGCGACACAGGGCCCACTGGGACCTCTCTCTCGGGGGCTCCCGCGCACGGTCGAGCACCTCCTTTCCCAAGCTGGCTTCGCCCCCCCACCCACAGGGCCCTGCGCACCCCCCGCCCGCGCCTGCCCCATGCGGCCTTCGCACCTTCTCGCCTTCTCGGTGCAGGTGTCCTGGAGAAACCCTCAGTCCCTCCACTTCTGCGCTGGGCCCTTGTCACAACCCCCCCCCTCGCTCAGTGGCGCCCTCTGATGGCAACCCACGGGGACACAGGGCGTCCTGCCGGGAGGTGATATGTGGGGATGCGGCCGCGGGGTGGGGGGATGGTAGTGGTGGCCGTGGTGATACGTGGGGAGTTCAGTGCGGACAGGCAGCGTCCATGCTGGGAGGCGCTCTGTGGGGGACACGGGGGTACCCATGCAGGGAGGTGATGACCAGTGCGGACAGGCAGTGTCTGTGTGCAGAGATGACCCACAGGGGACACGGGCAGCCATACGGGGAGGCACCATGTGCAGGACTCAGGCTCTGCTGCCCCCAGGCGCCCCCCCGCCCCCCAGCCCTCACCACGTGGGCCCAGTTCACTGGGCAAACAGGGTGTCTGTAGGTTCTGGGCACCTTCCTCACCAGAGCCCACTGTCCCCTCTGGACTCCACCGTCCAGGTCTAGAGGGTCCCCTGGGGCGGCCTCTGTCTGTCTCTGTCTCTCTCTGTGTCTCTGTCTCTACGACTCTCCCCTCCCAGGGTTCTCTTTCATGTCCACACGCTGGTTCCCCATTTGCTGTGATTGACCTTCCTCTGATCTTCCTTCTGGGCCAGGGTCTCTGTTCTCCAGGGCCCATCCACAGCCGAGGCTCCCACCTTCCCCGCACCTGTCCCGTCCTGGTTCCTCTGCTTGCCCCTGGGCCCTGGGCTGACAGCTGGGAGCCATCCCTCCACTGAGGCTCCTCGGTGACCGCCAGCTGCTTAGCCACCAACAGGAAACGTGTCCTGCCTGCATGGCCGAGCCTCTGGGGGCTCAGCAGTCCCTGCAAAGGCCACACCAGCCCCTGTGTGCTCCACACTGGCCAGCGTGGTTTCGTGCTTCTCATCTGGGTGTGTCGGCAGACCCTGTCCCTGGCATCCTGTCACTACAGCTGTGGGGCCGGCGTGACAGTGCACACATGTGAGCGTGCACGTACATGTAAACGTGCACAGGGACATGCGGGTGTGTGGCACTTGCACACGCGAGTGAGCATACGCGTGAGTGCACAGGGGACACGTGGATGTGTGCTGCCTCCTTACACGAGTGTGCACACACGGAAATGTGCACAGGACACGTAGGCGTGTGGCATTTACACACAGTGCGCACAGACAGAAACGTGCACAGGGACACGTGAGTGCGTGCGCACATGAGTGTGCACAGGGACACATGGGTGTGCTCCATCTGCACACACACGAGTGTCCCCGCGTGTAAGTGTGCGTAGGGACTTTGGTGTGTTTTACATTTGCAGACACGTGAGTGTGTGGGTGTGGGTGCGGTGTGTCTGCATGTGAGTGCATGTGTGTGCACACACATGTGAGTGTGCGCAGGGATGTGTGCGTGTGCACACATGTGTAAGGGGGTTTACGTGAGGCCTTCAAGCCCAGCACACAAGGGCTTCTCCAGGGGAGCGGAGAGGACGAGCTCGCCGACGAGGGTGCGGGCGGCCGCCGCCCAGGTGCACGGGCTCCAAGCACCGCGAAGACTGGCTGGGCAGATGTCCACGCGTCCCTTATCGCTCTCTGACCCAGCTCCCTGCGTCCGTGCTCCCCAACGGTACAACGGTGCTCCCCAGCCACGGCTCCTCTGGATGCCCCAGCGGGAGGCGGCGGGAGGCGGCGTCCAGGTCCTCCAGGGGAGCACCAGCAGAACTCAGGTAGGGCGCAAACCTCCCCCCGACCGTAGCCTCAGACAAGGAAAACCCAATCAATAGGGTCACAGACTGGAGGGGTGGCGGCCAGACCCTCCGTAAACAGGAAATGCAAAACGGGACACGGAAAGCACAAAGGCACCAGCGATCATGGACAAGTGTGAAGGGCGTCGCTTCCACGGAGGCCTCCGGCTCAGAGGGCCACAGGCACCATCGGGAACCACACGGAGAGGAAGCTCTCAACAAGGGCGGGTTAAGGCCCCAGGCAGACGGACCAGACGTTGTGTACCACAAATGCTCGCTTAGTAGGCTTGAGAGGGAAAAGGAGGGACGTTTTGCACCGACTGACGGTGTAATCCTCCAAAAAGACAACACTTACCGACCCGCAGCCCCTGGCTCGCGCCCAAAGCGCAGAAAGCAAAGCTTAGGTCTCGAACGGCCCCGCCATCACAGTGAAACCCTCTGAGGCCCCACAGAGTGACCAGTGACCGAGCAGGAGGGAAGCAGATAAGCAGGTGCCCGGGACTGGGTTCCCTCGGGGCCAGTGTGTGCACGACCGAGAGAAGGGGAGAAACGAACAGAAAACCCCATCTTCTCGGGAGCACGCACAGTGGGGGGGTGGGGGGGGTGCCCTGGGTCCCGTGCTTGCTTGCTAGGTGCTCCCCCCCGACACCGGAATCGGTTCCCTGGACACTTGAAAACACCTCTCTAGGTAACTTTCTGGTTAAAGAGGAAGAAAACGAGTTACAAGCTGCGTAGAAATGAAACACCGTGAGTCCACAGCGAAACCTCCAGGCTTTTTGGAAAACAGTGAGGATGAAAAGAAAACACTGAGCCTGGAACGAGGGACAGCAAGATGCACCCTCGGGAAGGAGTCGCTGAAGGCAAGATGCAAATTAGTAAAATAGGAAGTTAAGCGGTAGACTTGCTCCGTAAAACCTGAAGCCGGACTTAGAAAAAAATTAGTTTGATCGAAGTAAGAAAAAGACAAAAAGGAAAATAATGACAGTTCCCAAAGAGACTGAAAGAGTTTAGAGAACTTTGCACATAAGTTTTACCCGTAAATGTGAAAACCGTGGTGGAGGGGATCGCCTTCGAAGGCAACAGGGGGTAAATGGACGCGTTCATTGCCTCAGTCACTCCTGAGGCGCCAGGCTCTAGCGAGGGGCCGGTGTCACCGGCGGGGACGGGCAGCCAGACAGGGACCCCTGCCTCTCAGGCGCTGCCCTGACCGGACCCCCCAGAGGCAGGACACGGGAAGGAACAAGGACCAGGAAGGTGTGAAATGGTGGCCACACCCCTCTGACCACACCGGGGAGGCCACGTGGCAGGGCATCCCACGTGGCTCCGAGGAACACGCCGAGCCTCCCTTACACAGGCGGGTGCCCGACGTCCGGTGAAAGATGGTGGCGGAGCCGGGCGTGCGCGAGCCTCCCACTTCAGCACACACCCAGACAGACAGACACACACACACAGCCGTACACACACACACACCCTCAGACACACACAGCCGTAACACACACACAGGGTTAGGGTTATGTCAGACAGACATACACACAGCCATCTCTCTCTCTCTCACACACACACACACACCGAGACACACACACATACACACACAGCCATCTGACACACACAGACACACACAATCAGACACACACAGACACCCACACCCACACACATACACAATCACAGACACGCACACACACACAGCCATACACACCCACCCACACCTACCCACACCCAGACACACACACACCTAGACACACACAGCTGTATGCACACACACACACACACACACACCCAGACACACACACATACACACACAGCCATCTGACACACACAGACACACACACCCACACACATACACAATCGCAGACACACACAGACACACACAGAGATACATATACACACACACGCAAACATCACACACACACACTCAGGCAGACATACACACAGCCATCTCTCTCTCTCACACACACACAATCAGACAGACACACAGACACCCACACCCACACACATACACAATCACAGACAGACACACACACACACCTAGATACACACAGCCGTACACACACACACACACGCACACACAGAGACACATACACACAGACACACACAGCCGTCACACACACACCCAGACAGACACACACATAGCCATCTGATGCACACACACAGACAGACACACACCCACACCCACACACAATCACAGACAGACACACATACACATCTGTACACATACACACATACACACACACAGAATCACAGACAGACACACACACAGAAATACGTACAGACACATGTACACTGACACACACAGCCATGCACACACACACACGCACACAATCAGACACACACCCAGAAATCTGTACACAGACCCAGACGTGCGTGATAATACACAGAGATACACACACAGTCACAGACACACACCCAGAAAGACTTACAGACACACAAGCACACACAAGTACACAGACATGCACAATCGTACACACGCACACATGCACACAACCAGACAGACACACACCCAGAAATCTGTACAGACACACAGACACACACAGCTGTACACACAAGCACACACACAATCACAGACAGATGCACACCCAGAAATTTGTACGCAGACCCAGATCCGCATGACGGCACACACAGAGGTACGCACGCAGTCACAGACACACCACCAGAGATACACGCAGACACATGTGCACAGACACGCATCGTCATACCCACAGAGGTACACACACACAATCACATGGCCGTACACACAGACACACACCAGGGAAATAAGGATGTGAAAGACAAAGCCAGGGACCGTGTCACGGGGGAGCGGAGACACAAACAGCCCGTAGGAGCCGTGCACCGCTGCTGTCTCCCGCCCCTGCACCCCCGCCCGGGGCGAAGCACTGTTTCCTCGTCTAGAGTGATGGAGGCTTCGCACGCGTGGCGAGGGCAGGGTCGTTTCTGTGCTGCCTAAATGAAACAAGGGCCACTGGAGTCAGTGAGCGAGCCTGGCCGGAGAGGAGGCTGGTGTGTGCAGGCGAGGGGCCCCGCGCTGGGGAGTCTGTTACACACGCCAGTGCACTGAGACTTTCATGGTGACAGCCCAGGGAACCAGAAACGCAGAGGCACTTTCTCCATCTCACGAGGCCACCACGGCCCTACTCGCTCGGTAGACATCACACGCATCCCCCCAAACTCTGCGGTAAGACGTGGGTGGAACGCTTGGGGGGCCGGACACCCCAACGAGACTGAGTCTTCCGGTCCGTGAAGATGGTGGGTTTCCCCATTCTCAGTGACGGTCGTCAAACGCCCTGAAAGTGCCGTAACGGTGTTCTTACACGTTTTCTGTTAGCTTCCCAGGTATTGGGTATTTTTGACGCTTTTGTAAATCTCGTTTCCAAACCCCATTTCCCATGGTTTGCTGCCAGTGCGTCAACAACTGATGTCTGTTTGCTGATTTTTCACTGCGGAGAAATAGACATAACATAAAAGTTACCGTTTTAACCGTTCTAGTGAGTGGCATTCTCATCTTGTGCTGCGGTCCCCACCGCCCACCTCCAGAACTTTTTTTTTAAATGTTTATTTACTTTTGTTTGTTTTGTTTTGTTAGTAGGCTCCGTGTCCAACGTGGAGCCCAACGTGGGGCTTGAACTCACGACCCTGAGATCAAGACCTGAGCTGAAATCAAGAGCCAGACTCTTAGCCCACTGAACCATCCAAGCGCCCCCAATGTTTATTTACTTTTGAGAGAGAGAGAGACAGAGACAGAGCGTGAGCAGGGCAGGGGCAGAGAGAGAGGGAGGCACAGAATCCGAAGCAGGCTCCGGGCTCCGAGCCGGCAGCACAGAGCCCGACGCGGGGCTCGAACTCATAAACTGCGAGATCATGACCTGAGCCGAAGTCGGACGCTCAACCGACTGAGCCTCCCGGGCGCCTCAGCATCAGCCTTAGAATAAGGCCCCTGGAGAGGACAGCCGGCCAGTGTTTCAAGAACACGGCCCAGAAGCCTGTGGGGAAGAGTCCGCTCCCCCCGAGAGGCCCTCGGCCGCCGCGCACGGGTGGGAGGCGCCCGCCCTGCACAGCCCGGCCCGGCCTTGGACAGGGCTCCCTGCTTCCGATCCAGGCAGCTGGGGAGCCCCTCCTGGGGTCCAATAGGGGTGGCTCAGGGAAGCGGCGGCAGGAGGCCGTGGGTGCGCTGCCGGGGAGGGGCCCTGCTGGAGACAGCATCATGGGGGCAGCCACGGTTGTGGGTGGCAGGAGGGGAGCCCGCCCTCCTCCTTCATCCCCTCGGGGGAGCCAATCAAGAGAAGCAGCAGGGAAAGGAGGAGAGGGGCGAGGAGCTCACCCCCTTCTCCACCGGAGGCACCAGCCCCGGTTCTGTCGGGCGGGGAGGAAAGGCTTTGACCCGGGTGGACTGAAGTCGGTCAGGCCGCAGCGCACTTTCTGATTTCAGGAGAGGCCCTGATCCGCCCAGGGTGCCGCGGGGTGGACGCGTGGCTTCGTGAGCTGCGTCCTAGCCGTGTGTCACCTGCCACTGGAGAAAGACGGCTCCCCCTGTGTCCCTGTGGGCTCGGCTCCACCAGCCACGCTGTCTCTGTAAATGAAGAGCCACCACCCGGCTGTTTAGGCAGAAAGAAAGCTGAGAGTTGTCTGTGGCTTTCCCGTCACCCTCACCCCCACTTCTGGTTGGTGGTGAGGGTCCGCAGGAGGGGGATGTGGCCTGGGTTGCGTATTTCTTTGCAATAAAATTCCAAGTCCTTGCCATGCCTGCCGAACCCGCTTTGCAAACCCCTCACCTGTGTTCAGGCTACCCTTACCCACTGTGCTGCTGCCTCGGGGCCCCTCCCTGCCCATCGGGCCGCTGGCACCCCTCTCCACCACCCACGTTCTGGACCGAATGAAAACAAAGGCCTGAGGCTAAGCTGGAGGCCCCGGGGGCAGAGCGGCTGCCCCGGTCACCGGTGCACACAGTTGCACCCCAGCGTGGGGTGCCACCACCAGGGGAACGGGCATTTGTAACTCAACAAACAAGATGCCAGCTGGACTGACAGCTCCCCCGAAAATCCAGCCCCTCATGGGATGCACGTCTACCGCCTCAGCCTCAGAGCCCCACCTCCAGTGTCGGGGGTGGGGGGGGGTGCGGAGGGGGGCGGGGAGCAGCTCCGCCAGCTGACCCGGGCAGTTTGCTGCTTTTCCTGTGGCAGGTGGCACGATTCACGTGGGTCCCTGGGAAAGCCACCAAAAACACGTGTCCCGAGTTTCCCAGAGGAGACCCCCCCCTCCACTTACGTGCGCCCCGCTTTGTGGGGCCTTGCGATGCTGGTGTGGACGGCTCTTGGCTTGCAGGGTGGTCAGCGGGGGAGGCAGGGAGGGCAGTCCCAGGGAAGCCCCTGCCTCCTGGCCCCTTTCCTATTAGAATTTAAATGAGGGTCCTTCAGTTTGATGGATGGTTTGTGGCTGTCACCGGACCAAGGGCACAAAGGCCCTGAGTCCCCAAGGCCCCAGCTGCTCCATCTGGCCTGACTCTGGGGGAGGAGAGGCTGGCTGGCTGCATGGGGACAGGCTCGGTGCCCCAGCTGCCGTCTTTGTTGCCTTTGTCCCTCCCCCGAGATGCTGGCTGTGGGCTCCCGCCCCCCGGGCCCGGCAGTGACCACGGGGACTGGCCTTTCAGGTACAGAACACATGCCCAGAATGCCCACGGCCTGCTGTTGAGGCACTTCAGAGCCCTTTGGGTGTGGGCTTCGGGGCTGCAGGCGGCCCAGGCTCAGACGCAAACACAGGCTAGTGTCCCTGCTGTCCTTCTAGAACCTTCTGGTGGCCTCTCCTCCTGCCCTCTCCGTGTTTCATCCTGGGTTGTCTCGGCTGACTCTCCTGACTGTCACGACACCCAGCCCCTTCCTACCCACAAGCCATCTGGAGTGCCCATCCCATCAGATTTGCTTCCTACCCTGGGGCTGAGCCTGACTTGCGGGCTCCATGGTGCTGCCCTGGTCTGCTGATGCAAGCCTTGCTCCAACATTGTTCCCAGGTGTGCCCCTCAGCCACACCTCACTGTGCTGGCTGTCCCTGCCGGCCAGCTGGCCCTTCCTTATAGTCCTCCACTTTTCAGGTCCCCCTTCTTCCCCCTAGGAACGCATATCCCCCTCTCTTTCCAGGTTCAGCTGGAGGCTGGCCTTCTCTGGAAACACCTCTGGCTGTCTGGTGTCATGCAGGCAAACGCTTACTGCAGAACTTAATCGGTCTCAGAGCGGTTGCTTGTCTGAGGGCCTGTATGCTGCGGCAGAGTGCCAAACGAAGTTGGGTGGCCCTGCACTCCAGGGACGGAGGGAGCCAAGGAGGCACATCTCTGGTGGAGCAGGTACTGATTCTGTGCCTTTGCCCTTAATGTCATATATCCATCGGGTGACACCTGCTGCTGTCATACCTCCTCCCTGGTGCGCACCATCTTCCAGTTCTAGGGCGGAAACCCTGTAACGCTCTTCCTCACTTATGCTCAGTCCCTGGCCTGGCACTGTGTTCATGGGAGGGCTTCCATGATCTGCTCCAACTGGACACACAGAGATGTTTCTAGGACTTTCCATTGGTCCCCATGTCTCTCAAGTTGTTCACCACTCAGTTTGTGACAATTTGGTATAGCAGCAATAGAAAACTACTACAATAGGGTAGAACAATTGGAAAGAATTGAAGATAAAAGGATAACAATTGATGCAAGTAGAATATGCAGCAATAACAAACTCCAGGAAAAACAATAAGCTGTACAAGGAAGGAAATATACACTATCTGTTCACTAGGAAGAACAATATTTAGCCAAAATGGCATAAATATTGCCTATTGATTCAAATTAGAGTTTTCTCTATATTGAGTCTGTGGGAAAGGACAAGCAAAGAGTTATAACAGAGCTAATCCTCATCTAGCGTAATGGAAGTTAGTGAATAATGTCTGAAAGTGACCAGTTAAAAGGTACTAGAGGAGAGCAGATAGTTGCACAGCATTTGTGAATGCACTTAATGCCACTGAGGTGCACACTTAAAAATGGTACATTTGATGTTATGTATATTTTAGCACAATTTGAAATTTTTGAGGAAACAAATAGCAAAGTTATGTGCATCCAGAAAGTATTACTGAGGCCTCTGTGCACAAGGCAGATGAGACCCCAGCTTTGAGACTTCCTGGAGATGCAGAAGGAAATGTCAAATTGCATATTATCTTGCTGGGGCTGGATGGGGCAGGGGAGAATAAAGGAGGGAGGTGCTCGTAGTTCTGGTGCGTGTAGGGAGAGTGGTGTGTAAACAGAGAGGAAAGTGAGATCTCTCTGTTAGGATGCACTGAGACCTTGGATGGGGCAGCCATGTGCAAATTACAGAGAGGAGGATTGCAGAGAGTGAGGATGGTAGGTGCAATGGTCCTGGGGTGCAGCAGGCCCAGAGTGTGCAGCCTGCAAGTAGGCCAACAGGGCCAGAGTTAGGGGGTGGCCAGGAGAGTAGGTAGAGGTCAAGTCAGGGAGGTGGCAGGGGCTCAGGTGACGGAGGGTCGTTTACTCACTGGAGGGTCCGAACAGAAGCTGATGATATTGGGGTGCAACCGCTCTGGCTGCTGGAACACCTCCCCAGGGCTGGGGCAAAGGAGAGGCGGAGGAGACGGTGAGTGAGCGAGGAAGCTCCTGACCGCCAGGTGAGGAGTGCGTGGTGTCAGGATGTGCGTTGGGGGCGGAGCTGGCAGCACCACTTGCTACAGAACCAGGCATGGGTGTGGAGTCAAGGGTGCCCCCAACTTGGGTCTGAGCCCTGGGGTGGGGGGTTGCCATTTGTGGAGCTAAGCGCGGGAGGTCGTGCAGGGAGCCGCCTGGGGGAGGCATCAGGAGTGCAGTCTGGACACCGCGGCTTCGATGTGCCCCCTGGGTGCAGAGGCGACGCGTCGAAGGTGCCCCTGGATGCAGAGGAGACACGTCAAGGTGCCAGCTGGTGGACGGCCTGGGCTTCAGGGAACAGTCTGGGTGGCAGAGGTGACTATGGGCGAGAGACATGGGTGAGACAGGAAAGTGAGAAAGGGCAGAAGACCAGGGCCCAGAGCAGATGGAGAGGGAGGGGAGGGAGGCGAGGAGGAAGCCAGGGGAGCGCCAGGCAGGGGGAGCAGGAAGACGCAGGACGTGTGACCTTGGGTTTGGCAACAGGAGGCAACAGCCTGGAGGGGGTCCTGGGGGAGAGGAGGGGTGCAGAGAGCTGGGGGGCTGTGGATGGAGCTTCGCGGCTGCACCCCTGCACCCGGGTGGGAGGCCGGGGGAGGGGCAGGGGTCCTGCACTCGCGCTGCTTAGATAGCCCTGACGTGACTTTAAAAGAGGGTGGGATCCTTCTATGTCCCCTCTGGGCTCCCCGGGTGGGGGGGGGAGGGGGGCGCAGAGACAAACAGAATAGAGGAGGCCCTGCGCCCACCCCCACGCCAGCTCCTCCCTCCTCCTCCAGGCCTTTGAGCCCGGATAATCCCAAAGGCTCCAGGCCCAGGTCTGGGTCAGAGGAGGTCAACCATCCACACTGGTGCCTGGCTTCTCCCTCTGGGGAAGGGTCTGTTTTGGGGGCTCTGCCTGGCCTCTGGTGTCGGCGAGTCGGGCCCCAGCAGTGGTGGGGACCATTCAGCCGTGGTGAGGACGGTCCCCATCTGAGGCCATGGGGAG
This sequence comes from Felis catus, assembly GCF_018350175.1. NCBI lineage: Eukaryota > Metazoa > Chordata > Mammalia > Carnivora > Felidae > Felis > Felis catus. Next base: position 114,382,005 of record NC_058377.1, on the reverse strand, counting down.
CTCCCGGCCGCCGTGACCTCTCTGCCCATGAGCCCGGGGAGCGAGCAGCAGGCGTGACTCACGACATCCCCTGGCCGGTCCCGTCGTCCACCCCCTCATGCCCTTTTGGAAAGGTCCACCCACACAGTCTGCCCCTGACGTCCTTGTCACCAACCCTCCCGACTGACTGCTTCCAAGTCCTGGACGTCCGAACAAACCACTGGCCCCTTCCCACGAACAGGCAAAGGCTCAGCCGCTTCCACTCCGGGCCCCGCCCACCGGACGGATTTCCTGTCCTCGGTCCCCTGCATGTGGGGCGCCCCGGAAGGCCGTAGGTGCACGTTGTGGGGAAGACGGTGTCTTGGCTGGGTGGTATAAATATGGTAGGGATGTGACGCTACGAATATGTCACAGACGGTGGCCTCCACTGCAAGCGTTTGTCTCCCGCAGCTCTGGCGGCCGCGGGTGTGAGACCAAAGTGCCCGCGGATGTGGCGTCTGGTCAGGGCCCGCGTCCTGCTTTGCGGACGACCGTCTTCTCTTGCGTCTTCGTGCCACCGGGGGCAGGGAGACAGCGAAGCAAGCTCTGTCCTGTCCCTTCTCACAAGGGCACTGATTCCTCACCCTCGTCTCCCCCCCCCCCTCCAAAGGCCCCGCCCCCTGATGCCGCCACTCTGGGATCAGGGCTTCGACATAAGAACTGGGGGGAGGGGACACAAACATTCGGTCCACGGCAGATGGCGCTGTGGCTGGAGTGTGAGCCACCCAAGCTGGCAACAAGTGTGTGCCCCCGGATGTTGGGGAAGGTCATCGAGAAGCCTGGACCCGGCACCTGGGAGCTCCTCCCATCCCCGCCACCCGCCCCGTCCTTGGAACGCGGGTTCCACTTGCCTTTCCCGTCCCGGAGGCTGCTCAAGGTCACAGCCTGGAGGTGGTGATGTGCACAGTAGACGTGACCGAGCCCAGTTAAGGCCTCGTTATAAACCTGTCAGAGGTGGAGGCGGGTGCGGGGGTCCCGTCGTCTTGCTGCTGCCCAGGAAGAGCCTCGCACATAAGTTCTCTTGCTTACTAAGCGGCCACCTGTGAACCTGGAGCGGCCGCCCCTTGGGTCTCTCCCTGCCCGTCCCCTTCGCACACGGGGCCCAGTTTTAGATCCCAGCAGGGGGCTCCTGCGAGGGCCGTGTGTCAACACAGGACCCACCAGCCTTTGGCGTCCCCCCTCTGAGTAATGGCCGGATCTGGTGTCCCTAGAGGCCCCGGCCTAGCTGTCACTCCCCACCAAGGCCCAGTGGAGAACCAGGGGCCGAGTGTCCAGAGTGGGTGTTTTCAGACGAGGGCATGACCTTCCTCCCAAATGCCAGGCCTGGTCTGCCAGAGACTCCGCATGGCATCCCCATCTGACACGGACCCTTTAAACACCTTCGATCTGTGGAGCCGCGGTGCAGAGGCCCGGAAGGCGGCCCAAACCTGCCAGGGACCTGTCCCTGTGAGCCCGTTCAGAACAGCACCCTAAACATAGTATATTACCCCTCCAGAATCCAACGAGGCCTCCGTCCTCATGGCAGGGGGAGCACACAGCAGCTGTGAGCACCTTAACCAACCCCAGGCCTCAGAGCGTCTTAAACTGCACTGAGAGGGCAGGGTCCTTGGTTTTCGTGGGTTTATCTCCCACCATCCAGCCTCAAGTGTCTTCCTAAGGGCATCAGGACATTTGTTACTTCCTTCCAGGTCTGATCACCGCTGTGCCATCGGCAGACTTAACTGGCCTTCTGTTCTGTGGGGTGATCGGGGGTCCCGAGGTCTGTACTTTGACAAGAACAGAGACGTGACACAAGTCCCAGGCCAGTGGGCCAAGGTATACTGCTGTCCCTGCCAGGTGAAGGCGGCCATCCTCCACAGTCAGCTCCCACGCGCGGAGAACAGCGTTTGTCCGACAAGAGCTTCCTGTGTTCCCCTACACGGACCACATCTGGAGGACAGAATGACCATGTTTATGTAACCCACTGTCGTGTCCAAAATGCACGACAAGTAGATGAGGAAAAAGGAAACATGATAGAAATCTGAGATACTACTGCCAGTACGTACTGAAATGTTCCTCTCAGACTTCTCCAGGGAGGCTTGTGGCTCCAGTCCTGGGGTCAGGACAGCAGGGGGTGGGCTAGACAGAACGTGTGATGCCCCAAGCTGCTACACCACCCGTGCTGTTCTCACGGCCCTTCAACAGGAGATCCGGACTCCCTCCTTTCCTTCCTTCCTTCTTCCTTCCTTCCTTCCTTCCTTCCTCCCTCTCTCTCTTTTTATTTCTAGGTTTTATTTATTTAAGTAATCTTTACACCCCATGGGGGGCTCGAACCCATGACCATGAGATCAAGCGTTGCATGCTCTTCCAACTAGGCCCGTCAGGCGCCCCGATCTGGACTCCTCTCGCTCAGGAGCTCTGTGTCTGTGCGTCTCTCAGTTCTGGGACTGGGAAGGGTCATGAGTCTCCACCGTGTTGACCTGAGTCATTTCTCGGACCCCCAGACTACAGGTGTTCCCTGTCGCTCATTGGGGTCAGCGAAAACTCTGGGAGGTCACTTGTCTTTTTGAGTCCTAGGGACATGAGCAATTAGCCACTGCCAGAGGTCCTGCAGGAAAAACTGCTCTGGCAGTTACTTGTTGAGACAATGACACCTGCCTTGTGGCTGGCGGTGCCACCTGGCTTCTGACACCCAGGGTCACATTGTGCCATTGAATCCAGGGAGTCTGCCTCCGCAGGAGTGTCTCCCCCCAGCATCCTTATTCCACAGAACTTTTCAAGGATGCTGGTGCTCCCCGCCCCCCAACACATACCCAATGCCTGTTTCCTCCAAAGAGACACTCGGGCGTGAACAGGTGCACGCAGTAAGCCCTCTAGCATTGCTGTCTCTGTGCTTTTGCATTCTTTCCCTCCCATTATACCAAGACTGTCTGACATCTCCTTTTGTGTCTGAGCTTCAGTCAACCAACCAAACGAGCGTCTAAAGCTACCGCCAGCTGCTCTTGAACAAACTCGCCGAACCCAGAGTCTCTGGCAAATGAGCCCATGGTGATCGGTCCAACCCGACCCGGGGCCATGTTGCCCCCTCTGTGGCCTCATCTCTCAGAGCCTATTACCACACATGCCCCGGGCTCCCCCTGTTATAAGTTGGCAAAAACTTGCATTTGGTGTATGTGGTCTTTTCCTTGTGTCTGCGTGACCGTGTGCTCATTTTCACCCCTGCCTCTAGTCATCGATCTGGAAATCATGAGAGTTGGTGGAGGTGAGACTTGAGACTTGCCACCTTGTCCCCTGGTTGTTCCCCTGGGCGAGGTCCTCACAGGGTCCCCGGGTACGGACACACCAACCTCATATGGTGAGAAAGGGCTGCTTCTGCTGGTGGGGGTGGTCCAGGGGATTTGGTGCTCAGGGGACTCACATCCAGTAAAATCCACTCCAGTTCTCATGATCGCACTCTTTCCAAATAAATGCCCTAACTTTTACTGAAGAGACTTGGTAAAACACGGACTGTACTTCAGCTGCAATGCATTAGTCTGCTAGATTAAAAAATTTTTTAATGTTTATTTATTTTTGACAGAGAGACAGAACATGAGCAGGAGAGGGGCAGAGAGAGAGGGAGACACTTAATCGGAAGCAGGCTCCAGGCTCTGAACTGTCAGCACAGAGCCCGACGCGGGACTTGAACTCACAGACCGTGAGATCATGACTTGAGCCGAAGTCGGACACTCAACTGACTGAGCCACCCAGGCGTCCCTAGCCTGCTAGATGAAATTTGAGGTCCTCTTTAAAAAAAATTGCCCTGAAAACTACAAGAAATAAAATAAGGTTTTTTTCAGAAGAGCCACAGAAGCACTCCGGTTCTTGGGCCGTGCCCTGAGTGGAGAACTTGGGCCACGGCTTGTCACTTCCTTGCTGCCAACCCACCAGTGTGCTCAGCAGGACCTCACTGGTCTCCAGCTCACAAGCCATCATAACCCTCTGTTGCGAGAGCCCTTGGTCCCTGGAAGCTGTCGTTCATTGGAATGACACTAGAACGGCCTCACTGGAAGCCATTTCAATGTGCCCCTCGTCACAAACCAGTGGAGGTGATATTTCATTAGTGACTATATTCATGGACTCTCTGCGGCCTGCCTCATATGGTCACAAAGTCATTACTTACCTCAGACTTAACCTGATCTGATAACTAAACCCAGATTCCTATTTTTAAGGTTCTACGATTCCTGGAAATACTGCTGATGCCAGGGAAGGTCAGAAGGGGGTAGCTGGCCAGAAAAATTGAAGTTACTTTAGGTATTGGGGGGTAGAAAGAGATTTATTGCAGGAAATTACAGGCTTACACAAACACTGAGAAATCTGGAAATTGAAGGGGAGGAAGGTCGCTCTCTGGAGATCTGGAAGTTCCAGAATAGAGGGGGTGGGGAGGTCAGATCAGGGACCCCAGACGACTGCAGCACTAAAGTAGCTAGAAGCTGCCCCAGCGATCTCAGCCACCTGTGGTGCCAAGGGTGAGTCTCAGGCGAACCCTGGAAGCCAGGAAGCTACCCCCACTGACAGCAATGGTCTCCCTGCAGCTGCCATGGAAAATAAGGGCTGTCCCCTCCCTCCGCCTTCTGCATCTTGCCCAAGGGGCTCTCACCATCAGAATGTATACTATACAGGGTGCTGGAAATCCTGGTGCTAGCTGTCTCTGCCGGGACACAGAAAAGAATCCAGAGGCAAATAGGGATTATGCTGAATGAATGACAATCTGGCACTAAGTGCTTGTCTTCATTTCCAAATATATGAGTATTTTCTGCTTATCTTTTCTCTATTGGATTCTAGCGTCATTCCACTGCGGTCAGAGAACAGACCCTGTACACTTTCAATCCTTTCTGATTTTTAAAACACTTGCTTTATGGGCCAGGATAGGATTCGTTTATGTAAATGATCCATGTGCTTAAAAAAAAAAAAGGTACTGTGCAGCTGTTGGTTTGTTCATATAATCTATGTGCTTACTGACATCTTCTCTACTTGTTGTATCAGTTACTGAGAGCTTTATTTAAAAAGTCCCACTATGACTGGGGATTATCCATCTCTCTTCGAAGTACTGTGAATTTCTACTTTATGCGTTTTGAGACCATGTTATTAGGTGCATAAAAACTTAGAATTCATATCTTCCTGGGGAAACAGGCCTGTTATCATCATGAAGTGACCTTATCCCAGTAAAGCTTTTACCTTAAAGTTTATTTGTTTCTGATATGGTTGTAACTATCTCCTCTTTCTTTGGGTTAATACTTACATGGTCTTCGCTTTCCCAGCATTTATTTTCAGTCTTCTACATCTTTATGATTTAGATATGTCTCCTGTACATATCACAGAGTTGAGTTTTATTTCCTTTTATCCAGCCTGACAATCTTTGTCTTTTAAGTGGAACATTTAGCCCATTTATATCTAATATAGTTACAGATATACTGGGGGCTAAGTCGTCATGTTATTACATGAGTTCTATTTATCCTGACTGTTCTGTGTTTCTTTTTCTTCCCAATGTTGCTTTCTGTTGAATGGATTGGGCCTTTCCTGTTATTGCATGGTTTTCCTTCTGTTAGTCTGTAATGTATATAGAATGTTGGAATGACTGATCAAAGATTCAATAATGGTACTCGGTTGGAGGGAAAGACTTTGCAAAGCTGGGCACTCTCTCAGAATTCCACCTGCTCAGCATTGATAGATGGTGCTGTTTCTAGTGGTGGCAGCTTCCTAACTGGAGCAGAAGCAGAAGCCCCAGTGGTGGCAGGACTCTACCAGGATTGGGTATTGTTTCTAAGACAATGATTCCTGATAAGTTTTTGTGACTTTTTAAACAAATCCTTTTCTGCTTAAATTACCAGCAGTGGATTCTGTTGTCTGTGATTAAGGACCCTGATCAACACAGACTTCAGTCTTTCATTTATACTTTTGAGCATTCTAAGTGCCCTTTGTCAGACTATTCTACAAAGTTAATTTTATATGATTGTATAACCGATAAATAATTAATATCCAGAACATACAAATAACTATTACAATCCAACAGCAAACAAACTATGCTATTTTTACATGGGCAAAGGACTTGAATAGACATTTCTCCAAAGAAGATATGTGAATGGACAATAAGCACGTGGAAAGATGCCCAACATTATTAATCACCAGGGAAATGCAAATCAAAACTACAATAAGACTTCACCTCACACCAATTATGACGCCTATCAGATGGCTGCTAACAAAAACAAAAACCAAAACAGAAACAGAAACCAAAACCCAAAAAATAACAAGCGACAGCGAGGATGTGGAGAAATTAAGAGCACCATGCCCTGTCGGTGAGAATGCAAATCGGTGCAGTTGCTGTGGAAAACAGTGTGGTAGTTCCAGAACTACTGTTTGATCCAGCAATCCCACCACTGGGTATTTACCTTAAAGAACTGAGAACAGGGACTCGAGTGGACGTTTGCACACCTGTGTTCACAGCAGCTGAAACACGGAAGCAACCCAGTATCCATCTATGGACGAATGGATAGACGTGGTCCGTCCGCTCCCGGGACTGTCACTCAGTCCTGACAAGGAGGGACGTTCTGACACCTGCCACCACGTGGATGGACCCGGGGAACGTGATGCTCACGTGTGATCCACTCACACGAGGCCCCTGGAGTCTCCAGACTCCCGGAGACAGAGAGCGGACGGTGGGTGCCGGGGTTGGGGAGGGGCTGGGGGTCCGTGATTCACGGGGACAGAGAGTGGACGGTGGGCGCTGGGGCTGGGCGTCCAAATTTCATGGGGACGAAGGTTCCGTTTGGGAAGATGGAAATTTCTGGAGACAGAGGGTGGGGACAGCTGCACAACAGGGTGAATGTGCTTAATGCCCCTGAGCTCGCACTTAGAGACGGTGAAAACTGTACTTTTCATGCTCTGTATATTTTACCACAGTTAAAAAATTAATTTATCTGGAATGCACTCGTGCTGTGACCATTGGCTCTTGTCACTCGTATTTCGGTTTTACCTCCATCAGGCTGCGAGATACCTTTAAAAATAAAAAAAAAATTAAAACATTATTATGTGTGAAAGAAGCCAGACACAAAAGACTAGGTACAGTTTGATTTCATTTCTGCGGAATTCAAGAACAGGCAAAATGAGTGCGGGGTGCCAGACGTGCGAACGGTGCTCGCCGGGGGCACGTGAGGGTCTCTGGGAGGCGCCCCGGGAGCACGCCGTGCCGCCATCGGGTCACACGCGAGCGCGCGTTCAGCAGGAGTCATGAGATCGTGCTGCCGAATCTTCGGGTTTCAGGTGCAGGTGTGTTTTCTCTCGGTTTAAGAAAAACGCGTGATCTAAGCGGAGAAGTAGACAGATCCACATTTGTTATTGGAAATCTTAACCCGCTTCCCGGGGAGACGATAAAACAAGGGAAAGAAATCAATACCTCTATAGGAGAGGCGAATCCCGTGATAAAACAGACTGGTTCCCAGGAGCGACGCTGTTGGAACTCCCGCCTTCCCACGTGTAAACATCTGGAGAGACACAATCGTGTTCTGGTCCACGAAGCAAACGTGAACCGCTGAAAACGGTTGGCGCTGCGACGGGTGTGCTCTCGAGGACGTCACCAGGGAACACCTGCACGTCTGGAAATCGGGAAGCGTGCCTGCCCCGTCGCCTGGCGTGGGGCCCGCTCGTCCCCACCGACCGCCTTGCCTTCGGGTCTGCTTGGTTCTTGCTCACCTGCCTGCGGGACTCCGGATTCCGCCCGTGTCCTTCCAGGGTGTGCCTTCCAGTCTAACTGGGGACCGACTGCCCACCCAGTGACCTCCCTACCGCCGGCAGGTGGGTCTCGGCGCCCCCCAGGACCCCTCGTCGCGCTCCTCAGGTCCCCCCCTCCCACCCCCATCCCCTGTGAACTGGGGACGACTCTGCCCGCCTCGCAGGGCGGCTTCAAGAGTGAAATAACGTCAGCAAGCATGTTTTATGAAACCGGGAGCTCTGTTCGTGTACAAGGCCTCATTCTGAGGCCCTGCAGAGTGCGATACAAACAGGTGATGTGCCCCAGAGTCTCAGGATCTGCACCCGCGTCAGGAGGGCGGCAGGGACACCTAAAGTCAATCCGATGGCATGACATGATTGCAAAGTAAACCACACAGGTGCACGCAGGGGGAGCGTTCGGTGAGCAAGAGTGTGCTGGCAGGCAGAGGAGAGGCAGGGCCACCGAGGAAGGCTTTGCACGACCCACTCACTTTCCTGCAACCACGTCCTCTGATTCCATTCATTGGTTGGGACCCCAACACCCGCTCGGGCTCAGCTGTGCCCGGGCCCCAGGGCTGGTCCTTTGGGGGGAGGTGGCATCTGGCAGCTAGGGGTCCCTGGCCACAACCAATGACCCGGTCCCCTGTCAGGCTAGCTGCTGATCCCGGGGCCCCACTGGATAGATGCAAGGCCCCGGGAAGCACAAGGGGCACGCGCCCAGCGGGAATGTCTGGGAGGGCTTCCGGGAGGAGAGAGGCCAACACCCTGTTAGCAGCCCAGTGGAAGTCTCCCTGAGCGACTTCCTGGTCAGCAGAGCGAGAGGCCCCAGGGCCACAGTCAACAGCAGCCACAGCCAAGGGGCTCCTGGGGCAGGAGGCTTGGAGGCCCTTCCGGTGCTGCTCCCTCTGGGCCTAGAGGGAAGGAGGCAGGCCTGGCGGGGCCGAGGCTTCGGGGTGCTGCGTGCCTGGGGGCCTCTGAATGATCCGGCAGGGAAAAGGGTCATGTTCGGGCCTGGCGGCTGGAGGCAGCCACAGGGAAGGGGATGGCAGATCAAGGCTGGCTGGAGGTTGATGCTGGCTAGCGCGTCCTGTACTCCGGTCCCCGTTCTCCCCCGAGCCCAGCAGGCTGCACTGAGATGGAGGCTCTCCCCGCCCCCTGGGTCTGCAGAGACTTCTAAGTGGCCCATGAAGCCAAGGCGTAAAAGGCGTAAAAGTCCTCCTGGGGGTCGGCCTTCCCCTGAAGGCCCTGGGAAAGGCCTGCGGGACCACGGTGGGGGTGGCGCAGAGGGGCATGGGGGCCGGCCCTCTCACAGCAGTGAGGTGGGTGTGACGGTGGTCCTGGAGAAGGCGGGACCCGGGTGGGCTTGGCTGCTCAGCGGGCGGTGGCCTTCCAAGGTCCCTCACGCTGACCCCTGCAGAACCGCGCCCGGAGAGGCGAGCGTCCCGAGAAGGCCCCAGGGCTTCGTCTTCAGCAGACCTCTGAGCCAGACCACCGGGCACCGTCCACGGGACAGGCCCAGGAAGGGCGCTCCGCCAGGCCCCTGATGCAATCCCGCCTGGCTGCTTACTGAACACGCCCTCCCCGTCCAACAGTCCCTGTGACCCTGCACCGGGGGCTACGGCCACCACCCTCACTCACGGACAGCAGAGGCCAGGAGAGGGAAGGGGCCCTGCCCTCCCGGAGGGGAAGCAGGATCTGAACCTAGCCGGGCCGAACCCTGACCTGGGGAGGCTAACCGCTGGACCGTCCCGTCTGGACCATCACAGGGAGCCTCCTGTCCTCAGTAGAGCCAGGGGGCTGGGGGGTCTGCCCCAGGGTGTCAGGAGCCAGGGGAGCTCAGAGCCTCGGCCAAAGAGGAGACCCCCGCCACGTGGGCAGCCGACGCCGGCAGCCGGGTTTCATTCCACCAGCGGGCAGTCCTGCCCGGTCTCTCCTTGTTTCTAATCCGCTCAGAGGGACTTGAAAGCTCGGGTCTGTTCACCCCCAGCCCTCCAGTTTCCTTCTTACCCCCAGCTTGTTTGCTCCTCGTGTAAAACCAAGCAGGGCACGTGCAGCGTCATCGCAGTCCATGGGGCCTGGCCGCTGGGTGTCTCGGTCGGGCCAGGTTCAGTCACCGACCCTGGTCACACAGCCGCGACTCTAACACGGGTGCTGCTGGGTCCGGATTCCCGAGACTGGCCTCCAGACTGGCTGCCTGGAGCCCGCGAGCCCGGAGGCCGGAGGCAGCACAGCCAGATGCAGTTTCTCTCTGTGGACGCTGGGCTCCGGGGGGGGTTGGTCCTCTGGCTGGGCCTCGTCCCTCTGTCCCCCCACTGGACCTGAAGCGCGGAGGGGGAGCACCTCTGCAGCTCTGTCTCCACCCGCCCCCCTGCTCCCTCAATGTCCCTCCAGGCCCCAGGGCCCCAGGACACACGCTGAAAGCCCACAAGGTTGCGACCCAGCCCAGCGATCTGGCGTCCCGCCTGCTCCCCCCACGATCCCTGCCTACTTGGCCCACCTGCACACACCTCTTACACGGGGGGGGGGGGAGGGGGGGCTCCCCAACCTGCTCACCGCGTTGCTGGGCAGATTGTAGGACACATTTGAATTTCAGATAAACAATGACTATTTTTTCCAGCATAAATATGCCCTAAATATTGCATAGGACACACTTATACTAAAAAAGATGTTCGTTGCTTATCTGAAATTCAAATTCAACTGCACATTCCGTGTTTCTATTCACTAAATCCAGCCACAGACTTGCCCCATGTGCTACGCTGTCCGCCCTCAGCATCCTTGGACACAGGCTGAGTCCAAACCGTGCCCTGAGTCCCTCTCCTAGGGCGGCAGCCCCTGCCAGCCTCCACCCTCCCCCTGCCTCAGGGCCCTGGGGGGCCGTCCGGGTCTGGACAGATCCTCCCGTCTGACCTCAGCCCTCAGGCAGCGGCCTCCACCCGCCAGGCAGGTCCATCTTAGGTCCTCCTGGGGCCCACATAGAGAGGTCCTCCTGGGGCCCAGAAAGCTCCCGGCTTCACAGAAGGGGCAGGCTCCCCCGGGCGCCGCAGGGGAGGGCCCCGGTGATGGCGAGAGTGGGGGTGACACGGGGCCCCAGGCTGGCCCACGCCTCTGCACTCCTGTCCCCATGCACAGGCTCACGACACCAGCTCCAGTGGGCTGGCCGCTGTCCCCGGGCCACAGAGGCCCAGCAGGGCCGGGTGCAGGGTGCATGGGACGGTTAACCCTGGTGGTGACTGCTCTGACTCTGGCTCTTGGTGTCTGACTGCTGACAGCTTTTAGGGCCCCCCCCACCCCACCCCTGGGGAGCTGAGGAAAAGTGCTTTCTCCTCAAGCCCTGTGCCCTGCCCCCCGGGCTCGCACAGTGGCCACCCGTGAGCACAAGGACGGCCATCCCGCCCCTCCCCCGTGCCTTCAGTCTCAGCGTGAGCCACGTTTTCGGCAGGGGTCACAGGCCTCCCTCCCTCCCACCGGCAACTTGGTCATCTGCGGAACCGCCTCAGCTTTACCCAGGGCACTCCGTCAGCGGAACGCGCTTGGTGCCACAGCCTCTGAGCATCGTGAAGGAGATGCTCTCGTGTCCTCGTGTGTGGACATCCGAGCCTTGGGTCCTGGAGGCGCACCTGGGGTTGTGACCGGTCAGAGGCAACAAGGGCCCGAAGCCCGGGGTCGGGGTCGGGGCGAGGGGCGCACGCGGCTGGGCGCGGGTTTCCCCTGGCACTCTCACGGGGCGTACGGAGGAGTAGGAGATGCCGTGGAGCCTTCAGCCCCGCGTTGGCCGGCCGTTGCTGCATGACAGACACCCCAAACCGGCCGTGTCTGCACAACGAGTGCGTGCGGACCAGTGGAGCCAGCTCGGGCTCTCTGGGGTCAGTGTGCTCCCCGCGTCTCCTCTGGGGAGCCCTTCAGAGATGGGGCTGGGACCTACATGCCACCCCTTGTGGCCACACCCACATGCCCAAGTCACACGGCCAAGTGGCCTTGGCGCCCGCGCCAGCGAAAGGGACCCGCTCTGTGCCAGGGTGGAGGGCAGGCCTGGGGTCAGGAACCGGTCCCCCACGCCCCGGGCCCAGGCCTGCATCGTGGACGGGCCACGGCCTGTCCCAGGAGCCTGGGTGCTCTCGGAACCCATCTAACATCAGCATATCCAGACCAGGGGCCGTGTGAGGGAGGGCAGCGGGGAGAGCGTGGGTGGGGCCAGGCGTAACAAGACCCCGCAGCCCAGGGGCTCGTGCAATGGACATTCACTGTCCCCTGTCCTGAAGGCCGGAGCCCGAGGTCCAGGCGTGGGCGGGGCCGGGTCCCCCCGAGGCCTCTCTCCTTGTGGGTGGACGGCTGTCCTCTCCCAGTGTCCTCACGGGGTCGTCCCTCTGCCCGTGTCTGTGTCCTGATTTTGGCTTCTTGTAAGGACCCCGCTCACAAGGGATCGGGACACATCCCGGTGACTTTGTATTATCTCAGTCACCTCCGGAAAGGCCCCATTACCAATTATGGTCACATTCTGAGGTACTGGGGTTACCTTCAACATATACATTTGGGGCACACAATCCAGGCCATAGTGAGGAAGTGACACACGGGGCCCGGTTCCCATCCCCCAGGCATGATCATCACATGACCTGGCCTGACAAGACCAAGGGAACCGCCCGGAGTACCCTTGAAGTCAGGTGCCTCAGCAGAGGCCTTGCTCTGGCCGGCCCTGCTGCTGGGGCAGAAGTCCTGCCTCGACCCCCCGCCCCCAGGCCAGCCCCCAGACCGCACTGCTCACCTGGACTGTGAGTACGTCCCTCTGTTCCCTCCTACCCCAGCCGTTTGTTCCTTCCCAGAGGGCCAGGCGGTAAAGAGAAAGGCCAGTGCCTTCCTCAGGAGCCAGTGGTTGGAGGGGAGATAAATCAGTAGAACAGGAACCGACCGAGACACAGGCAATCTGGGGGGAGCCTGGAACCGGGTCCTGCTGGAATCTTCCCGAGAGGTGCTGTGGACCGGGGCCCGGTACAGGAGAGGCCAGGAGACCGGGAGACAGAGACCCCACGAAGCCCGCGTGAGCAGGCCAGCGGCAGAAAGGGGGCCATGAAGACTGAGAAGGGGTGCAGAGGAGGAGAAAGGGTGAGCCCCAGAGCTGGGGCACAGAGCCGCGGGAGCCACAGGGGTCGTGGGGGTAAGGGGACCACAGGAGCCACGAGGCCACAGAAGCAGGGAAGCTCCAAGCTTGGAGAATGCCGAGTGGGATCAAGGCTGCCCCGAGGTGCACCAAGTGCAGAAGGAGCTGGTGCCCTCGGCCTGGCCCTGAGGTTGGGCTGGAGCTGAACGTTCCAGGGAGGGAGCAGGTCTTCCGCCGCCCTCCTGGGGCTGCCACACGTGGCCCGCGTGACCAGACCTGAGGGACGGGGAATCCTCGGGAAGAGAGCAGGGCCGGCGGTGCGCCTGTGGTGCCCTCTCCCTTTCGGGATGGGTCCTTCCCAGGACCAGCTGCCGGCAGCCCTTGGTAGCCTTGACCAGTCGCGTCCCGGCCACTGAACTGCGGCCACCCGGCATGACACATGCCCAAGAACGCGGTCTCTGCGACTTTCCGTGGGTCTTCACCGGCGGACCCAGCTATAAAAGGCCACCTTCGGGTGACCAGAAAGAATTCCAAATTCGAACCCCTGAGACACCCCCACAGGACTCCTCCAGGGAGCACCGGCCTTCGCTGTTCCTGCAGCTCCAGCCCCGAGCTCAAGCCCTCCTCTTGGGCCTTGGGGAGGGGCCTGGGGCCCCCGGATTAGGGCTGTCCGGGGCGGTGGGATGAGACTAAAGTTTCTCTGGTGAGCACATATGAGTGTGTGTGAATGGGCGTGAGTGGGAGTTTGTGGGCCTGTGTGAGCACCTGTGAATGTGGATGCGTGTGAGTGTGAGTGTGTGTGAGTGCATGTGGGCACGTGTGAGTGTGTGAGCACGTGTGGGCGTGTGATGGGGCGGAGCCAACATGACACCAATCAGATAGCCCAGACACCAACCATGGACAGCCTCACCCCCTCATCCCCTCACCCATGACTCAGGAAATGGGTCAGGTCAAGACCGAGTGACCCATCCTCGTGTTGAAGGGGTCCCAGAAAAAAACAAGGGAAAAATCCCTTATTAAACACCAGTGTCACGGGAATCACTTCCGTTGCGTCAGTGCAAACCCGCGGGCTGGTCACGTGTGGAGAAGTGATTTGCGGGCTTACCCTGTGATGAAACAGGCAGATTCCGAGAAGCCTAGACTCAATCCACTGAGTTATAGTAAGTTTAATTATTCACATCCCACGTAATTACGAGATATTTTTCTTCTGCTCACGTCTGAGGAAAGCTCTCTGCCTGCCCTTTGGAGACATGTGACCCGCTTCTGGGGGTGAGCGAATGCCTGATGGACTTCTAATTCTGAAAAAACAAATAACAGTGATGACAATAATAATAAAAACAAATTGAAAACATAAATACACGGTCTGGTTACCAGGCGCCGAGCCCCGGCACCCGGAGGTGGGGCTGGGGCGCGGGGCGTCCTCCCCTGGACGCGCCGGGGCC